>NC_134480.1:23926590-24272492 GCF_964194025.1 Convolutriloba macropyga | reverse complement strand
GTCGCGATTTTTTTCTTCATTCCGATTGTGTCAACTCGTGCTTAAGCCGCTCTGATTCTGAAGTCCACCATTCCAATATTGGGTTTCTCCAGGTCAATGTGAACATTGCTGAAATGCAAAAAAAACGTATATAAAATAATTTGAAGCTGGACCTTCGAGGCTATGTAATTGAGAACGCACAACACCCCCCCCCCCCCGACGCCTCGTTCCTTCATCTTAGGCCAGGATATACTTGGTTTCGGATTTGGATCTCAGCGTGGGAGGCTAGCTTGAGATTTTGAATAATATTTCTGATGTTGTAGAGGAATGTTCCTGCTTCCCAAAAGAATAAAACCATCATGTTTGCAGCAATCCGCACAAAACTATATTAAGAGACAGCCCAATAATTTTAATGCAAACTAATCAGAGTCCCTTTTTAGTCTTAGATACTCTAATTCAGGGTCAACTTCTTTGGGGAATTTGGTCCGGAAATGTCACTCGTTATATATGCTAAGTTGAAGAAGATTTTTAACCCCTTAAATTTCGGAACGTGCCACGATTTTGAAGTTTATTTTCAACCACTTTCTCAGTGTCTTGAAAATTGATACCAGGTTGGTACGAAAAGATACCAAACATTACTGGGAGGTCACAATATGTCATTTTAGGTAGTTATGGGCCGTTTTAGGCCATTTTTCACAGTTTTCAGCCGAATTAGACCCAAAATAACCAAAATCTCCAAACTTAGCAAACCACGGAAAAATTGTTAAAATGGGGAACGCAGTCAGGGTTTCTTTGATGACCCGGTGACCTGTAGTACTAAATCAACCCAATTTTGGTCCGAAACACTTGTGGGACCCAAAATCGCCAAAAAGAGGAATCAGTGCAAAATTTGCAAACTCTTCCATAGCCTCATTTCCAACTAGTCCGCGAGCCATTGTTACCATCAGGTTAGTTTTCATCAGTGGGTTACAATTATTCTTATAATATGGGAGTTAAAATTGATAAATTATAATGTCGGCGAACCCATTATTAATTGGGCTTCATTTCATGACAAAAAAGTACGTCTCTTATATATATATATATATATACATATATATATATATATATATATATATATATATATATATATACATATATATATACATATATATATATATATATATATTTATATATATATATATATATATATATATATATATATAAGAGACGTAGATTTTTGATAACCATGTCAAGAAATGAAGCCCAATGAACAATGGGTTCGCCGACATTATAATTTATCAATTTTAACTCACATATTATAAGAATAATTGTAACCCGCTGACGAAAACTAACTGATTGTGACAATAGCTCGGCTGAAAACTGTGAAAAATGGCCTAAAACGGTCCATAATTACCTAAAATGACCCATTGTGAATTCCCAGTAATGTTTGGTATCTTTTCGTACCAACCTGGTATCAATTTTTAAGACCCCGGAAAAGTGGTCAGTTTACGGGCGATTGAACGTGCTTTGTATCAGCTCAATCGAATCAATACTTTGGTCAAAATTCCAGGTTTATATATGATAACCCCAAAAATGAAGTATGCTTGATGTTCGTTCTCTATTAAAATTTATGAGTAAAGTAGAAAAGACTTTATGTGTAAAGACTTGCACGAAACTAACAAGCCTAAAAAGTGTTATAGCCATAGCTCTGAATCAGTACTTATACCTAGACTTGCTATTAGAATTTCCCACTACTGATAGTGGTTTAGCGTTAAGTATGCGCTAAAAAACGCGTCTAAACCATAGTAGTGTTGGAAAAGCAATTTAATGGCTAAAGTGAGATAAGAGAAAGTAAATGCGCACATCATTTTCCCAAACAAGAACCTTTTAAAGTCCGATTTCATTTCCCTTCGTGAAAATATGCTGAAAACGGATACAGTCAACGTACTGATTTTACTTTCACTTGGATTGAATAATTCACGATGAAAAGTGTTTTCCTTCCGACCCACATTCATGAAAATTGGTATCAAACATGCCTATTTGGTCCATTTTGTCCAGTTTGACCGGTGTTGCAGACATACAAACTGTTGAGACAATTTTCTTTTAATTAGATATGTACTATTTGTACCTGCGGCTCCTACAAAATTTTTCTGGAAGTAACATTTTTGAACTCCTGCGCTAATTTAAACCAATATTTGTTTTTAAAAAAAAGGCATAGCTTATTGTTGATATATTGAGATTTTTGGTTGCCAGAACCCATTTTTCAGCGTTTTTTAGAAAATTTAAAATCATTAACAGCCGCGAAGCGAGAGCAAGGCCAGTTGTAGCCTCGCCATTTTTGCAATGAAAGAAGATTCGGAATGTATTCTGCGTCTGTCCTTTTTCTGCATCCTTTTAATCCCAATGACAAGAGAGGTTTTAAAAGCTTCAATTAATCAGAGGTCTTTTTATGCTTCAATCAGGTCCAATGTAACAACATTGTGTTATATGAGTAAAGCACATGATTTTTATGGCTCCGACAAATAGTTTTCATAATTTTTTACTAAGTTTTTAAGTTTTGCCAGCATTATATTTTCTTTTTGGAGCCGTATGACTGAACCTAATTAGCTAAATATCTAGTTTTTTTGGGTTATCAAAGCAAATATCTAACGCTTACAATTGATACATAATTGATTATCGGAAATATAACCCGACATGTATTCCAAGTTCATCCATTATTTTTGATATGAAAAGTTTTCGTCATTTTAGTTATTTCGGAAACATTTGAAACAATTTTGGCTTTAATGGAGGAGCAGCAAGACCAAGACCATATTTGGTCTAGTTCTGGAATTTCATTGTTCATAATTTATTCGGATTGTAATTGGTTAGTGCATATATTTTTTGAATTACTTTTGCCGTTTTGTTTTTTATTTTAGTTACACACAGCAACTTCAAATTTCAAATTAACATCTCAATTACCAACCAGAAAAGTTAGAAAGCAACATGAGGCCAATGAAAATACATTGTAACTTCAGCGAAGAGTGTAAGGTTTATGTCTTCAACACCATTTGCCAAAAACTGTTTACGAAGTTGTGAGTTCTGCATGTTTTAAGTGTTAATGTGTAGTCTTTTGACTCGTTCTCCCTTATGACATGTGCAATTGGCTTCTCCAGCGGTAGCAAATCAAACTATTTACCATTTTTCAGTTGAAAATTATCAGTTGCTCTGTCTTACTTTTTTGAAAATTTTGTTTTTTTTGGAAAATGGCTTTTGAGATTGGCCTGTTTCAATCATATTTCAGTAAACTTTTAGTTCAGTCTCAGCAAAAAAACAGGTTGCATTTTTTTCAAAAGGTTCATAGCATATTCTTCATTACTGTTTTATGATGAGCCGGTTTTTGGCTTTTATACTACAAATTTTCATCAATTTTTTATTCATTTTTAGACATTTTCGAATATTTGAGGATCTCTTCTGCGGTCTTGTCTTCTTATCCCATTGATGGCACATTAAAGACAAGCAGCATATCACAAAACGCGCAATTGATTGTATTTTTTCTCTCGGATAGATTTTGATCTGACAGTCTTGGACACCGTTTCGTTGCAAAATTGAAATGACTTTTTGATTTTTGCCTGCATATCATTCTGGATAAAAACAGTTCTCAAACATTTCGTCTGGAGGTATAAATAAAACCATTGAACGCTTTCAATTGAAACCTAATTGCTTTCATGACTCCAAAATTAAATTTTGTCAAAATGTGTAATAGTGTTATCTAAATTTTTGTTTGTGTTTTTCATCATATTGTTAATTATTCTCAGTATCGATTTAGGGTTTATACTTTCGTGGTGAAATGCAAGTCATTTTATGGTTTTGTTTTTATCTGATGCTATATTCTTTATTTATTTATTGCTTAAGTTTATTAAAAAATAGATAGATATTGAGTTTTTGGCGTAAACAATGCTTGTTCCTTATTTGATTTTGTTGTTTTATTCATTTTTTACTTTCTTTAAAGGCAGGTATCATCGGACCTTTAATGAGTCATTGTTTCATTCATGTGGTGGTTTGAGCATAAAGCGATCCAATTGAATGGATGCACCAACTATTTTCGAACAAACGTAGTTGAGCGGGGTCGGAACATTGTGCAAATGCACATTACCGAGCCTCCTTGTTTATCTCAAGAAGTTAGTTCGTTGCTAATTTTTTTATACTTTTTTGATTGATTTAACTGTTAAAATGGTTCTACTTTGCTGTTGTAGAAGCAGTGAATTTAAGAGAATGCATTAAAAGATCTGCTCTGCTATTTAAAAAAAAATGTATAAATTCGATCCTAACATTTTTCAATTTTTCATTACTGATAGATAATATTTTTTGATTATCTGTGAAAACAGTACATAAATTAGAACGGATAGAGAAGTTTGTTGAATGAAGATGGCTGAAAAAATTGAAGTTTATTAAAATTGTTTGTTTTGCTGAAGTGTTTAATAGTGAAGGCAAAAAAAAACAAAAAAGAACAGCTGAGCTTGGGAATAATCAGTTCCAATGTAAAATGATTTTCAAAAAAAACTCTACAATTTTGTTCCATTTTGAGCAGCCGTGTGCAATCTTGATTCAACATTCAAAATAAACTTACCGAAAATTGGGTTTCGGGTTTCAATTAGTCTCAAAATATTGAAAGTTGATAGAAATGCGATTATGAAATTTATTTAAAAAATTGTTCATCAAATAGGGTTTGCTAACTCCAGTTTGAAATATTTTTCAGAACAGCAAAATTCAGATATTGTGTGCATTTAGACGGTTGAATAAATCATACTGAAAAACGTGCACTCAAAATAAAACGCGCCGATTTTTAAACTTTTGTGCGTGACGTAGGCAAACGGGTATCAAAATGAATTGCAGAAATAACCATAGCGTAAGGTATAGTCGTATACACGTTCATTATATTTTTGTTTGTGTCAGTTACTACTGTTCTTTGAAACGAAAAGTTTGGAAAGATCATAACAGCTGTTCCACAAACAAGGCGTTCAGTTATTAAAGTTAACACATCTCAAACAGGTACATTTAGAATGGAACTCAACCAAAATGAACGTGCTGATTGGGTACGCTCTATAGATTTATATAGCTATATAGCTTTATGGCAAGTAAGGCACACTAAAAGTAAAGTGCAGAATTTTGATATTTCATATACAGAAACGATTTTTGAAGCTGCAGGTGGGCTTTTCGACTGCTTATCAACCAAACTCAAAAATTCGCTTGGTTGTTTAATCGTTCAGTAAGTTTCCATAAAGTCCATATATGGCGTTTTATACTTGGTAAGTTTCTTTTATGGTGGTCAACCCGGGACATTCTTGCAAAACAAGACGCCTATATTTCGCTAGGCAATTGCATTTTGGAATCACAAACTAAATTCCAACAAGGAGGCTCGGTAATGTGCGTTTGCACATAAACTTCCGACACCGCTCATCCAGATTTTTGGCATAAATGTCTACCAAATGAGGAACAGATAGAAAGACCCAAAAAATTAAAAACTTTTTCAAAAAAAATACGTATGAATAAAAAGATCGCCTCCTACGCAAATAACTCAGTAGAGTAAAAAATGCCGTATTAGATTGATGAGATCAGCCATTAATAAGAAAGCAAGTCAAGACGAAGAACAAAATCGAACAACAATAAAAAAACATTAATTACATCCAAAATCTAATGTCCTTTTTTTAAAAAAAAACTTAGTAACAATGTCAAATAAGAGTCAGATAAAACTGATGTTAAGAAGAAACTTGTGCTTCAATAGAAAAAAAATATGGTACCTCTCCATAATAAGGCTCAGTAACATTTAGACAAAAAGAAAAAAAAGCAAATAAAAAAATAGGCTTATAATTCTAAAAAAAATTAATTTCAAAGTAATGAAAACTATTAGATAGCACTTGAAAAAATCCAATATGTTTAGGAATCTTATAAGCCTCCATAGGAGGGCAATAAGACCTGTAATTATTCAATTTGTTAAGCGGTTACGAAAAGAACAACAAATAGAGAAAACAAACAAATATTCAATAAAAACTTGCCGGAAAAAAAGGGGAAGCCGTAAAGCCATATTTTCCCTCAAAATTTTTCAAATTGAGCCTTCCTCGAACGCCAAAAAAAGTTTTATTGTGACTTTTCTTAGTAGAATAGATAAGAAGAAGACAAAAAGGCAAATTAAGTAAAACTTTTGTATTTTCTTGTCGAAGCCAGGGTCAAAGCCAGTAAATTCATAACCAATTCTTTAAAAACATTAAATATTATACACTTGCACCTTCCCTCAACTTTTCCTTGTCAAAGCTGACCTGTTTTTAACGAGACTGGGTAACATATAGACAAAGCAGAACAAAAACTCGAAAAGAAATCATTTTTGTTTTTGAAAACAATTGATTTCAAAGTCAAGAAAGCCATCAGCTATCTACTCAAATGAAAAGATAGGCTCCTTTATTCCTCCATAAAAAACACTGAAACTTTTCATTATCCAGGAGAGTTAAAACGACTGGAAAGACAAAATATAAATGACAGCTAAAGATAAAAGAAAAATTTCAGTTAAATTCTTCTAGAAAGGGGTGTCCTAGCCGTTAAAACCAAAATCTATGCCTCTAAAGACTTTTATATGATCAAATGTGCCTTATTTTGAACGACAATAAAGTAATACGTGAACTGTCAAAAATATGAAAATTTGACAAAACGAGAAAAAAAAAACGTGAAAACGTGAAAATATGGCCAATGCTTAAAAATAAAAAAATTGTGAAATCTAGTTGTATCAAAGCCAGAAAACCATGAATTATTGAGCATAACAGCAAAAACACAAATTTTTATTTCAATAGAAGGAAGACGAAAGATAAGCATTCTTTCTTTGCTGACACTCAGCTACAAACTAACCAAATGAAGAGAAAAATAGTGCCAACGTTCAATCAGCCATTGTGTAATTAAAAATCAAACTCTTTTAAAAGTCAAAACGACCATGTTCTTTGGAATAAAGAAACCAAAAATATTTAATTGGAACTGCATAGGAAACCAATTGGACCTATCAAAATTTAGCTTTGATTTGAATGGTTCTGTTCTTTAACATAAAAAAGATCAAATTTTTCTTTAACAAGACCGACTGATTACAATACGAATTATTTCTCGATTGTATCAGTGCAAAAGTGGACACCATCGAGGCGTGCTATTGCTGGTTATCCTTTAAGAACACTCAATTGTTTTAATTGTTATGGATCTAGATAATATGTTGGTTAGAAGTTCGAAAATAAATCCTGAATTTTTGATAATCATAGAGCAAAGATAGTAAAAAACGGCAAAATTTTAATTCCAGACTACCCTCAATGGAATTGGAAGTAGGACTCGCTCTTCTTTTAGTGTACAAAGATTGTTGTTGATCTCTATGGGTATGTACTCCCGGAAAATTTAATCAAAGCGCACTAACAATCTTTTTTCGGGCAATTTTTGAAGAAAAAAGCTGAATTTTGAAACTTCCAAAATTTTAGACAAAAAAAATTAAATCAAAGCAATCAGCAACACGTTTCATCTTTCAAACTAAAATTAACAGTACTTTTGCTAACAAATTTCAGAATAGTTGACGAATTTTTATGCAAAAATTCCGGAAAATGTGAATAAAAATAACGGAAATCGGTCTAATGTTCACAAAAATTTAAACCACGATAACTTGCTATAGAAAATGAAATTCAAAATCTTTCAAATTCCATATTCTACGCTGGACGGGCTTTTTAATAATACCACTCACAACTCTCTACGATGAATGCATTGATCGGTCAAAATTGTCTGAACAAAAAAACCCATTTGAGTATATAGTTACTACCCCCTCAACAGGGGTAGGAACAATAATTTTGCTTGAATGTCCAAAAAAAAAATAATCAAAGGAAATGACAAAAGTTTTGAGATGCTTTTTTCATGTAGAGAAGTTGAAGCTTCAAAATCTGGGTTTGTCCAATTTATGGAAGATGATCTTTCTTTGCTGCAATGAAGACTTCAAACGCTCAATTCACTTTTTTCTATATTTCTCCTTCTAACGTTTTTACTTTTTTCAGTATTTGCAAAACTCACATCATTCTAGGTGCATCCCATTCAATGAGTAAGACACACAAATTACTGTTGCTGAAAAGCAAATGCTTATGATTATTAGTTGACAAATCTAGGAACGATTACTCTACTCTGAGAAAACAAAATCACTTCGAAGTGAGATTTTTTACTCGCTCTACTTTCACAATCAAACATTTGTGGAAATTACTCAATTTTGCTCAGTCACGCATTTTTTCAATGTTCAAATAATTACTATGTTCAAACTGTTTTTGTTCGCTTCAGGTCAAATTCGGGTCTGATCAGATTTCAATTCCGTCTGGTATCTTAGTTTGGACATTCCTCAATTTGGACTAAGTAACCACTTACGATGCAACAACTCTGCAGTTGAGGCGTCCCTCGGCATCATCGTCCAGTTTACTGCTGAACTTAACTTTTGCAGCTACTATAGGGGCACTTGAGTCCCAGTCCATCCCATAAGTCCAGGGAAATTTGCTCTGGTCAAAACCTCCAGACGGGTAGTAGGTCGGCTCACCCTCCAGGAACTGGTCGTACCACTTTTTCTAAAATTTAAAATTTCAAATTTTAGTTTTTAAAACTCTGAAATAAAGTAATGAGAATTGACCCGCCTCTCCCCTTCACAACCTCAGAAACCGGTGCTTGTTTCATATCAGTGACATCTGTCTTTATTTCACATCAGTGACATCGAATGCAGATGTACGCAGGTTGATAACGGCGTGAGCTCTGCTCAGTCCGTCTCAGAACTAAATCTTCGGTTAGCTCACATATGCCGAAAGTTCTGATCAGACTTTCATGCTCTCGAAATTTTCGATGAGCTCATCAAAGCAATATGAAGAGATATCTCGTCACTGTGCGCAGCAATTTAGAAGATGTTAGCAGATGCAATTTGGGTTACCCAGTTGCAAATACCCAGTTAGAATGGGGTTCGTCAACTGGGGGTTACAAAGGCTATTAAGGCTATTGGGAAAGGTATAGGTCACAGAATAGTCTTTATTCTTCTGCGAAATTAGGTTAAATCTGATCACTGAAAGAATTACAAAACGTTTGTCTGTCCTTCAATGCCCTTTTGATACTCTTGGTTTGTTCACGCTAACAATGCTTACTGATGAACCACATTTGAGGGAAACACTGCCGTCTAAAGGTTTCGGGACAAATTCGTGAACCTGAAACAGCAAACACACCCCTAAGTTGATTCGATAAATAGTTAGACACGAACAAAATTATTTTTATGACTAACTTAGTACTGCTAAGCTTATTCATACCTACTTGGGAAAAAATCAAACTCGAGTGGGTAAGTCGAACTCTGGGGAAAGTCTCCGAACCGTCTGACAATCCCAATTAAAGATTAAAAATTTGGAAAAACATATCTACAACCAATATTTATCTCCTAATAATAGTATGTAATAGTATGCCAGTTTTAAAAAATGTTTTGCCAAATTTTTAATAATTAATTGGCAATTTCAGACGGTCCGGAGACCATATCAGTTAACAAATTTTTCCCTAACATGTATTGCAAAAACAATGAAACAGGTTTTTTAAAAATTTTAGTCGTCGCATATTGCTTGCAAAATGTTCAGTCCAGATTTAAAAAACCAAAATCCAAATACATTTTGATTTCTCTCATTAAAGCGGAGCTGTCAAAAAATCGCTAAGGTTATAAAATTTTCCGATATACTTTAGCCTATTTTATACTCACTGCATTCATGTAAAGATAGAAACAGAATGCTTTTGAGTTCCACTGATTCCTGAATGAGTTCAAACTGCAGTCACCCAAATTGTTGCCTTGTGTGTGATCTGAAAACAAAAACGCAAAAAATGCCAAAAAATTGAACTGCGTTTTGTAAAATTCGTCCCTTAGATCGTTATAGTATAAAGTGATAGATTAATGCAAATTTTCGAAATTATCAAAACTTGCAATATGCTAAAAAAAATTTCTTGTCAACTTTCTATCAATTCTTAGCAAATGCTAAGAAAAAAAGAACTAAAGAACAATTTTAATCTATGAAACAACAAGGAGGCTCGGTAATATGCGTTTGCACATAATGATCCGACCCCGCTCATCCACATTTTGATTTAATTGTCTAGCAGATGAGGAAGAGATAAAAGAAACTTTGAAAAACATACATATAGTTCAGCAAACCACTACTGGAATAATTAATGCCAAGTTAGAGGGCTGATGAAAATTGTTGTTGACAGGACTACTAGAATAAACAATCATAAAAATCAAACAAAAAACAATAAATACGACCAAAACCCGATGTTTGTATACAAAAAAAATAACAAAAACCAAACTCGCATGAGATAAAACCTAAGCAAACCAATTTAACCTATATTTCAGTAGAAAAAATATGTGACCTGTCTCCAATGCGACCGGGTTGATTGAAAAAATGGCGAAACTCAAAAATCAAAGTATGCTTTTGAAAACAAATAGTTTCAAAAGTCAAAACAGACAAAATATTTCAACTTAAAAAGATGGATTAAATTGCAGCACCTCAGGAAACCAATTGGGCCTATTATTAATAAAACTAAGTCACAACACTAGAAAACGCCGACAAATACAGTATCGAAAAATCCGAAATTTATGAAATTAACATGTCGCAGCCACCACTCAAAACATATAAACAACAGGGAAAATAATATATGAGTCAACAAAAAGTAGTTGACACTTCTTGCTAAAGATGTTGAGTGTCATGGTGGCACAAATGAAGGCCAAACGGAGAATTGTGAAAAAAGTCTTTTCTAAAAATTTTAATTTGAAAGTCCTTAAAAGCGTTAGCTATGAACTGTAAACTTTTGAAATTATCATTATCAGGTATATGTTGTACAACATTAAAAGGAAAGTCAAACAGAAGTTGAAAAAATCAACTAAATTTTGCGGGAGAACAGTGTCTCAGCTCATGAAAGCATCAACTATTTGATTTAAAAAATTGACATGTTCACTTCCGCCTTTTTAATGATGCGAATCCTTTCAACTATGCATTCCTTCAATTGGACCTGCCAATAATTTGATAACTCGATATGGAAACAAAATGAACCTATAGAGTGTAAAATTATGCTCTAAAGTAAAAAAAATGAAATCTCCTAGTATGAAACACAGGAAATCATTTATTAAAAACAAAAAATTAATTGATGACTCAGAGGATTATGCATTTTTGGCCTGTCTTTACAGAGACTACGCCAAAATTTCGGAGAAATAAGACAAAATAGTGGCAAACTTTAAAAGTTCATCGAACTTTCTTAAAACAAGTGTATTCAATTTCACAAGAAGCATCAGATAACAACTGAAATCTTTTCTAGGTTCACTTAGAAAACCTAAAGAGGCGGGTTTGACCTTTAATTAGGGAGACTCAGTCCTTGGACTACAAAGGTGTAACACATGAAATCGAAACAGAAGAGATCCATAAAATTGTAAGGAATTATTTGATCCAAGCCATAAAAACCATGAGCTTAGCTGTGAAACCACACAATTTTTGCTGGGCCTCGTTTTTTGTATATAGTATCCGTCCAATATAAAGCCATGATTTGAAATTCTCTAAGATATTTTTTTAAAAAATGCCACGTCCCAATAAAATCTAGGATTTTTTAAATTTAGGGTTCCATCGTCAGCTTAAAATCAACCCTGATGTTGTTGCACGTCTTAAAAGCATTTTAATTGATCAAAAACTTGCGAAATAGATAAATTTTTCAAGATAAAAAAATTTTTTCACTATATCAAAAATGATTAATGCATTTTGTATTATTTTTGGGTACATACATGCCAAAAAATTGGAAAAATTTTAATTGCAAAAAACTCTTAAAGCCAGAGTGAGTACAACAAGCCTTCTTTTTGAGCTTACGAAGATTATGTCCACAGGTTTTAGTTGTCTACTTGATGAAAAATTTATGAACATGGGTTAAAATAGCCTATTTATTCCCATTTTGACGACAGAAGTTTAAAGTACGAAAAATTTGGCGTAAATTCTAGTCAATACAACTCGTATCGAAGAATTCAGCAACACATTTTAAATCTTTAAAGATCACAGCATCTCTAAAACTTTTATTGCATTTTAGTAAAATGGACTAGAGTTCGAAAAATATTAGGGAAAAATTCATTGAAAGCAACGTAATTCGGCCGAACGTTCACAAAACTTAAAATCGAGATAACTCCCTCTAAAAAACAAATTCACAAAAAAAGTTTTTAATTCCATATTCTGTGCCCGACGGGTTTTTTAATGATACAACTCAGAACTCTCTACAATGATTATATCGATAGGCCAAAATTGACTGAACGCGAAAACCCATTTTGAGTATATAGTTCCTCCCCCCACTAAAGTAGCTCGGAACAAAAATAAACTAACAGCTTCGAAACGTAAAACATTCCTGCCAAAAACTATAAATAGATAGCTATGAATTCAACAGACAAATGTATTATCTAACATAAAAGCGCAAAAAAATTACGTCTCAAAAATCATAATTATTAACCATTGGTACGCAAGATAAAAAACTGAAAGCATTTGAGGGCTGCAGTTATCGCAATTCTTTCAACCCAATGATGAAAATCAATTTCTTGGTTTATAAATGCTACCACAAGTCTTCCTTAGAAGAAAAAATAAATAAAATATAAAAAGAGCAAAAAAGAAAGACGTTCCATTGGACAAAGTTACGGGATGATGTTACCTTATGATGACATTTTTGAGGATATTTGTGGAGATTTTGAAAGAAAACCACAAAAGAAATTGTTTATTAGCTTTAAATTATATTTGCTATAAAGTTTTTGACCGCATGCAAAATTAATTACTCGGTTCAATTAATTTGCAAAATAAAATTTTTAATTTAAAATGGGTATTCGATTTTCAGAGAAAAATTTTTTTTACCGCAACAGAGAAATTCAATTACAATTGAACTACTTTTTCAATGGCCAAAGTCATTGCTTTTTAAAACTAAACTTTTTCCGGCAAAGTTCTATAATGAAACTTGATGAAACCTGATATATCATTTGATCTAAAAAATACTGAGAACTCATGTTTTATCACAAAGTTGAACTCTAGACCTAAAGATTCAGCAAAAAATTCAAACTTTGTACAAAAATTTAAGACATTAGCCGGAGGGTGGTGGCAGAGCAAATCAGACCTGAATCCGTCTAGAGATATTCTGTTTTTCTGGATGGCCAGTACTCTGTTCATGTTACACTGGCTAATCTAGATTTTTCAGAAAAATTTAGAGCATAAAAATATTATGTGCAGCTGAACTCCCGCCAACAAGGTTTTCTTGATACACGATTCGAACTTCTGTGCGGGTACTTGTAACATTTAATTTGCGTAGCAAGTCGTAGCCAATAATCTAAATGGGTTTTGTTTACAACCTAGATTAAGAATAAAGACTATACAGCATAAAGTTATCTTGGCCGAGCTCTATGACCATAATATAATTATAATCAAGGAACACATCAAATAAAAAAAACGTAAAATTTTCTGGAGATGCAATATTTTAGAATTGAATTAAGTTTTTTTGAAATGCTCAACGCTGAAAGGCTCTAATACTCAAGTACGGGTTCAAGCTCCAGAATTGATATTTGTAGATAGTTCAATTTTCTTGAATAAAAGTTTGGTCTTAAATTTGAAAATCTTTTGTTGAAAAGAATTATAGATCTAATCTATAATTCTACTCTAATCGCATTAAAAAATTTTAATTTATCGCTGATTTTGCACGGATTCCGTGTTGAGTTCAAGTATAATAATATTTCAACAGAAAAATTTTGAATTATGATTATTTGAAGGGAAGCTAAAACCATCAAGGATTGATTTCCCTCTTAGTGATTGGTAGCTCCTTGTGCTGCTTTTCGAATAATCTAGACCATTAACTAATCATTCTAACATGATTTATTTAATTTCACACACGTTTACATGGTGAGTTTGAAATTAAAGCAAAACTAAAAACAAAATTGGACTGCTCAGTATTATAATGATTCCTTTTCCGTAGAACTCACGGTGACAAAATGTGCCTCTAATTAGGCAAAACCATGTGAAAGTGGATAACTAACGAAATAAAGTGGAACCGAAACTAAAGAACATCAATTAAAAAATTTGAAACAGATTGAGGATGATCAAATTTGACTCTCATTGACTTGGAACTTGTTTTTGGAACTTGTTGAGGATGATCAAATTTGACTCTCATTGACTTGGATGATCAAATTTGACTCTCATTGACTTGGAACTTGTTTTTGGAACTTGTTACAAGAACAAGTTCTTGGAACTTGTTCTTGGAACTTGTTATATATATATATATATATATATATATATATATATATATATTTATATATATATATATATATATAAATATATATATATATATATATATATATATCGAAACCTTTATGTGCACCTAATTATCAATCTACCCTCTATTTAATATTCATATCATACATATCATAACTATGGTTATGACTTCTTATTATTCACGTATAAATATGTTCCCGCTAGTCTACTAAATTAATTCATAGTTTGTTCACAGTATTTTATTATAAGTAATCATAATCTCGATTATCAATCTGAATTCACGTTGTTTCTGTAAACGCTCTTAATTTACTCAGGTCAAACTCTACCTTGGATTTGCACAGCGATTCCATTAAGCAAATTTAGTAAAACACACTTATTTACGGATTCGCTTCGCGATTCCTGTATAATTTTGAGATAGTGTATTCGCGACACTACTCTAACTCTGTTCGCTAAACTTAAATATAACATGGCGCTGCCAGCAATAAAAGACAGCGGCATATCTCCACTCGGAATTCAACCCTTCTGGGAAAAGGCAACCCCAGAGCCCCCACTTCGATGGGAGTATTGGAGGACGCAACTAAAACTTGCACTTCTTGCTCGCGAAGGAATTGAAGTAGATCTTCTATTAGCCAATCCTCCAGAGAATGTTATTCTGCTTCCTGAACCGGCTTATGAAGATGCAGTCGAAAACCCGACAGCACAATCAGAACGAGATCGACGCACCCGTAACGAACAGGCAAATACAGCGTGGAAGAATCATTCTCAACGCATTGAAGCGGTAGGCATATTATGCGGAGATAAACCGTGGAAACTCTGTGATCGAAAAGCATCTCCATTGATGTACTTGAAACTGGGTACGGAAGGGTGACGAGTATTTAATTCGAAAAACTCGACTGTTAATGTAGATGAAATTTCAACAAAAAATTTTTGGGATGTTTTGAATATAACTTTCATTCGAATTCATAACATAACTTTTGACCGATATCTCTTTCTTACACGGAAACAGCAAAAGGGAGAACCGATTGAGAAATGCTATGGTCATCTGAAAGAACTTTCGGAGAATTGTGATCTAGGAGAAAAAGGGGATACTATTATCAGAGATGTTTTCATCGCAAACATGCAAAATGAAGATATTCAAAACGGTAGAACCCGACAAAGCATTAGCAATAGCAATCAACATCAAAATGGGTACCCTCAATCAACTCAAAATGAACGCAAACAAAACTGAGCTCAACTCAACCGTTAATCAAGTAAAACGGATGCGCATCACGAATGCTACTTCCTTTTCCATTATGAACACCACCGCACGGAAAAAGCCCACAACTTGCCATTTCTGTGGAATCAAGTAAAACGGATGCGCATCGCAAATGCTACTCCCTTTTCCACTATGAACACCACCGCGGGTTAATAATGTAGAAAAAGATGACCAAACTGAGGACGTCAATCAAATTTCGGCTGATTTTGACCCCGATTTGGAATCAAACTACTCATCAGATATTGTGTAGCTGCAATATCTTCGACAGACTTCGCAACTTCTGTGGAAGCGATCAATCTTCCTGTAGTGCTTGGAAATACAGCAACGAATGTCTTGGTGGATTCGGGTAGCGTATGCACAATAATAAATGAATCATTGGCAAATTCAATCGTTTACCAAGACTCAAACTCGAAGTTGATACAGGAGGCGAATCCCAAACAATTGAAAACTTTCTCTAACGAGCCTATTCATACGCTAGGCATTCTTCAAACTTCAATTCAAAGCAACAATTGGTACGCGAATCCAATAAAAATTCATGTAGTGACGGATGGTCACCTTCCACTGTTGGGTAGAGATTTGTTTCCTGCTCTCAGACTCTCAATTCAACAATCAGATAATCAAACAACAATCAATCAGGTAGAACAAGAATACTGTCCAATCAAAAAACAGATTGCAATCGATTTTCCTGATCTAATCTCCAGAATTAGTAAGTCCAAAGTACATATAGTTCGTTCAAAATTTCATAGAAACTATAGCCCATCACATCAAAAAGGTCATCGTGTTCCTATCAATCTGTTAGACAAGGTATCTGACGATTTGAAGAAACTTTTAGAACAAGGACATATTGAAAAACTACAAGAATGCTCTGATAAAAACTTTATTTCTCCTATCGTAATTACAAATAAGAAGGACAAATCCGTAAAGTTAGCTCTTGATTCGAAAGTTCTGAACAAAGCAATACACAAAAATAGGTATCAAATGCCAGATATAGATAGCCTTATCGATTCGATTTCACAACACCTTAATGACTCTAATCATGGAGAACATGTTTATTTTTCGACGATTGACTTAAAATACGCATATAGTCAATTAAAATTGCACCCGGATACCGTACGTCATTGTAATTTCAATATCATTTGTGGCGACGCAACGGGTACGTATCGTTTTAAAACGGGATTTTATGGTCTTACGGATATGCCGGCAGAGTTTCAAAAGGCGATGGATTACACACTGGTTGGTTTGTCTAACACATACTGTTTTCTTGATGATATAATTGTGGTTAGCAAAGGTAATAAGGAATCGCACCTCAAATACGTTTACAAATGCCTGCAGAAACTCAAAGCTGATAATCTCAGAATTTATTTAAGCAAATGTCACTTCGCAAAACATCAGATAAATTGGCTTGGTTTCACATTTTCACAAAGTGGTGTTAAACCTATAGAGTCTAAAACAGCAGCAATTGCAGAAATCAAAGCTCCTAAAACATTGAAACAATTACGATCATTCCTAGGTAGCGTTCATTATTTAAGTAAATTTATTCCTAATCTTGCCAAAATATGCCACCCTCTTCGGCCTTTATTAAAGAGAAAGTGAAAAATTTATATGGAATGAAAATCACCAAACACATTTCGAGAATATCAAAACTGCCATTGCAAACGCTACAGAAAATACTCATTTTAACCCGACACTAGAAACGCGAATCAAATGCGACGCATCTCGCCAAGGTTTAGGCGCTGCGCTTGAGCAATTAGATTGTGAAAGGTGGAAAACGGTGGCTTTTGCATCTCGTTTTCTTAATAGCAATGAAGAACGTTATAGTATAAATGAACTAGAATTGCTTGGTGAGATTTGGGCCATTGAATATTTTAAATATTATCTATTTGGTAAGAATTTAAAACCTATTGTACCAAAATCTAAATGGCATCCACACAAAGCTTGTCAAGAACCTAATGAAGAAATACAAATTGATTTCGGGGGTCCGATAATTAACGATAAACATATTCATTTCTTAACATGTATCGATCGTTATTCCAAGTATCCGACAGCTAGAATATTTGACAATGCTAATGGGGTAAATGTAGTAAAATTCCTCCGTGACTACGCATAAAATCATGGAATCCCGCGAACAATACGTTTAGACCAAGCAACTTGTCTCGTAGGTAAACAAGTTACGAACTACTGTAATGAAAATAATATTAACATTCTCGACGCTCCGTTCGGTGATCATAGAGCTATTGCATTGGTGGAGCGAATGATTCAAACAATAAAAAGACGTTTATCTTGTATGAAAGCTGAAAATAAAGATACATTCTCAACGTCCAAAGCGATTAAACAAATAGTTTCTGATTTACGGTTAACAAAGCAGAAAACGACAAAGATAGCACCGTTTGAAAGAGAGCAAGACAACTAGCAGGTCTCTATGAGGTCCTTAAACCAGGATCATTTGTGACGAAGTCATCGCCAACAACAACCATTATTAACGAGCCAGGACGACCCCCAGTAAAAGTTCGTGACAGTGACCTTGCAAAATTTGGAACGAAAGCCGAAAGATCTACGAACCTATGGAAATATGCGCAACGACGCCCCGCACCATATGAACAAACAACAGAAACCAAAATTGCAAAGCACCGTAACGATCTGAAGAAAAAAAAGGGGCGAAATAAAGATCCGCCACCGACAACGTGATACTACATCTGTAGTCTCATCAGTAAATTCAAATGTTTCACATGCTTTGACAGTGCGTAAACCAGTCAAGCCACAACTTAAACGTCGTCGCAACACTAATCCAAATGAATCGAACGAGAACGCAACGACTTCAGATTAAACATTAATTTCAATTGTACCGGCTCCACCTGCACCTACCCCACAGGCTCCACAGACATCATCCATACCCCCTATTTCTGAAGACCAAACTGAAGGCCGTAAACGAAAACGACCCGTTCTACGGTTTTACTGAAGCGGATATCTCTCCAACCAGTTCCTTGGCTTCTACAAGCTCAGCGAAACCAAAGAAACGCAAAACCAAGAAAGACAAGAAAGGCCTCACAACCAAAAATTCCGTAGTTGCACTTATTCAAGATGCAGAGCAGTCAAGAATTCCATCACCACCCCAACCTGATCTGCAATTAGGACAGACTTCACCACCTGATTCCCGAATCAGATATTATGAATATGAGCAGGAACTTGAAATGTCAGTGTGGGACGCTGAAAATGAAATCTAGTGAGAAATTTAAACTTTGCAAACTTTGATAAACTACAGCATCATAATTCATTTATGCATTTGCCTTGCGTTTCCAATTTTCATTGTGTACATCAAACGTAATTTATTTCATTTGCTGTTTAATTTCAATATATAATTTGTTCATGTATTCGCTCCACGAATCCACTTCGTTATGTACGTGCAATTTATTTTCTTTCTCTCATTTTGTTCATCTACATGCTATAATTTTACAATGTACTCGCTCTGCAAATCCAATCTTATTTGGATTTTCTAATTTATTGTGTGGTAATTGCCATTCCAATTTCTCAATACAATAATCACCTACATATGCTTTGCATATATAGATAAACTTTAATCTTGTTGTTCATTAAACTTAACATTTGCAACACCTTTCCATTCTACTTTTTGTTGTATTCAACCAATTTAGTACTTCTTTGTGTTGATTTTAAAAATGTAAATGCATTTATCAATCAACCCTCTATTTAATATTCATATCATACATATCATAACTAAGGTTATGACTTCTTATTATTCACGTATAAATATGTTCCCGCTAGTCTACTAAATTATTTCATAGTTTGTACACAGTATTTTATTATAAGTAATTATAATCTCGATTATCAATCTGAATTCAAGTTGTTTCTGTAAACGCTCTTAATTTACTCAAGTCAAACTCTACCTTGGATTTGCACCGCGATTCCATTAAGCAAATTTAGTAAAACACACTTATTTACGGATTCGCTTCGCGATTCCTGTATAATTTTGAGATAGTGTATTCGCGACACTACTCTAACTCTGTTCGCTAAACTTAAATATAACAATCTCCTTCAGTTTTCTACAACTGACCCGTAAAAATTCATTCAATGTTTTGCGGACCGCATTTCCACAACAATTCAAAGAGCACTCTACATTAAAACTAAGCAACAATTAAGAGCTATTGTGATGTAAATTGAAGATTAGGAGGAAGAACAAAATTGACTTTTTATTGTAGACGCCAATCTGGTCAAGGGAAGGGTTTGGTCAAATAACTTTTGGGGAAATCTTACTATCTTTGCGCTAATTTTTCAAAAACTGTAGTAAAAAAATAAGAGCTTAATATGATGTCCAAAAGCTATGAAGTATTTCGTTACTTAAATAGTGGCAATTTTTTTAAGTCATGCAGATAATAACAGTCTCAAAACTTGTATAAGAAATGATTTTGATAATAGCTTTTTCAACCGTTTGTAAGTTTGCACGAATACTATCCTGAAATTAACCCGTTAATATTTTATCCAGCAATGATTCGGAAGTAAATATTAATGGTTCCAAGTGGAGAAGGTTAGAATACTGCTGCGTTTCGAAACGAAATTACTTCTGCTAATCTCTTGATAGCTTCACTCTAAGAGTACTACATCAACATATTGACATATACATAAGAATGATCACATTAGAAGAATGCATCAGGTTACAGTCAATGTGAATGTAAATTGATGGGGTAATGGGTTTACATTGCAGCTGTTAGTTGCTACACAAATGATCAGTTAGTTTACTCACTGGAGAGGAACGCCTCCACCTCCTCAAAATATGAGTCAACATTCTCCATCTTGAAGATTTTCTGCTTGTCTCGACCGACTACTTCGGGCTTGGGAATCAAGTGTACTCCTGAAAAATATGTATACGTTCCATTCATTTTTTTCTGAAACATTTAGAACCCCACTTTTATAGTGTTTTCTGTGTATCTGATATTAGAACATGACTCATTGTTTTTTTTGCATTCTAGAGGACCTCAACCTGTCGTTGGACATTGTTTCTTTTTGGAGGCTCTTGTTCGTTGACTGTTACATACTTGATGCTCTTTCTTATAAAATTACTGTAACGCTGGACGAGTAAGTTCATTTCAATTCAATGCAGAATCAATCGCCAAGTCCATATCAGTACTGGGAAAATTATTTTCTCATTATTATTATTTTTGTTTCCCAGTACGTTGCAAGTCTAAATTCATATTTCAATACCCGTATATCGACGACTGCGTGACTCAAGACGTCATTGAGAAACATTTTCATCAATGACAACCAATCTTAACTGAAAAGAAGTTCAACAAAATGTATTTTAAACTGAAAAAAATTGAGTTTTGTAAATTTCGTTTATTTATTCAGAGTTAAACAGTTCACAATGATTTAGCGTACGGTTGAGGTCTCTGACTAAATTAACCTTTAGCCAGAACAGATCTTGTTTGAGCGAACACCTTTGTTTCTGAGCTCAAATTCGCAAGATACGGTCTTAAGGCCGGATCTTGCGAGATCGAGTGCAGAAACAATAGAAAATGCGCAAAATTCTGGATTATTGTGTCGCACGCATGACAATGTTATTATTTAGTTCATTTCCGTCTCGAACAGTTAGCTAATGAAGTGTGCAAAATCTGAAAGTCATTCATTTTAAGCACAAGGAACCCAGGTTGAGGTATCTCAACCGAAGTGACATCTAATCAGACCATCTTCGGGCGCACCGAAGTCCCGGGAATGGCCTGGAACTTTCGGTCTGGCATGGTTTGATCAAAGGGCACGATATATAGTCAAAGGTTTGTGACCACAATAGTCAGAACAGAGGTCACTTTGGTCCAAGACGGTTGACCTGAACTTGGGAAATCCTGGCGGCCAAGGTCTCATGAAACCATTCAAAGTTAGTTATAACATGTAGCATATGATTGTAATAGTGACCTGGTCCCCTATGGGTGAGATAGTCAGTGTAGAGAGGTCCACTTTGAATGTCTGGCAGTCTCAGTTGGACTAGATAGAGGAGACCAACCCAGAATGCAGCCAGAGCAGCGTATAACACTATGAAGAAGATCGTAATCTCAACTGAAAGGCATCAAAATATTGTCAACTGTAGTTGCTCCTCATATAATACATCATATGATTAACCATTCCTTTCCTAACGGTTAATTACATATATCAAGAAATAGAAATAGAAATAGTTAATTCAATTGGAGTGAATTGGACAACATTTCAAAAAATCATATCCAATTACAATCCATCTAGGAAACAAAATGAGCATACTTGCTCTTCAAGTCTGTGCACATATACGCAAAGAAGTAACAAACCCAAAAAAAATTGATGTCACCTTGCTAAAGCGTATTAAAAGTTAGTAATACAGGGTAAAAACATCCCTATTAACTTTAATTTAAAAATCACTTATTTTAGATATATGTGCTTTCACTTGCTGAAAACTAAAGTTTTCAATATTTTCGGGCAAGAAGTTCAATTGTTTTAGACAATTGTATGTTTTATTCAGCAAGTTAGCTAATGACTTTTTGTTTTTTGTAGTTTTTGAAATTGGTGGGGGAAATAGACCTCTTAAACCCCATCTCGTTTGTTTTTTAATGATTGCTAGACTTTGCGGAATTATGTTTTGTAGCGGAGACTCGCATTTTGTTTGTTTGAAAAGATCTTTAACGAGTTCAATCACGTAAAGTTCGTTTACAGTATGTATCTTGTTATCAGTTAGTATAAAACCTAAGGATTCATATTTTTTCCTGAAAAAAAAATTGCTCGAATGATTTTTTGTTGAACTCTAAGAATTTTTTCTTACTTTTTTGCTTATGTATCCATAGACTAATAGACCATAAGTTATGATCGATTTGACAAAATAGTTAAAAAACATTAGAAGACACTTTTTTGGAAAAAAATGTCATACCCGATACATTAGTCCGCAAAATTTGTTAAGCTTTTAAACGACAAAATCAACGTGTTCAAGGAATATTAAATTCTTACCAATGTAGATTCTTAAAGACTTACAAGATATTCTGTAATCCAGAACATTGTCCTTGATTTTTACTTTTTCTTTTGTGGGTTTGCCGAAATTTATAGATACACATTGTTTATAATTAATAGTTAATTTGTTAGTAATACACCAGTTGGAAACGTTTTCAACATCCATTTGTAGAGGCAAATTATTGTCATTACTGGCATTAACAAGAAAAGTATCATCTGCGAACATATGTAAAATGTTTTCATTACGAACTGCGAGGAGATCAATGATATACAAAATGAACAAAAAAGGGCCAAGAACAGAGTCCTGAGGTACGCCACAAACTATTTGCTTTTCTGTTGGTTTCTGCATCCTGCACTTAAAAACTGGTTGAGCCCCGTGAACTACCTCTTTAATAGCTCTAAAATTGGACCACTGAAGCCATATCTTTCTAGTTTTAGTAACAATATTTTATGATCTTTTGCATCGAAAGCTTTGCTTAAGTCAATAAAAGTAGCTTGCCCTGTTGATTTGTTACGACTCAAATATACTCCATTATGTTGGCAACTGCATGCAAAAATGACTTTTTAGATCTAAATCCAAACTGATTATTCGCTAGCAATTATGTTGTACACAAAATTTTATCATCCTCTTCAGTAAGATCTTCTCCAGAATTTTACTTATTGTACTCAGTGAACTGTTAGGTCTGTAAGTACCAGGGTCAGTCTTATCTCTTTTTTATAGGGGTATCACTTTGACTATTTTTAATCAATCTGGGATAAAAACGACCAGCAAACAATAATTGTTGGCCCTTGCAAGATGACATTCAAAAATGGGAAAACAACAATTCAAAATTTCAATTGAGATTCCATCATGATCAGTACTTTTCTTGTTTTTCAGTCTGTTCAAGCTTTTGTAACCTCTGATTTTATTTTTTGATGAAGTATAATCGTTTTTTTTATTGCGGACTTTACAGCTGCTTTTCTTGTTATTATATTTTGCCAATAATTTTGGACCTATTGAAACGAAGTAATCGTTCAAATTATCAGGATTTGGTAAATCGATTGCATTGTATTTTTTTTGCGAGTTTTCAGTGTCCTATAAACTATTTTTGTGTTCGGTTTTTCGCCTAGATTTTTGAAACAATTGTCTTTTTCCCATTTCTTTTCAATTAAGTCACCTTGTTCCTTAATTGTTTATATCTAGATTGGTTTTCAATAGTAGCCTGTGCTATCCGTTTTTGAAACAATTTGTCTCTCTTTACAATAGCGTTTTTGATTTCATTTGTAATCCAGCTTGCAGATTCAGGAGAAAGAGTTGTTTCAAAAGCCTCTTGAGCGCATTTTTTTTCAAAGTTTTGATAACTTTCTTGATCATTGTACTTAAATAGTCATTAACATTCAAACTCTCAGAATTTTTTTGACATTCTGGTCCAAGAAAAAAAGAAAACTCAGCTTTTTGTCTGTTTGGATTCTTTTCAAATTTTGCGTGAGTACCGATAACTGAAATCTCAATTGTTTAGGCCTGATATAAATAATCAGCAGTTAGTATAAAATGATCGCTTTTGTCGTCGATTGCTTTTCAGTTTTTATGTTAGTTTCTGTGATTATATGATCAAAACAACTCTTCCATATTTTGAAAACTTTTGTAAGCATTGAGTTTTGTATTTGGATATCAAATGATCTTAAAAGATTCTCATACTCCTTTGTACTTTTTTCTCTTTTTAAAATATCTACGTTTAAATCAACAAATACTAAATTTTCCTGTTTTAAAAATTTCAAAAAGTTTAAAAAGCTTTTCAGCTTTGGTTCAAAATCATTTAACCTCAAAGACGCAGGTTTATAAATGATACAAAAAAATTTGCAAACATTTCTCATCTTATTTCATTTGTAAAATTAAGCATTCAATTTCTTAGTGACCTGTATTGCATAGTAAAGACTATCTCTATTGTAAAACAGCTACTCCACAGATCGTCGCTCAGCGTTTTTTCTCAATTTTGACACTATTGTCTGATAACCTGGTAGATCATAGTCTTCAGGTTGGTCACTATCATGTCACAGTTAAAGCAATAGCATCTGGGTTTTTTTCTAATCTAACAACGTAAACTACGAGGTCAGCTTAATGAAATCTCGATGACTGAGTCTTTAAACCCACAAATTTTCGACTTTCGTTTTTAGTGTGACAATCAATGATGTATGCAGACTATAAAAAATTTTCTTCACTGCTCAGATTGGTTAAGAAGTTAGTGCATTCAACGTTAAAGTTTGTACTTTTTTACGGTGGAGACATTTTTGAAACAATAAATTGAATAATTTTTCAGTCAATGAGCATAACTCGTCCACCCTGTCCACTTGTTTTGTACCACAATGCTTTTGAATACTTCCTTGAGGTGATTGAAAAGCCACCTGCCGACTTCTTTCCGATGATGTTTTCCTATTTTCATAAGGTTCCATTGCCAACGTCTCTACTGTTTCCTCACCCCATTGTGTTTCGGTATTACCATTATTTTCCACATGAAAATGAACTTGATGTCGATTGTCAACTGGATACCAAGTTGTATTTTCGCTGTTACGAGAAGATTTGTTTTCTTCTCTTCAATAGAAACCGGATCAAAAAACGAATTGCGACTAAATCATACCGCATCGCGCTGATGATGATTAAAAACATAACTTTCTTGTTCTTCTAACTATGTATTTTCTTTTACATTTCCCGGGTAGGTAATGGCAGGCAGCAATATCATGAGTTTCAGTTGGAATTTGTACTGACCTGATTAACTCCATAATTTTGTGTACCAGCTAATCACCACCGTTCTCTACCCCAGGAAAGGTCAAACACATAAAAAATTAATAACGTTCCAATTTACTAACTCTCTTTGCATTCTCTTCTTTTCAGTTGGTCACATCGTCAACGCAGTTGGTTGACTTCTTCCTTATGGTGATTAATTTTTTTAATAAAATCCAGAAACAATGAAAGCATTGCATTTGTATTGTTAAGATCAATTGAGTTCATTTTCTCATACAGCGTATAGCTAATAATGCAGCTGAAATTTTATTACGTAAAGCAGTGAAAAAAAGCGACCGTTTGCTAGCTGTTCATTTTGTTTGTGGTAGCTGTTCATTCGTTTGTCCTAACGGTTATTTACATATTTCACTAAAAAATATTGATAGGAATAGAAGTACTAATAGTTAATTCAATTTGAGAGTATGGGACAGCATTTCAAAAAATCATTTCCAATTACAATCCAATTCGGACACAAAATGAGCATTATTGCTCTTCAAGTCAGTGGCCATATAAGCAAGAAAGTAACAAACCCAAAATAAAATTGATATCATCTTGCTGAAATGTATTAAAAATTAGTAATACAGGGTAAAAACATTGCTATTATATTAATGTAAAGCTCACTTATTTATGGTATATGTGCTTTCACTTGCTGAAAACCTAAATTCTGAATATTTACGGGAAATAAATTCAGTTATTTTAGCCAATTATATGTCTTCTTCAGCAAATTAACAGATGACTTTTTTTATAGTTTTTGACATTGGTGGGGGAAATTGTGATTGCTAGACTTTACGGAATAATTTACTGTAACGGAGATTCGGACTTTTTTTGTTTGAAAAGTTCTTTAACAAGATCAATCACGTAAACTTCATAAACAGCATGTATCTTGTTATCAGTTAGTGTAAAACCTATGGACTCATATTTTTTCCTGAAAAAAAAGCTCGAAGGATTTTTTGTTGGACCTTAACAATTTTTCGTAATTTTTTTTGCTTGTGTTTCTATAGACTAATAGACCATAAGTTATGATCGATTTGGCAAAAGAGTTATAAAACATTAAGAGACACTGTCTTGGATAAAAATGTCGTACCGATACATTAGTCCGCAAATTTTGTTAAAATTCTTAACACCAAAGTTAACATGATCACGGAATGTTAAGTTCTTATCAAAGTAGATTCTTAAAAATTCACAAAAATTTTTTGTATTCTAGAGCATTATCCTTGAGTTTTACTTTTTTTGGTTTTGCCAATTATTATAGCTTCTCATTCATCATAAATAATTGTTTGTTTGTTAGTAATAAACCAGTTGGAAAATTTTTCAGTATCCATTTGTAGAGGCGAAATATTTTCATTGCTGGCATTAACAACAATAGTATCAACTGTGAACATTACCAATGTGCTATCATTACAAACCGCTGGTAGATCACTGATATACAAAATGACCAAAAAGGTCCCAGAACAGAGCCTTGATTTACGCCACAGTCTATTTGCTTTTCTGTCACTTTTTGCATCCTGCACCTAAAAACTGGGTGCGCATGGTTAAATAACTCTTAATAGCTCTAACATTGGAACTCTGAAAAAATATCTGTCTGGATTTAGTAACCAGATTTCATAATCTATTGTATCGAAAGCTTTGCTTAAGTCAATAAAACTAGCTGGCCCTGTTGATTTGTTACGACTCGAATATACTCCGTTATGTTGGCAACTGCATGCCCAAATGACTTTTTAGATCTATATCCAAAATGATTATTCGCTAGCAATTATATTTTACACAAAAATTTTATCATCCTCTTCAGTAAGATCTTCTCCAGAATTTGTTAAAGTCAATAAAATTAGTTTGCCCTGTTCTTAGGTATGCTAAGTTCTCTGCATTACTCGCGACACTGCATTCAAATTGCGACTTAAAATTTCGGACTGCTGTCAAATTTTTTTAATATTGCTGCCTTTTTCCTAGTTCAAAGATCATTTTTGGCCGACAAATCATTGCAGGTTAGGCAGATGTGTTACTTGGCTAAACCCCAGAGACAAAACAAAATTTTGAACATTTTTACTGCGAAATCTTGAAGATGTTTTATTAAAAGTTTTTGCAAATTTTTGAAATATCAGTTTTTATTTGTTTTATATACTAACAAGGCTAGAAAACTGAAAGTTGCGTAGTCGAATCAAATTAAAGCCAGCCTCACTAAACCGTGATTAGCTACTGACGAAGGCAACCAATCGCCAGTCGTTTGAGAGCAATTCGCTCGACGTTAGTCGGTTATGTTCAATTAAATGTTGCCTATTATTTGAAAAAAATGCACTTCCTGTGATTTATTTTACCAATATGGTTTCCGTCTTCCACTCAACAGTAATTTTTCAGAAAACGTGTTGCACTATAAACCGAGAATCAAATAAAACAACCTTTTCTTCTATGGTGCTTGAGCGAAAGAATTGATTTGGCGACTGCGCTTCACAAACAAGTAGATCATACTAAAGGAAAATCAAGCAGTGATCTTAGAAGAGCATGACAAAGAAAATTTCATGCTACATTATATCGAAGCCAATTTTATTTGATATCTTTTGTCAACATTAGGAGTTTATATCAATTATAAGTATCATATGTGAATTAACACTAAGAATCAATCTCAAACAACTTCGATATCAGCAAAACAGCCTTCCTTACCAGCTATAAAAAATTTGAATAAAATGCTTTCTTCAGTTTTGCTTTCTTCAGATTCTTTGCTTTTTTTCGCAAATCAACCTGTTAATTATAAGAAATGTTTGACAAAAACTCTATGTGGTTAACAAATATCCCACGACATCTAGTTTACAATGTAAAAATAACGTTTCGGAGAACTGTACAGTCTGTCGAACTCCCTATCTACCACCAATCAACGTTGGTTTTTAACAAGAAACACCACGTAGATAGCAGCATAAAAGGAGCTGAAAAAACTATCAAAAATCAGTTGAAGCTTTCAAAATTTCAACCACTATTTCACACTCATAAATTTTGTCCTATTAAACTGACATAAAGTGCGCAGTGAAGCGTTATTCCATGCGAATTGAAATACATGTAATCGTGTCTTGATTCTGTTAATCATCTTAGATATGGTATTGCTTAAGTGATATCGATTTGTTGTGAAGAGAATTAATTTTGATATTCTCGAATTTTTTTTGGAGGGACAAAGTTCTTATGTAAGAGAAACTTTGTGCAAAACAGAGAGCTTGTTTCACTTCCTGGCTTTAACAAAGCCTAGCCTAGGTTCCACATTGTTGTTATTGAGACCAAGTAAAGACTGCAATTGAGTCATTAAAGCAAACAAAAAAAATCAATTTTTAATTTTTTTGCGTTTCCGCAAATTTGTTATTTAGTTAAACTGGGTAGTTAATATTGCATTTGAAAGGGAGACGGTACTTCGAGATAAATTAAAATTTTGGTTTGTAATTTGGGTTAATAACCAAAACTCAGGCAAAATTTGATTGTTTCAATTTGAATGATTTTGTAGTCTTAGCAAAACAAATTGATAAACAGCAAAACTGGAAGATTGCTTTTTGGGACTTATTGAGCACCAAGTAAAGCAACGATAATCTACAGTTTAGCGAAAAACACAGTTCACAAAATTTAACTGAGAAAGGTGATATCCGAAAAGATTTGAAAGCACTGGAACGAATTCGATTGTGTAAAATTTTCCATGTCTTTGCCGTTACAATTGATAACAGAAAAATCAGTCGCGTGAGAGTTCCTGCCTAAAAGAAAACCATCTTTTCCAATTTTTTCTTCATTTCGTGAAACCCTTTATACTGCTACCAATGTGAGATTAGTTAGATAACTGGCAAAATTAATTCCAAAATGGACAAATCTCAATAATTCGGTTCACGTTGATAAAATAAGACAATTTTTTAATGAATTGGAATGGCTCCTAATGATTAGATTTGATTTTACTCCCTTTTGTTATCAAAAAGAACTCTTTCGTAAAAACTATCCAGCGCAATATTTTTGCATAAACAAAATTATTTTATTGCAAGCGAGCCAAATAACTACTGAAATTATATTTCTCCAGAAGGGAGATTAGCTGACACAATTTTAAAAAAAAACTTGAATTTTCTGCTGAAAAATTTTTGGGGGATTTCTTGCACAATGAGGACGATACCCCTTAAAACATTTTTTTGAGGTAGGAAGACAAAAGTTGGACTTTAAAGTAATGGAGGTCTGCAGTGATTTAACCAAATGTGCTCTGATATCTAAGCGCGTGCATCTTTGAATCTATTTAGTCGTTTCTATAATGAAATGAAATTATGCAGTGGTTAGATATCGAAAACTGTTCTTGAACCATTTTTTTTTGTTTGGTGACGACTCAAGACGATGATTTGTTTGCTTTTCTTTGGAACCTTTACTATCAGATCTGTCTTTGTTCCAAGAAAATTAACAAATAAGGCCCGAAATTTGACTAAAAGGTGTATTTTTTTACTCGATACGTTACAAAAGTAGCAGCTAAGGCAAATTTACGATAACGTAAAAGTTAACTTTTACCTTAACTCAATTCAATGTAAAGTTAAGGTAACGTTCTCCTTAACTTTACCCTAACGTGGGTTTATCTGAACTCCGTTAAGGTGAATTTACCTTTGGTTTACTTAGTGCGGTACAACTCCTGCTCAACTAGTTAGTTACGCGCTAGTGGAGTTTATTGGCATACTTACTCCAACTCCTAGCTGTCCTCCCTGCAACCTCCTTCGTCTCTTTATTCCATAAAAACAGTCTAAATTGGGCTAATTTGCCCGCAAATCCAGATTGCTCCTGCTCATCCGATCCTTTGCCCATTCTGAAATCGCCCAACTTAAGCTGCTGTGCTTATTAATAACTAATTATAATAAGTTAGTTGTTAGATGTGTGGATTATAACCCGGCTGGTTATGTTGACCAATTACGATAGTAAAGATAGTTGAGTTAACTTAGTTTGAAGCATCTATGTAAGATTTGCTCACAAAACAAACAATTTGGCTAAGATAACAATTTCGCTCGAAGGCGAAAGAATTAAGACGAGTGAAACTTAATTTTGTCGTCAGACGTTCAAACTTGATTGTTCACTTAAATTTGTGCATTATATGATGAGATCTAAATGTAATGAGGTCAGGCAAAGACAGTTTGATCACGCAGTGATGCGTATGTTAGGTTCTGATGTTAACATGTTCTTTTGAAAAGGAACTTTTATTACAAACTTGAAATTTAAGAATTTTGCTGGCTTTAGTCAACAACTATACCTCCTAGAAAATAAAATTTGAATTTGCATACGAATAGGCCTCGAACGTTAATTTTTCGGAATGAACACTGAAACAAATCTTAGTCAAACAATCATGATTGTATGTTTTTTAGTAGTCATACAAAGATCCCAAAACAGCTGGATACGCCCAGAAAAGGACGGTGACAATCTTTCCGTTGTAACTTTTTTTCTCTTTTTGAGACATTTTAGCCCTAAAAAAGATTAGAAACTAAATGCTTTGATGACCGCAGAACTACATATGTCTCTCAAAATATAGACTGGGGGACAATTTTTCAGAATGATTACAAAATTTTCTATCAAAACTTTCAGAAAATCATATTTTTTGCTATTTCGCTTGTTGAGACCACGATATCCACAACTAGAGATTTTTCAACATAAACTGCTCTTTATAATGTTCTTCACCTGTAAAACTGTGCTAAATAAACCTTGTGCAGTTAGCTTAAAAACCTATTATTATGTGAAAAAAGGAAAACGATTATTATTGATTTTTTAGAGAAAACAAACGACAAAAGCTAAAATAATGTGAGAAACTCATAAAAAATGCAGTTCTTTCTGTTTTCTTTTACTTCGGAAATCATTCATTATTGTTCACAGTTATTGAAAATTGTGAATAATAATATTATGGAAACTGTACAACTACTCTTCTAAAATTATAATCTGTGAAATAGTTTGATTTCTTGAAAAATATCATTCAATATTTTTTGTACAAGTGACAAAATTCAAGCGGCCTTGGCGAACCGTTACAGCCTTGAGCACTGATGTAGTGACTTATTTGGAGGAAAAAAGCAATTGGGCGAAAAGGGTATGAGGATTGATATTTTGTTGCCTTCTCTTCTATAGTGTTGCCAATGTTATTGCAACTCTCAAGATGATTCAAAAAACCGCCAAAATTGCAACAAAAACTTGACTCTTTTGTCCAACAACGTGAAACTTAGACGTGCTCTTTTAACAAATGATTAGACTAGAGATATGTTTTAAAAAATAATTTTGGCGACCATCCGCCTTGATAATAAGGACATAAAACCTTCTGAATTAAATTTAATTTTTTTTTTAAACAAAGAGGGGGCATGAGCACACCCCAAGACTAATATCCAAGACTACGACAGAGGAAGAGTTTCTTATTGCACTTGAGCCAACCAAAGACGAAGAGTTTTTTTTCAAGGGTTTTCAGACGTCACCCGACCAAGAAGGCATGACATTTTTTTGGTTACAGACGTCACCAAGAGATGATCGCCCGAGGTTCCAGACGTCACCTTAGAAGTCCTTTCCCCGGTTAGACGTATCCAAAAAAATCGTGATTTTTTTGCGACAAAAAATCTCAAACACAAAGAAATTGTCCCTCAATGAGCTTTTGGTAGAAGGTTTATGAAAGAAATAGCCGTGAGCAACTACAAGTCAGCAATTAACGAAAAAACGAAAACAAAAACACAAATTGCCCGAAAAAACGATATAGCGTATTTTGCATCGGAAAAACTCAAAAACTATTTTCTCAATTTGTCACAAAAAATCTTCATGAAAGTAAAATTTTTATTTGAATAGAAAACTTCAGTTGGACTTAAAATCAACTTTATTTTGGTTGAACACCTTATGTAAAATTTTTGCTCAAAAAATGAGAAAGTCGCAAAAAAGCTTTTTTGAGCGTCAAAAATCAAAAACGTTTTTCTAACGTTTTAATGAAAACTTTTTATTAAATCCAAAAACCCATTGATTAGCCCCCCTGAGTTCGTTGGAAGAGAAGCTTCAAAATCAATTTATCGATTTTGCAATTTTGTAAAGAAGCAACTCACTTTTGACGACAAAATTTGCTTCCTTGACTACAAAAAAACAAAAAAAGTTTTTATAACGTTATAGGGAAAACCTTTTAATAAATCCAAAAAACCCATTGATTAGTCCCCCTGGGTTTGTTGGAAAAAAAGCTTCAAAATCAGTTTATCGATTTCGCAATTTTGTAAAGAAGCAACTCAATTTTGACAAAAATTGCTTCTTTGAATCAAAAAATTCAAAAAACGTTTTCCTAACGTTTTGAAAAAAACATTTAATAGTTCCACTGAAATCCATTGATTAGCCCCCCTGGTTTTGTTGGAAAACAAGCTTCAAAATCAGTTGATTGAATATACAAAATTATAAAGAGGCAACTTGAAATTAGCAAATTTGCTTCTTTTACTTAAAAAACTCAAAAAACATTTTTCTAATGTTTATTGGAAATTTTCAGAAGATAACAAGAAAGTGTTCGAAATAGCTTCTTTTGTTTGTTTGAAAATCTGAAAATATATTTCATCCCCTTGCAAAACTGCAAAGAAGCAACAGAAAAGTGGCAAAATTGTTTCTCTGTTATATAGAAATCAAAAAACGTTTTTTCTAACGTTTTTTTTCTTATTAAAGAAAAAATCAATCAATTTTCAAAAAAAGAGCTATTTTATATACCTCAGCAGTTCATTACAAAACAAGCTGAAAAACTATTTAGCCAGAAAAAAACGGGCAGAAAATTACTGAAAAGCTTCTGACAAAAAACCTACAAAGAGGTTTGTGTTTTCTTTGATCCTAATTGCATACTACTAGCCGCGAGCCTAGTTAAAGGGGCAGTATGCTTTCTTAAAGAAACCCGACATTTACACTTATTTTGGTTTTCATTTTGCATACTAAGAGCCGCGGATCTAGTTAATTGAGTAGTATACACTGAAAATACCTTCTCAAGAGAAATAAAAAGAGAAGATAAGATCTATTTTCCTTTTTTCTCAAAAAGAAGTAACTCAAAAGCTCTCGAACAATTCCCCACTCAAATTCATTTACGCATATAATCCCTTTAAGTTGGAAAACTCAAACGTCTCTTCTTTTTAGTCCGCGGTCTCAGAAGTTGCCGAAAGAAGTCCCTTTTCCCCCTTTGGTCTCAGTAGTCACCAACTGAAGAGGAGTGTGTTTCCATTGGGTCGCAGTAGTCACCAAAGTAAAGATGAGCAGTTCATAGGTTGCAAATAATGTGCAGAAACAAATACAAGCAGTTTAATGGTAGCAGTTGTCCTTAACTTCATAAGAATTGCAAAACAGAATTTCTTGAAAAAGAGATTCAAAGTAGACCCAGCTTTTAAGCAACCAGTTTTCTCTGCTTGTCTCTAGCTCACGTTGCCTGGTCGCACCGCATTTTAAATTCTAAAAAAATTTAACCTATTTTGAAGAGGTATCAATATCGATTTAGTTTGTTTGGTTTGAGGTTTTATTTGTTCCTAAAACTCCACACACACAAAAAAAAAGAAAACACTTCAGTAAAATTTTTCTGGTGACTTGATTGTGATAAAAGGAGAACTAAAACTTACAATAGAATCGTTGCGAAGTCATATATGTAAAAAAATTGAAAGCATTTATTTGGTCCTCTTCAACAAATCAACGGTACACACGCGCGAATGCTTAGTTTTCCGTTTTTTTAAGCAAATTTTTAAATTTTTAGCTAGATTTAGCACCAAAAAAAAACACGTTTAGAATTCCTGTTTTTGTGAAAAGTTGCGTCGCTACTTTTGAACGAAATGAGCTAGGCTGATTAGCCTACATAAACTTAAGAGGTTTTTTAATTTACCAAAAAAGTCGTCGCTCAGTAAATTTTGAGCCATTTTTACCTTTACTTTACATACGATAGAACCATTACGAGTTGACTACAGCCGGTTCACCAAGATGACAAAAGAAAACAGCCAGAAGTTGCAATACGCATTGAACAAGTTGGAAATGGCTGAGCTCAATATGAAAAATTAGCTTGATCTCTTACAGACATCCGTTGCACAGAGAAAAAGCTTCCGATCAACAAAATCAAGGAGAGCTTTGAAGAGCTGAAGACAAACCTTGACAGCATCATGATGGAAAAAGTAAGCTCCAGTAGCATAAACTCAGTCATGAAACGTCAATCGAACTTGATCTCTTGTCTAGAAAAATTGGAACTAGAAGTCAACAGTCTTGACGATGATGGTCAATTGAGTCAATCATCAACTCGAGTGCGCGATGACATCAGCTGCGTCTCACAGTCCACAAAAAGACAGCTCGAGTGGCATCGATTGACACCGGTTTCCCAACTTTTTCTCCAAATTCCTTCAGAGCGACAGACAATTTGCGCAGGATACTAGAGAATTGACTGAAGAATCAGTAAAAAAATTTTACGACGGTTGAACACATAAATTAATCAATGTCGTTGTTAGCAGCCCCAACACCAGCATCAACCCTATTATCCAGAGCAAACATTCATGACAGATTTGTTTTGAGTAACCCTCAATCCCCAGGTCACAACGTTGTTCTCAGAGAGCAAGAGAACACTTTCAACCAGTTTGCTCCAATTCAACAACCCTCCATTCCAATGAATCAAACTGCAGTCTTATTTCCTGTTGAATCTATTGATGACCAGCCGGAATTAATTCATTCATCAATTGGAGAATTAAACCAGTTCTGTAGTTTAAAGTTGATCACATTGCGCGAAATGCCAATGAATCAACCAGGAAATGCCATAGTTAGACCAAAAGAAAAGTCTTCTGTTCCCTTAAATAACAAAAGAGAAGATCAAAGCATGTCTTGCATTAGATTTACACAACTCAATTCAACATAACTGCTCAGTTAACAAAACCAATACATACCAAACATCAAGTACATGCAATTTGAATGAGCAAATGCTTCAGCGTCAAATTCATTCAGAAAAGGGAACAAATAGAGTGACAAATGAGAACACGCACAATCCCCTACATTTTGACAACAATCAAAGTGCAACTGTTCAAACTGTTTCAAACACTCAATTTTCAGGTGTTCCAATAAGTGAAAACCAGAACAGCGGAAAATTGGCGTCAGCAATGTCGTTACCAACAGTAGCGCAAACAAACGTTTCCCAACAATTTCAGAACCCATTTTACCCAACTGGAGTTCATTTTAGCAATGGAAATTGAACGGAAGAACCAAACGAAGGAATTGTTTTCCCCTCCAATACAACACTCAACAACCAAGGTACCAACCTTGTTTGCTGTACATCATCTCAGCCACCTAATTGTCCGCTTACTCCGGAAAATCCCTTTACAAACTACCAAACAGCGATTCTTCCCCCCTTTACTCAACCAATTAACCAACCAAACATTTCGGGAAATTCGAAACAATTTCCAAATTGGTCTTTTTCTGGAAAGCAACTATTTTCAGCCAAGAACTGAAATACAAACAGAAACAATCCCGTTTGAAAATAATTTAATTTACAAACCACAAACAAAAATTCCTTTAAACTTCCACCAGTAACAGTATCAAATTTCAATGGTAACCCACTTAAATACCATGAGTGGATAAACAATTTTTTCAACCTAGGTCACAAAAATACTAGCCTTACGGATACACACCGTATAACATACTTACAGAACTCGGTCATAGGAAAAGCCAAAGAAAAATTCAAGCCTACTCGTGTGACCCAGCTTACTACGCGATTGCTTTGAAAGAGCTCATGGATCACTTTGGAGATCCCAGCATTGTTGTGAATGCTTTCATCAATCAACTGGAAGCCTGGCGTCCGAACAATGACTACAACAAACAGAGTTTCGTATTTTTTGCTTCTTTTCTCAAACGATTAGTGAGCAAGCTTTTGAATGTTTAGGCTTCAAAGCCGACTTGCAAAGTTCAACATTGATAAAAAAGGCAAAAAAAAATTCCACATAATATTCTGATAAAATGGACAGAGTATACAATAACATCAATTGGATATCAACCAACCGTCTCTGATTTTCAGAATTGGCTTGAAGTACAGGCCCAAGTATACGACAAAATCAACAGAGAAAATGTTCATAAGCCGTTTAATAATTGGAACACTTTCGGTCAAAACAGTAATAGCATTAGCAGAATTAACAACAACAATGATAATAGGAACAGCAATGCTATGATTCCATTTTCTAAAAATTCACAAAACAATTGGAAACCGAATTCATTGCACTCAAGTCGCCCTGCAAACCAGCATGGTCAAACACCCTTTCCTCCGCGTAAAGATGCTGATCAGTCAAACAAGTCTTGCGAGAAATGCAAAGGAAGTCACATACTCGCAACATGCCCTGAATACCAGAAATGTGCGCCAGACCAAAGGTATGACATTGTGAGCAAGAACAATCTTTGCTCGAACTGTTTAAGCAACAAACATTTTAAGTAGTCATGTCCGTCCACAAACATGTAAAAGATTTCACCAAACAACTTTGCATGATCCGTCGAAACAAGTTAAGCGGCCCACCGCTGCCTTCTCAACAAGCAATCCCAATCAGTCAACACAAAATCCAGCAAGCCCCCAAACACCGCCACCCTTTCAACAACAAAATTAAAACAAAAGTACTGACACTGTCAGCAGTACAAAAAAAGAGCCAGCAGACAAGATACGGTCAATCGTTTTCTGGTAAAAGACAATCACAGCACCAAAAAAATTCAACGCGCCCGTTTGAATGCTTTGAACCCGACCCAAAACTTCAGTATCAACCGAAATGCAATTCCTCCTCCTGAATGGTTTGAACAACTACAAATAACACCAGTTTCATTTGTAAACGGAAGTAAAGTGTTTGATACCTACGCCTTGATTGACCCCGGAAGCCAGTTCACCTTCCTGCTGGATAAAGTTACTAGCTTTCTTGAGCTTCCCTGCGAAGCACAAGCATCAACAACTCCGCAGTACCTAAAAACTGAACATGAAATGCCACTGTCCAAAATTATTGAAACAGTGACAGTAACACCTTATGACAAAATCAATCAACACTTCAGCATTGCAAGAGCCTATAGCACGCCATGTCTCAATGTATCACCCACTAACGTTCTTGAACTCAATCAATTATGCGACACCTTCAAGGAAATTAGTCACATTTATTTCCCTGACATAGCCAACGATGCAATAGGCGCCCTTCTTGGTGTCAATACGTTTGCCTTCACATATGCAGTCGACGTAATCCAATGTAGCAAAAAGCGTCCATTCGGCGTAAAAACAAAGCTTGGTTGGACTCTCGCTGGAGAGTAAGAGCTATCTCCTAAAACAATGAACGCAAACAAGCCCCCTCGCCAACCATTCATTTACCATGTCTGCCGGAAAGACATTGAAGAAGAACCATTGGACGATTTGGTCAAAAGATTCTAGAAAATAGAAGCTGAAGGTACATTACCCGAACAGAATGAGACAGCTCACTAGACCAATTAGCAGTGCAAACAACGGAAAACTCAATCTGTCACAACGGTGAAAGATATCAGATTGGCCTTCCTTGGAAACCTGTAAAAAAAACTCCAGAATAACTCTTTCTCAGCAGTCAGTCAACTAAAAAGTCTACAAAAACGCCTACAAAAAGATCCCGGTCTCAATCAGAAGTACAACCAGACACTCCAAGGAGACTTGGATAAAAATTTTGTCAAGCCAGTTGAAATGCAAGCACCACCCCCAGAGTCAATATGGTACTTACCTCATCATCCAGTCACTAATCCAAACAAAACCGGAAAAGAGAGAAGAGTTGCCAACGCAGCATCAAAATTCCGCGGTGAATCATTGAACTCATATCTTCTAACTGGTCCTGATTTGCTAAATAACTTAGTTGGAGTGCTGTCGAGATTCAGAGAACACCCGGTTGCTGTTTTGTCAGACATCGAAGGAATGTTTATGCAGAATGCCGTGAGACAAGAAGACCACTCTGCTCTTCGTTTCAGTTGGATGATAGACAACTCCATTCGACAAATCCAATTCACTAGATTAATCTTTGGCGCAACATGTTCACCATTTTGCGCAATTTATGTGCTCAATAAATGTGCAGAAAACAACAAAAGTAAATTTCCAGCCGCCTTGAATGCAATTAAACAACACTTTTATATGGATGTCTACATCCAGTTCCTGCCAACAATTTCAGAAGCCAAAGAAGTCATATCACAAGCAACAAGATGCCTGAAAAATGGTGGCTTCAGGTTGACAAAATTTGTTTCAAACGAACCAGATGTACTCGCTGAAATCTCTTCCGACGACAAAGACGAAACAAAAGAGATCATAAGAGTCCTTGGTCGAAAATGGAACATAACAACTGACAATTTTGTCATGTTTCCCCTACAACAATTTCCTAAAGATGCAACATTGTACACACAAAGAAAAATATTCAGTTTGGTATCTTCAAACTTCGATCCCTTCGGTCTGTTGTCTCCTCTGACAATTAGAATAAAAATGGTTTTGCTGCAGATATGAAAACTTGGAAGAAAATGGGATGATTTGATACCACAAGAACTACACAATGCCCTCCAGAAAATCCTAAACAGCTACTTTGCCACGCCCGAAATCCGAATACCAAGAACTGTTCACAATTTCAGTAAAACCACAAGCAGCCAATTTCATATAATTGTGGATGCCTCAATGGCAGCTCTGGCAGCCGTTGCTTACCTCCGCACAACTAATAGTCAAGCCACTCCACCACAAAGGTGTTTTCTCATGGGAAAATGCCGAGTCGCTCCCATTAAGCAAATGAGCGTGCCAAAAATGGAACTAGAAGCAGCTGTTATAGGAGTGCGCCTTCTACAACTGATCCAAAGTGAAATGACAATGACAATTGACCAAATTTCTCTCTGGTCCGACTGTCAAGGAGTTTTGGACTGGATAGCCTCAAATAAGAAGCAAAACGTTTTTGTTTCAGACAGATTGCAAGAAATTCATTAAAATTTTTTGCCCCAGCAATGTCATCACATCTCAACTTATCTCAATCCCGCCGATCACGGAACTCGCGGTCTTGAGACAAACGAAATTCAGCAGAAATGGTTAGATCCACCCCAACTTCTTTGCGAAAACGAGTCGACCTGGAATGAGATAAACAAACCACGCGCAACCTGTGCGCCAGTCACGAGAAGTCCCAAGACAGTTCAACCTATAGTCAATCCGAGTAAATTTTCAACATGGAACAAACTTTTTCTGAAAGTTGCAACAGTTTTCAACCTAATTCATCGTGCAAAGAAAATGCAAACGAACAATCAACAATACACAACTGAAGACATTCAATTATCAAAAAATTGTCTCCTGAAATTATCTCAGGACAGGTTTTTCCATTCGACCGTTAATTCCTTACAACGTGGAATGAAACTAGATTCCAATTGCAAAATACGATGCCTAAATCAGCTGTTGGATGAGAACGGATTACTCAGATCTTGTGGTCATTTGCAGTATGCACCAACACAACTGGATTTGGAAAAACGTCCAATGATTTTGCACGCCAAGGACAAAATTGTTCGTTTGTACCTGGAACATTCCCATCAAATATGTATTCACCAGTTCACAGAACCAACAAAAGCGTTCATTCAACAACGTTAGCATGTGATTGACCTTCGGAAAGCGTAAGCAAGCGTACGATTTCATTGTTTCTTATGTCGACGCTTTGACACGAAAAACATTCAACCAATTTTGGCACCATTACCTAGTTTTCGTTTTCCAATAGCAAAAACACAGTTCCCTTTTGCTAATTCTGGTGTAGATTTCTTTGGACCCTTCTACATCAAAGATTCTAAAGGCATCATAGAAAAACATTATGGTCTGATATTTACATGCATGGTGACGCGTGCATTTCACTTAGAAACGTGTCCAGACTTAAACACAGATACGTTTCTCAATGCCTTCAGAAGATTTTGCAGTCGTCAATGCCAGCCCCAACTTCTCTACAGCGACAACGGGGAAATTTTCGTTGGCGCTTCTGAAGAACTGAAGAAAACTGTTAAAGCCTTGGACAATGACAGAATCTACAAAGCTTTAGCAGTAGCCAATACAACGTGGAAATTCAGTCCCCCATACGGCCCTCATTTTGACGGTGTCTAGGAGCGTTTGATCCAGAGCGCCAAAAAGACGCTCCTCCTCATTCTAGGATCCAAAAGACTCTCTTTTGACACTTTCCTAACAATCATGTTGGAAACAGAATCAATCCTCAACTCCAGACCACCGACTAACGTTGCTGAGCAGCCTGACAACGAGGAACTTTTGACTCCAAACCACTTTCTTATCCAGCGTCCCTTCAATAGCTTGCCACCAGGACAATTTGGAGACCAGCAACCTGCGAACTTGAAAACATGGAAGAACACGCAGAAGCTGATGAACCATATATGGCGACGCTTGGTGAAAGAATATCTGCCAATCGTTAGCCGACGGTCAAAATGGTCAAACAGCAACAATCGACCGCTCAAAGTGGACGAAATTGTTTGGTGGGTGTTGAAAGACCAAAAATGTATTCACCAGTCCACAGAACCAACAAAAGCGTTCATTCAACAACGTTACCATGTGATTAACCTTCGGAAAGAGTTAGCAAGCGTACGATTTCATTTCTTCTTATGTCGACGCTTTGACACGAAAAACATTCAACCAATTTTGGCACCATTACCTAGTTTTCGTTTTCCAATAGCAAAAACACAGTTCCCTTTTGCTAATTCTGGTGTAGATTTCTTTGGACCCTTCTACATCGAAGATTCTAAAGGCATCATAGAAAAACATTATGGTCTGATATTTACATGCATGGTGACGCGTGCATTTCACTTAGAAACGTGTCCAGACTTAAACACAGATACGTTTCTCAATGCCTTCAGAAGATTTTGCAGTCGTCAATGTCAGCCCCAACTTCTCTACAGCGACAACGAGAAAACTTTCATTGGCGCTTCTGAAGAACTGAAGAAAACTGTTTAAGCCTTGGACAATGACAGAATCTACAAGGCTTTAGCAGTAGCCAATACAACGTGGAAATTCAATCCCCCATACGGCCCTCATTTTGGCGGTGTCTGGGAGCGTTTGATCCAGAGCGCCAAAAAGACGCTCGTCCTCGTTCTAGGATCCAGAAGACTCTCTTTTGACACTTTCCTAACAATCATGGTGGAAACAGAATCAATCCTCAACTCCAGACCACCGACTAACGTTGCTGAGCAGCCTGACAACGAGGAACCTTTGACTCCAAACCACTTTCTTATCCAGCGTCCCTTCAATAGCTTGCCACCAGGACAATTTGGAGACCAGCAACCTGCGAACTTGAAAACATGGAAGAACACACAGAAGCTGATGAACCATATATGGCGACGCTTGGTGAAAGATTATCTGCCAACCTTTAGTCGACGGTCAAAATGGTCAAACAGCAACGATCGACCGCTCAAAGTGGACGACATTGTTTGCGTGTTGAAAGACCAAACACCCAGAGGCATTCGGCCATTGGGAAGAGTCATAGAGACAACGCCAGGACGAGATGGAGAAACTTGAGTCGTAAAGGTAAAAACGGCTTACGGCACGTTCGTTTGCCCCATTTCTGGTCTCGCACGCGTTTTTTCTCCGTAGTTTTTTTTTTGATTTTTCTCGCTCCGGTTTTAGGCAACGTGAGTTACCCCTTTCCCACAAATTGATGTACTGACCATATTGACAACATTTCAGCCAACAGTTTCAGAGCCAATTTCAAAGAAGATGACAAAAGACTTCAATCAATTGATGCCTCCGAAAACCCTTGATGCCCCCTTTGTGCCCTTTCAGCATGTTGCCAATGTTATTGCAACTTTCAAGATGATTCAAAAAAACGCCAAAATTGCAACAAAAACTTGACTCTTTTGTCCAACAACGTGAAACTTAGACGTGCTCTTTTAACAGATGATTAGACTTGAGATATGTTTTAAAACATATAGCAATACACCAACCCCCAGTTTTTCTGCTGAAAGAGTGCGTGTTTTTGTTTTTTAAGGACATCATTAAAGGGAAAAATTGTTTAGTTCAGAAAGATTGTTGAGTTTTGACATGAGTTGCAATCAGAATTTTTTTCCTGCAAAATCTTGAAAATATATTTAAAAAAGATTTCCATTAGCTTGTAAGATCTAATTGCAAGATCTCACAAGATTGACATTTAAAGCACATCCGAAGGAAGCCAAAAAACCTTTAAAAATATCGAGCCTAGAAACCTATCTTTTCGCACGAGAAAACTCTGTTGACATTAAATCAAATATACAAAAACATAAAAAGCGTCAGAAAAGCGCTAAAAAGCTCCCATTTTATTAATCTAAGGGTTCAATGAACCTGTTCTTCATTTTCTGCTACCTTTTTTCATTTTTCATCACAACACTTTCTTTCTCTTTTTGTTGACTCATGTTTCCGTTCCCAGATTTCTGGTTGTTGTTTCCACTATGGAAAAATAAACATTGAACAAACAAAATGTAAACATTCATTTCAACATTTTTGTTAACATTATTAGACATCAAATTTACATCAAATTAATATGTAAAAGTATGCAAAATCCGACTATATTACTCCAACGTTTCCTCAAATACTTCAAAAAAAATATTTAAATTGGGTTGTTGATCTTCGAATTAACATGGTCTAGCAAGATTAACATCCGATCTCGTCCAGGGGACAATTTTTTTGAAAGACTGACGAATAAACCGTTAAGCAACAAATTTCCGAATAAAATTGCTGGAAATAATAATAATAATATAATTTTAGTTCCTGCGTAATCGCAGCGGAACAGCATTAGGCCTACAGTAGCCTGTTCTCAGCTGCCCTTTTTCTTATTATTCCCCACATTTCAGACTATTCTTTCTATGAGCAGCATTGCTCTTTTTTAGGTGACTATGGCCACTTTTTTTGCGTCTGAAAGTAGGAAAGTTCGCGATACCTTTCATACCGTCATTTTCTTCCAATCCTCTAGTTTAGGCCTTGATCAAAAAAAAAGCATTCTGACTGTAAGGTTAACAAAAGTGCTTTTCTAAAGAAATTTTTGAAGAATATTTCTAATTTTCGAAACTGAATTTTTAATTTGAACTAGTTTTTTTGGTCTTTTTGAGTTAATCTCGGTTTGATTGAATATGTTTAAATGTTTGGCGGTCTGTAAAGCATTTAAATAAAGTTTGAACTTTTGTCAGCAGGCGAATTCAAACTGGCCATACCTTTTTGTTCATGGCACTCAAGCGTTTCGCAGTTCGAACGCGGTTGAGAAAAGTTTTAGAGAACGTTCTTGAAATCTAATTTGTGCCGCCAATCAGCTCTCAAATGACACGATTTACGATAGTGACTCGATTTAAAACTGTGATTAGCTCAAATAAGTGGCTTTTGAAGTGTATTCCAGAAACTAGACATCACAATTGTTCACGAATTTGTTCACAATCTATGATTCTAAAAGAATAATAAATTATAGACTCAATTATCAACTAGTTCCAAAATTGGTCCTAGATTAAGACAGATCAGTTTATCAGTTTTGTTTATAACTCTAAAAACGGTGTTTTAGCTCTCGGTTTAAAAAGATCAAGATAACAAAAAATTTGAACCAGACTGCTCATTCTGAATTCAGGCCTTGGAACAAACAAAATGCACTCAATTCCAGTCATCGATTTCAGCTGTCTCTCGATAAAAACAGCTGAAGTTGATATTAAGGATTTAGAAAACCAAATGAAATCGAAAGCCCAAGAGATTTTGGGCGCTTTAGATTCGTCAGGCTTCTTTTTCCTCAAAAACACTGGCTTGAATGCTGATGAAGTACAAAACTTGGCAGAGGTCACGGAGCAGTTCTTTCTTCAGCCAGAGGAACATAAAAGGAAGTTCCAGAGGGTGTCTGGTCAGGCGCGATTGCATGGATGGATTCCCGTAAGTCAAACTTTATACAAGTGTTTAAAACAGTTTAAAAAATAGAAATTTTAAAATGTCGGTGGAAATCAAACAGCTCCATATTTTTGTATAGTAAAAACTATGAAGGCTTGCTGTTAAAATGGAGTTATTTTAACCCTTCCATCAAAAACAGAGGCAATAATTTTCCATGAATTCACTTTTAGAACAATTCGAAAAACATTTCTCGAAATTCAGACTTCAAAAAAAAATCCAAAAGTACAAAAAATAATTAGACATGTGAGCAGAGGAAAGAATAGGAATAATAAAAACACTAAAAATTTGAATGCCAGACACTCAAACCATATTGCTAAACAGCAACCACACCGAGCGTTACAATATTGATAAAATGGCTAGTTCACTGATATCAAAAAAAATCCTGAATTGGGTGTCAAGTATTTACCCCAACAAATACGGCAAGAAATTTTAGGCTGAATGAAAAATTTGACAAAACAATGAGCGAGCGTAGTTAATACCATATTGGTAGTCTCCGCTATGGAGAGAAACTGTTCAACTGAAAAAAATCGTTTTCGGACAGTCCATCCTGAGGGATAGCATCTGTCCTTAAATCTTCTCCTAGTTTCGGATTATGAGTAACATCGAATCTCCCTTTTGAATAATGAGGGGGTGTTCACGGTGAGTATCAGTATAGAATGTTAGATTGCCACAAAGAATAATAATAAAGTGCTTACGTATCAATTTTTCACGGAAAGAAATAATGGCGAAGACGAGATAATCTCTCACCCCCGAAAAAAAAAAAAACAAATGCCAGAGACACAAATGTGATATTTGTGCTATATTGCTTAACGATGGATCGTAAAAAAGAGCAGTACAACTGAGGGGGGGGGGGGAGAAGAAGGAGGAGTCAGTGGGGAGAAATTAAGGCAGGAGGTAGACTGATGAGGTCAAATTTATAAGATATAGAAAATCGGACCAAAAGGCACCAGTGTCTCCACCATTTTGTGAGTCGGGTGATGAAAAAATGCTAGAGAGTCAAAATCAAGCGCAAAATTCTAAATGTAAAATAGTTGTCACAAAATGAAGACGAATCACGAACTGATGAAATCCTTTTTGGACTCGTTCTTGCCCGTTCTCACACTACAGTTGTCTGAATTTTGGGTTATTCTTTGCTTTTGTCACTATGCTTAGTAAAAACTTTAAAGTTTATAGTTTTCGCAATGAGTGAGTATCACGTCAACAGATGTCAACCACGCAGAAATCTGCCAGTTTTAGAGTTTTGCGATAAAAATCGCTACCCAGCTTATTTAAATTCTTACGAACAGTGCTAATCTATCAGCAAAGAGAACATAGTGTACGCATGATCTATGAAGTTTATAAGTTGTAACGACTGAAAGTTGGTTGCGCTGCAACATATAACAAAAATTAACTTGTCAAAAATAGATATGGTAAGTTGATTTTAATAGCACAGTTTTGCTCCGGATAAACTGTTTGCGCAATCGCAAATGAAAACCTAGTTTATACTCGCATCTTAAAATACCGATCTTATTTTTTTCTAATTTTTTATCGGTTTTTGACATAGTTTATACACGCTCAAAGACGTATAGGGAGCCAAAAATTAATGAAATTTCGGCTTCCTATATGTCTTTGATCATGTAAAAATCTACGTAAAAGACCGAGTCAGACCAAATTGATATATAGCCCGCCCAATCTTTGGCTTCCTCGCGCGTAGAAGCGAAATCTCCATTTGAAATACAATAAAACGTCAGCTTTGAACGAATCCAATACGAGTTAGGAAGCCAAACGAGTGTGCAATTATCGACTACGGACTCTTCTTTCTGGTAAAATCCAAAAAAGTCAACATATCAATAACACTTTAATAATTGACAACGTCTTTGAAAAAAAGACAAGAATAGTTAAAGAATAGTTATTGTTTGTAATAATGCAGCTTCATTTCAACTTCATATTATAGGCTGAGTACCCTGATCCTAAACTTGGTTACCAGAGAAGCGATCCCAAGGAGACCTTCAACTGTGCGCCCAATGACGTCATTGATTTGGGTCTCGAATGGCCCAATGATGAAATGAGAGAAACAATTCTTCACATGTACATGAAGCTCAGGGATATTGCAATGCGGTTGCTCAAAGTGACGGCTGTTGGTTTGTACTTCACATAAAACTACGGTTGAAAAATGTTTTTTTATCGACTTACATTTTTAGTATTGTGTTAAAACTTTTAGTTCTGTATTAAGTCTTGTAGTCCAATAAGGTATCAGCCGTTTTTAAAAAAAATTGCAAAAAGTATATGATATCTGACTTATCAGAGAAATGTTTGTTTTGTTTTGCAATGGGGATTTTGTCTGCTCTACCGAACAATTTTCGGACTGAAATATCTTGATAAGTTAAGTCTCTTAATAAGAAAGCGACAGGATGCGAATTAACCTGCAAGATATTTGCAAGCGTTCAATAAAACAGGTCTGCTGATGATCAATATCGTCTTCGTAGGCGGTAGCACCTCTGCCACAAATCTAAAGTGCGCACTATTGGTAGTGATCTCTGAAATTGTTTGTTTCTAAGGCAAAATTAACCGTTTAAATCACTTTTTATTTCTTATATTGAATGGCAAGCCATGCTAAAGTTCTGTAGCTTGATGGTCGAAAAAATTGCTTCCCGTTGCCGTAGATCTTCGCGGTACTTGTTATAAGCTTGAGAGAGAATAACCTATTGTGAATTGTGCATAAGATAAGCTTGACATAGCTCGACAAAAAACAACTTGTTCAACGTATACTTGGTTACAGAAGTGTTGGAGCTCAGCTCGCTAAGCTTGCGTAAGAGGGAAAATAGAAATAAAACACTTTCTGTTGTCTTAGTCATTTTAATAGTTATAGTTATGGTTCTAGTTCTAGTTACTGTTTGTCACGTGAGAAAAAAGAGAAAAGGGGGATATAACAAAAAGCAACACGCAGAACTCAACGTAGCAGCCGCAGAAAACGGCTTAAAGTATAACTCAGCAAAATATTGCAAAAAAAAATAATTGTCTTGGGCAGTAAATAACGTACTACTGTGTCTTGAACTAGAAATATTCCTGAGCAGTAAATTGTTACTGTGTCTTGTATTCAAAAATATTATTTTTGAGCAGTAAATTCTGCTACTGTGTCTTGTATCTACGAATTATTGGAGCTGAAATTTGAATGTTACAACTCCAACTTTAAGTATTCTTAACTTGTGAGTACAAACAGCAAAAGCCAACTTGAGTTTAAATTTAATTATTTTTGCACAAACAGGTCTTAGACATATATCTTTGTCTTCGATTTGTTTTTTCTATCGGATTGAACTGGTATACATAAAGAGATCCCGTATTGTGTGATCTGTAGCAATCCAGTTCAACTGATAGTTGAAAAAACTAAGATTAGCCAATAATTACGAACTGAATAGTTAATGCAACGGTAAACACAGCAGAGCGGATATACAGCTACAAAAGCGAACTGCATAAACAAAGTATCCGGAAAGATTTTGTAACCACTCAGAACGAACTGGGCGGTGTAAAACTTTCTTTGTGAAACACAAGGAGAGCAGCCGTTACATTTGGTCTGCCGACCCGGACAGTGGAATAAACTGCTGTCCAACCCAACAGTCGAAGTGACGAAGTCATCGACGAACGAGAACAAAACTAAACGAGCAATTCAACAACGCAAAGCCAATTAAACAAAGCAAATATGAACGTTGAAAGACAAAACTCAATTAAAACAAACAAACAAAGAAGCTGTAGAGATTCAAGCTGCAGTCCCGAAGTACACAAGAAGTGACTCCGTCATAGAATCAAAGCGTTTTGGATAGACAGATCAACAACTTGCGAAACAACTGGTTAGAGAAACAGAAAGAAGGTTTTGAGCTCATTAAGAATCGAGATCGACCAAGCAAGCTCAAGACTCTTTATCAGCAGATACTGCAATTTGACGACAGCGTTCAAAAACTTGTGAATAAGAAAGCTGAGACTTTCCGAGACCCAGATATTTCTTTAAAACGTAAAGTCGAGAGAGAAAAATATTTTCAATATTTGAACGCAGAGTGGTTACCGTATATCCACGGACAGACAAACATGTCAAACCAGCGAAGCCAGTCAACACTTCATGCCAACGAAGAGCAACCGCCTGCAAATAATTTGCATCAGATAGAACAAAACGTAGGAATTCCAGAGCTTAACCAAAACCATGATAACACAAGCTATGCAACGACGAATACGGTTACACGAATTGGGCAGACAATCAACCAGGATACAGGAAACGTTTCGGAAACATCTTCAGTGAAACGTCGGGTTGAAGAACGAATGAAGGAATTTGAAATTGACTTCGAAAGAAAGTTGCAAATCGAACAAGCACAATTTGATCGAAAGAGGTTAGAGCTAGAAATGCAAATGAAAGAACTAGAGATGCAACATCAACTTCGGCAAAAAGAGCGAGACCTAGAGCGCCAATTGCTAAGAACAGCATTGGAGAAAGATGACTTACGTTCTAAATCGACTAAGGCGCGTGACAAGTCACCTTTCTATTAGGCCCCAGAAGGGAGAGACGTCTCGGAATGGGCGAATTCGATGAACGACACGCAAACACTAATTCGACCAAGAGCTCGCTTCGACGTCAGCCCTGAACGGAATAAGCATAGGCATTACCCATGGTATCCAAACTCTCCTGAAAGCTCAGCACGTGTTGAACAGCGGGATATATCGCCGATAGCTGGAAGGCACTACAACACTGGACATTCAAGCAGTAGTTTACCAAAATTGAGGTTAAACAATTTTGACGGAAACCCGCTGGAGTCACCTGAGTGGTCTAGCATGTTCATAGCAACAGTAGACAAACTCATGGTTCCCGACTCAGAGAAAATGAGTCACTTGAAGACTCTGCTAACAGGCAAAGCAAAATCTGCAATCTCGGGAATGGGCTATTCTGGACAGTTTTATAGTGCTGCCTGGAACATTTTAGAAAAAAAATTTGGAAGACCGCATGTAATTTTAGATGCGCAGCTCGAGAGCCTACGAAAAACTAATCAAATGAAACCTCGTGATTCAACCAGCCTAATTAATTTTTCTGTTATTGTATTTAACTTCGTGAACGTGCTCAAAGAGTTCAAACATATTGGTGATTCGCAATCAAGTTCGACATTGTACATGGCAGTTGATACCACAGGTTCTTAAAGAAAAATGGTGGTTCTACGTCGATGACAAATACAAGGACTGGCCTGATTTTATCATGTTTGAAAAATGGCTATCACGAGTGGCATTCGTGCATGAAGGGATTTCAGCGTATAAAGGGGAACATAAACAAGAAGACCAACGCAACACTAATAGAAGAAAACGGTTCCCGAAGACATCGAACTTCAGTGCAAGTTCAAACCTGCAAAAAACCAAGCAGACGCAAAACAACAACTGTCACTAGCGGATGGCACTCATAAAATATGGAACTGTCCAATATTTAAGAATATGAGTGTCACCGATCGCTAGGCAGCAGTGAGAAAAGAACGCTTATGTTATGGATATCTGGGTAAAGGGCATGCAATCAAAGATTGTAAAGTCCACCCGTGCGGTGTAATTGGATGTACCAAAAAGCACAACAGACTGCTACACTCAGAAAACCAAATGGACGAGGGTAGTCACGCAGTTAACGTAAGCGCAGCAACAATCAACAAGAGAAACCAAGTTACTAGTTTTCTTCAAATAGTTCCGTTATCGGTTCAGAGTGGTGGTAACAGGTTAACTTCCTACGCTTTCCTCGATAGTGGTTCAACAGTATCTTTCATCGATCAAAGTGTTAAGGATCAACTACAAACCAAAGGCACAGGCACGGACATTAACTTGAACACAGCTGGCATACATGGGACGCAAGTTTTGAGGACAGAGAAGGTTCCTATCACAATAAAGGGACTACATTCAAAAGTGCATTCAATTGAAGCGTTTGCACACCCATCAATCTCCTTGGGAAACACAACATATGATTACAAGGAACTGAAGAACAACTTCGGACACCTCAATGTTCTCACTAACAGAACATTCAACCTGATGGAAGTAGGCATCATACTTGGACAAGATGCCTATGAATTTCAACGTCCATTGGACTATAAAATTGGAACACGAAGTGAGCCTTTTGCCGTCTTAACAGAATTAGAATGGGTAGTCAGTGGTCCCATGACAGGCAAGAAAAGTCAAAATTTATGTAATTTCGCCTCCTCAGAAGATGTGAAAGTGGCCGAAAATATACAATCATGGTGGGACATAGAAACTTATGCTTCCAAAAGAAATGTTGTAAGCCAGTCATAGAAAGAGCAGCAAGCTCAAAAGTTTTTAGAGAGCACAACAAAGTTTACGGGCGAGCTGTACCAAGTGGGCATGCTCTGGAAAGAACCAGAACCCAATCTTCCAAACAACTACGGCTCGGCCCTTGGTCAGCTCTACTCACTGGGACAAAGATTCCAACGAGACCCAAATTTAAAAGAATTGTATCAACAGTCAAATGATACAGATGTTGAAAAGGGATTTGTGAAGATCCTTGGTAAATCGGAAGTCAAAGACACTTTCGGAAAGCAATGGTATTTGCCACACCATCCAGTACTAAACCCCAACAAACGGGAGAAAGTTCGCCGTGTTTGCAACACTGAAGCAAAATACAAGGATATATGCCTAAATGACAAATTGTTGGCCGGTCCCGATCTACTACACGGATTGATCAGAACAATATTCAGATTTCGAGAAGGACCAATTGCCCTAACCACAAATATTGAATCAATGTTTCTGCAAGTGCAAGTTCCTGATCGGGATAAAAGCTGCTTGAGATTCTTGTGGCGACCAACAATGAACGAACCTGTGCAAATTTACGTGTATCAACGTCATGTTTTCGGAGCAAAGAGCTCACCAACAGGTGCCAACTACGCTCTGAAGCGAGTAGCCTTCGATAACGAGGACGAGTTACCAATTGCAGCAAAAACAACCCAAAATAACTTCTGCATGGACGAATTCAACAAGTCAGTCGAAACAACTGAAGAAGCAATCAAAGTTTTCGAACAACTGCAACCTCTTCTCTCAAAACATGGATTTGAACTGAAGAAGTGAATCACCAACAGCAACACGGTAAGCAACGCAATCCCAGCGGACTTAAGATCAATCAGCAAAACAAAGCAGGTTGAAGTAGAACCCAGCCAGGAAGGGTCATCGGTGCCTGGGCTTCAGTGGACGATAACCGATGATAGTCTACAGGTTTGTAGAGGTACAAGCAAATAAGTCGAGAACCCAATCACCCAAAGGAAGATCTTACCTCTAGTTTCCTCAGTGTTTGATCCTCCTGGACTGTTTGCATCATTCAGTTTCCATATGAGACAACACTTGAAGAGCATCTGGACCAAAAATGGACAACATTGGGACAACTTAGTAGAACCTAGCGAAAAAGAAGATTTTCTGAAGTGGAAAGCGAAGCTTCCAGAAGTAGTGGAAACCAGCATTGATAGAAGATAATTCAGCACAGCCAAGGACACATGGGAACTTCATGTGTTTGCCGACGCATCTGAAGACACAATGTGTGCTGTGGCATACCTACGTTCAAAGCCCCAAAAAACACACAGCAGACTTAGCATTTGCAATCGAAAAGTGCAGAGTTGAACCGATGCGACACCTTTCCATACCACGCTTGGAACTACATGCAGCAGTGATGGCGGTGAGACTTAAAGAACAGATAGTGAAGGAACACGAAACGAAGATTCACAGTTGTAACTTTTGGACAGACTCCACTACTGTTCTGCAATGGATTCATAGCTCCCACCGTAAGCAACAGGTGTTTGTTGCAAACAGAGTGGCTGATATTTTGGATACAACTAATGTTTCACAGTGGAAACATGTGAGCGGAATTTACAACCCAGCCAACATTGGCACCAGAGTCATTGATGTTGATGAACTCAAAAGAAGCGAGTGGCTTACTGAGCCGGCCTGGTTGAAGCAACCAGAAAACGAGTGGCCTCAGCAAGTCAACCTGGACTTTGCTGCAGATGAAGAGAACATACCCACGTCAACCTTCATAACGCAGGCCAAAGAAAAGAAACCAATTGTTCAGTGGGGACGGTTCAGCAATTTCAATAGACTTGTAAATACAAAGGCATACGTGCAGCGAGCATTGAGGAAAAAGAGACCAGCAACAAAGATGATTGAAATTGAAGAGAATGAAGATGCCAAGGCAACTATCTTCAAATTATTACAGCAAGAACAATTCGCTGAAGAGATGAAATCTCTAAAAGCTGAAAGGGAAATCCCAAAAAGTAGAAAATTTTTACAGTCAATTGGACTTCAACGCAAAGCATCCAATATTATTACATTGGAAACACCATGTTTTGCAATTATTTTTGCGTAACGAGCACAAAAACAATTCCCATGAAGGGACTGAGCATGTCAAAAACATAGTTCAGCAACGATTCTGGATTATTGGCGGTAGGAATGCCTTGCGTTCAATAAAGAACAAATGCATCACCTGCCGAGGAGGCAGAAAACAACAATAACACCAGTGATGGCCGAGCTACCAACAGAAAGGTTTGATGCTTCAACCGCTTTTGCAAATGTTGGAGTAGACTACATTGGCTTATTTGCAGTTTAAATTGGGCGCAGAAATGAAAAACGATGGTGTTGTTTGTTGACATGTCTAACAGTACGAGCCGCACATATAGAGATAGTTCCAAAATTTGACACTGACAGTTGTCTAAATGCAATTATGCAGTTCACAGCTCGAAGAGGCAAACCCATAAAAATGATCAGTGACAACGGGACCAACTTCGAGACCGGGAGTTCAAAGAGTATGTCGCAGCGTGAAACAAAGAAAGAATTGAAGAGCATTTGGTTCAACAAGGAATCAGATGGAAGTTCAATCCGCCTGCCGCACCTCATCTTGGAGGAGTACGGGAAAGACTGGTCAGAAGTTGCAAGAAAGCAATGTACGCAGTGTTGGGGAACCGATCAATTACGGAAGATGTGCTTTCAACAACAATGTGTCTTGTTGAGCAGACGTTGAATGCAAGACTCTTGACACCAGTCAAATCGGATGTAAATGATTTGGAACCTATTACTCCCAAACCACTTCCTGCTTGGCAACAAAAATATTTGTTTACCATACCTACCATGCGCAAAAGAGTTTGTTAATCATAGAAAGCTCTTCCGACAAACACAAGCGTACTCCGATCTCATCTGGGACAGATTCAGAAAACAGTATTTGCCAGCATCGAACAATCGACAAAATGGAATTGTGAATCAAACAGAATCCTGAACAAAGGTGATCTCGTTTGGTTGGTGGAAGACAGTGACAAGCGATGATATTACACACTTGGTCGAGTAAGTGAAACTATGGAGGATTCTGACCAAACTGTTCGATCAGCATGAATTCAAACAAAAGACGGAGTCTACAAGAGGCCTGTGGTGAAGCTCGCTCCAGCACTATTAATGGACGAAAATATTTTCACGAAGGAAAATAGGGCCGGCGATGTTGAAGCTGAGCTCGCTAAGCTTGCGTAAAAAGGAAAATAGAAATAAAACACCTTCTGTTGTCCTAGTCATTTTAATGGTTATAGTTATAGTTCTAATTCTAGATACAGTTTGTCACGTGAGAAAAAAAAGAGAAAAGGGGGAAATAACAAAAAGCAACACACCGAACTCAACCTAGCAGCCGCAGAAAACCGCTTAAAGTATAACTCAGCAAAATATTACATAACAAATTGTCTTGAGCAGTAAATAACGTATTACTGTGTCCTGAACTAGAAATATTCCTGAGCAGTAAATTGTTACTGTGTCTTGTATTCAAAATATTAATTTTGAGCAGTAAATTTTGCTACTGTGTCTTGTATCTACGAATTATTGGAGCTGAAATTCAAGTGTTACAACCCCAACTTCTGGTATTCTCAACTTGTGAGTACAAACAGCAAAAGCCAACTTAAGTTCAAATTTAAATATTTTTGCACAAACAGGTCTTAGACATATATCTTTGTCTTCGATTTGTTTTTTCTATTGGATTGAACTGGTATACATAAAGAGATCCCGTAATGTGTGATCTGTAGCAATCCAGTTCAATATGATAGTTGAAAAAACTAAGATTAGCCAATAATTACGAACTGAATAGTTAATGCAACGGTGAGTATAGCAGAGCGGATATACAGTTACAAAATCGAACTGCATAAACGAAGTATCCGGACAGATTTTTTAAACACTCTGGGCGGTGTAAAATTTTCTTTGTGAAACACAAGGAGAGCAGCCGTTACAAGAAGTGAAGCCTCGAGGAACAAGAAAGAAAGTGAAAAGGGGTTATAAGAGATGTCCACGTTCGAGGGCTTAAGACCAGTTGGTGTAATTGTGTAGCACACTAGGTTTGCAAATAAAAGACGCTGGTTCAAATCCAGTACTGGTTTATTTTCACAGTATTTGCACCTATATAGACCCCCTAACAGCACTAGCATTTTTAATCAGTTTCCTTAAAATCTGCGCTAAAGTCAAAGAATAGAAGAAAATACATAAGTGTTTTCTCACGTCCACTGACTTGTATGCCATTACTAGACTTAATCAAAAGAAATCAGCAATATGGACAATTTAGTAGGTGAAAAAAACTCAGTGCCATACTTAAAAATTTTACATATAAGAACATTGTGTAGTCTTCCTTTCCGCAGTATTTAAAACTATTTGCAGGTAGACGGATTTGTTTATAACACTGAACAGGTCATTACTAAAGTCCAATCTGCATTCAACAATATCTTGTTTTATTGTAGGATTGCCCATGCATGTTTGAAAACGATCTTGAGAGCAAGCCCTTCCTCAAGCCCTCGCGCTTTTCTTCGCTTCCCTCAGTTTCCTGTGCTTCTCTGCTTTAAGGGGGCAACGACACGTCTACTGTTGCTACTGTACTCACAGGAAAAGAAGATGTGCAGCTAGAATGTTGTTTTGGGTTCCTTTCTTCTTTCGAAAACAGTTGCTGGATAGAGAGTGCCTAGTCCAAAGTTGATGCTACTGAGGTCCAAGACACAATTGATCTGGAATTCTCAGAGTCCTCTCTTCATTCTACTTTTCCATATGCCTGAGGCATAGGCGTCATAGTTTGCTGCTGTTTTGGTAATGCGTACCGCATGTAGCATGAACTTGGAATTAGTCCAAACCTGATGCTCCAGAGATCCAAGAAAAATCTGATCTGGAATTCGCAAAGTCCTCCTTTTATCATTTACTTCCTTATGCGTTAGGCATATGTGGCAAAACACTGCTGAATTTTTTGGTAATACGTACCTCATGGAGCATTAATTTGGAGTTAGCAGCATTCTTCATCATCCTCTCTTGTTTTGTTCATGCAAATAAAAGTTAAAGAGGACAACACGCCCATATTTTTAGTTAACTTTTTCAACGAATTAACCATAAGTGTTTCTACTAAATGTGGGATATGAAATTGTTTTTTCATTAAAAAAGGTTGTGTAAATTGTTTCATACTGCTTTCTGCTCCTTATTCTTCTAAACAAGACTATTTACAATTCCTTCTACATTGTTCCCGTTTTGTTTTCCGTAATTTACACTTTTTCTTAAAACTAGTGAAAAAATTTTGAAGTTGGGCTCAAAAATCACATAGTTTGTCTCCGTCAAGCTTCGGCTAAGGGGTGGCGGAAACTCCTGCGAGCTCGGCAACGTTATCGTCGTCGAAAACCACGGTGTAGACTTCCGCGTCCTCAACGGAGCGAAGCAAACGAAACATTGAATTATTCACTTCACTGCCCCCCCCCGTCCAGAGGACGCAACCCGCAGAGAAGGCGAGGAGATCAAGATCAAGGGCTACAAGTCAAAGACTGGATACGGGATCATGTTCAAGGGGTGGGATAAGCTCAGTGAAGCAGATAGCTCTTCACTAAGCATAAGTTTTTTGCTAACAGAATTTGAGGCTAAGCAACAGTTATTAAATTGGGTCTACTTTACTGTAGTCCTTTTTACTTGAGTTCTTCCTGATAAAAGAAACAGCTTCTACGAAGAAAGTATTTATCCAGATTTAATAACTTTTGTCAACACAATTTGGCTCATAGTAACATCCTAGAACAAAAAAGATCATTAAGAATCCCAGGTTCAGATGCGGGAGAAAAAAATTAAGCTCTGCTGAGGCTGATTTGAGCCGCCTACAGGGAGTAATGCTCAACTCCACGACCGTATCTGGATTTTTACCTATAGTTTAACTATAACCTGATCATGGCCCAGTCCACAGTCTGTGCGGTCTGATGAGAACTTTCGGTGCATCTTTTGAAAATCTGGATTGTTTGATAACAGAACAGCTTTGGGTGGTCTATTCAATATATTTGAAATTCTGGATAGTCTGATCAGAACTAAGAAGTACAGGCCGAGAAAGCAGCCAGTCTCTGAACATGTAGTGTTGGGGACGAATGAAGAAATCGCTTTTTATAAAAACACCCCCCACTTTCTGTTAAAGACCTCAAAACTACACGCTAGAGGCTAATAATTGTTTTGTGCGTTTGATTAGGTTCGTTGAGTTGAGCGTTTTTGTTTGTAACAAAAATATTTTTTTCAGAAGTGAACTCACAAAAGTTTTACAAAGTGACATCTGTTTTTCTCTGGGTCTGATACTCCCTGCGTGACTCAAAACGATCTGATCAGCCGACAATTCAATCCCCTTTCGGACTGAACTGTCGGCTGCCCCCTCTGTACGATCCGAGTCAGTCTCATCAGAGCTGGCTTCAGTCGCACACCTCAGTCGCACACCTCAGGGATAAAAAGATATCAAAACTCTTGACAAAAATTGAGACGTTTTTCATGTGTTTTGAGATCTTGCATGTTTTTGCAGGAATGATCAATTTTTATATCACTGTGACGTTTGAAAACTTGGTAAACTGAGCATTCATACAACATTTCATCGCTATCATATGAAACATTTGACAAATTTTCACAAAAACTTCCCTAGAACTGGAAAAATTGAGCTATATGATTTCCAGGTTTTGGCCTTCCCACTGATTTCTTCTCAAAAGAGCATAAAAACATTGGGAATGAGAGGAATGGCACCCACTTCAAGAGTCTCTATTACTACCCAATGCGACTATCCCTTTTGGAAAAGATGGAAAAGACAGGGCAATTGAGATGCACAGAACACACTGACTCGGGGTAAGCCACTTTTGGACTTTTTCCTCAGACAATAGTTTGTTTTTCTTACCAAAGGAAGCTCATGTATTTTTGGAGTTGCTATGTTCGCTGTTATAGCCTACGGATTTTTAGCTTGAAAAAGAAACAATCTTTATCTTCAATTCAAAAAAAAATCTTATTAGTTATAATCATAGAAAGGGGCGCAAAAACCTAGATTAACAGCACTTTGAAATCAATTGGGTGGGTAATATTGGTTTCTGGATTTCAGTTTTTTTTCAGTTGGACAAAGGCTGAGGTCCCAGGCCAAGTACCTTGGCTGCAAGCTTAGAGTGCCTGGATAAAACGCAGGATAATATTATCTGAGGTGGATTTTAGTCAGCATAATTGAATCTATAAGTAGAAGTCATTTTGGTCTGGGATGTGCGCGACACGAGGTGGCTCTTATCACACTGAAGGCGGGCTAAAAACCATGAAACCCAAAGCGTTACTCAATGCTTCTGAGAGTAAAGTGGATCTTCTCAAAGCTGTCTTGATTGTGCACATCAGCAGGGATTGCTATGACTTACATGCCTTGCATGGACTTACACTCAAAAAGAACCAGTAATTCGGAGAATCAAAGCTTTAAGAGCCGATTTTCTCATAAGAGGCGTCTGGAGCCCGCAAGAAACTGCCTCGTTTGATATTTGTGTCACAGACACTGAGGCTAAATCTTACAGCAACAGAAATCCAGGGGATGTGTTGGAAAGCTGCGCTGACGAAAAGAGGAGAAAATACTCCGAGGCTTGCCATGAAAAACATATCGCTTTTACTCCGTTAATTTTCAGTGTTGACGGCATGATGGCCAGAGAGAGCAAAATTTTTCTCAGAAGACTGGCGGACAGACTCGCTTCTAAGTGGGACAAACCCTACAGCATTGTCATGAACTGGGTCAAACTGAGATTAAATTTTGCAATCTTAAGGGCTTCAAATCTGTGCATAAGAGGAACTAGATCTAAAAGGAGATCGTTTCGCTATGAAGATGGAGTTTTTATTCCTTAAAGAAATATGTTGACGTTCCAGTTGTAATCGGATAAAAATTATCAAATATTTATCACGATACTTGAGAGGACAGCGTACTTGTAGAATAAATGTCTGCTGGCATGGATTCAAAAATCTGTTTTATAAGTCACCCAATCAGCAGGGCCAATTATTAGCGCTCTGATGTTTTTGTCACCCAATGACTGGGGGCATCAAACTAAAATCAAGTTGATATGATGCGAGCAACTTCAAATGGGCTCAATTTGAAAATGTCATCAACCCGAAAAACTACATTATGTATCCAGAAGAAAGACCTCTAGCTAAGTTAATGCCTACGACCACAAGTTTTTCTTCTTACCTGATCTAAGTGGGGAGAACAAAAGCATATTGCAAGAGGCCTTTTTCTTGTTGTGAAGAAAAGAAACGGACTGCTGATATTTGATTAAATGAACTGCTAATCGGTTGTGTTGATGAGAATATCATGTTAACCAAGTTAATTGTCAGTTGATTTTAAACTAAGATTTTGCTGCAATTTATGATCAGATAGGCAAATTTGTTGCGTGTTCAATTCCGAAATTCAAAATTTTGGAAAATCATCATTCCCGAGAACATGAAGTGACTTTTAAGACCAAAGAGCAATCCTGAAAACTCTGCATAACTTTGTCAGTCGATGATTTCAGGCATTCCCTGGTCATTAACATGGCAGATCTTAAAAGATTCCCAGGTAATCTTAAAAGTCAATGCATTAATTTTGTAAGATCTTAAGGGAATAATCTGTAAGATACACCTCGTTCTTGTAAGAACTTGTAATTATATTTCTGCTGTCCTTTTCTGTAACAATTACTGTTATGATTTCAGCACCGTCACACTACTGATAGCCGAAGACATCACAGGACTCCAAGTACTAAACAGATCGGGTCACTATGTCGACGTTCAGAAAGCAGAAGACATTAGTCACATTCTCATAAATATCGGCGACCTCATGCAACGCTGGACAGACGATCGGCTAATTGCTGACAAACACCGAGTTGTATTTCGCCCCAATTCCTCAAATGAACCCAAAAATTTCTACCACGATCCAATTGTGTGCCCGAAACGACAATCATTTGCGTTTTTCGCTAGAACGGACAAATCAACGATCATCAAATCTTTTGAAAGAGACCCTAAATATGATCCAATTGGAACTGAAGAATTTACTAAGCGATTAGTTAGGGCTATTTACAAAGACTGAAATATTATCTACGGGCTTAGCTCTACTGGGTCTGTTTCCATATAACAGATTTTCCCTAATTGAAGTTTTAATGCATAAGATACCTTTTTTATGTTTGAGACGAATAGTTTAATTTGATATAATTGTCATGGCTGTAAATTAGTTAGAATTGACCATTTTCTCTCAGAAGTTTTAAAACAAGATCTTCGAGGGTCATTATGGTACGTACAGCTGAGACATAGCGGTGACCTACATAACAAAAAGATTTATCTCAAATAGATACCTGACTTAGAAAACTACAGTAAACTCAATAAAAACCAAGTACATGCGGTAGATTATAAAATTAACAAACTGATTTATACTGTTACGTTATTGAGATGTAACTCTAACGTGTTAGAGTTACATCTCAATAACGTGTCATTCTCAAAACTCTAACGTGTTTTGTCATTCTCATTTTTAACCGAGAGAGTCACATTCCTTGCGAGCTGGCACGATATCGCCCACGTCATTGACAAGATACCTGGCTCAACGCAACAATATCACCAAATTATTCCTCCGGAGATGTAAACACCAAATTTCTGCTAATTTGTGAATCTGGTATGAGAAAAAGAAAACCCAGAAAACCATTCTCACCATAATTAACGCATTCTTATGGAAATATGGTTTGCAATCATCAAAAAATCATCAACCAAGATATCATTAAGTGATTTTAAGACCCTTCGAGAGAGCAATTCTAAAATCTCAAAACTCTCATCCATCAAATTCTCAATACCTTGTAACAAAAAAGTCCACAGACAAGGTTATGGATCCCTAGTGCAGAATATAGATCGAAAAACAAAAATCAAAAAAGTTACAAAAGTTAAATGGAAAATAGGGCAATTGTTTCTTCTGAGATTGCGTCCTACTGAAAATGAAATGGCGTCACGGTGAAGATTTTTTAAAATAATAGATACTAGATTTAACATCTCTCGTCCAATAATTCAATACCAGATATAAAAATTTTATCAACAATTCAAAATATCGATTAAAAGTTTTTGAAACTTTTTTGAAAACACTTTGTTGAAAAAAAAATTAAATATTTTGAACCCACTGAAAAAAGGTAGGCAGAAGTAAGTAATAATGCTTTTATTGGTCCTGAGAATAAATCTCTTCTTGATAAGGAATTTTAATGTCAAGAAAAGCATTGCAAATGACTTTAGATAAGCCAATGCGGTTCAGTAATGTGCGTTCACTCACATTTTTGATTTAATAGTTTAACAATTGAAGAGATTATAAGAGATATACACAAATAGATGCATGAGTTTAAAAAATATGATTAAAACTCAATTTACAAAATGATTTATATGTGGTCTTGCCGCATTTTTGAGCTCATAAGTCCTGCCATTTACAAGACTATGAGATAAAATAAACGAGAAAATAAACAAAAATCAAATAAAAACAAATTCACGGCAAAAACTCAATCTCTAATGTGAAACGCACATGGTAAAAAAATCAAACACCATCAGATAAAATCTAAACCATACGAATTGTTCTTAATTACTAAGAAGATAGTACTTGTTGGTAATGAGACTAGATAAACAGTCGACAAAAGGAAGAAAACACGGTAAAAATCGAAAACTCATCCAAGTTTTAAATCAAATTTTTTCAAAGGTCAAAATAAACAGCTTTCAAGTAAACATTCTAGATCGATTTACCTATAAACCCTCAATCCAGCTGTATTTTGTAAGACCAAACCATAGGACAGGACTAAAGAACACTGCTGATAAAGGAATATAGAAACATTTAACAACAATTAACGGATATAAAAATTAATGAAGTCATTAAAAATATCAGCTATTAACTGAATATTATGTATTCTTATTTCAATTATCATTTATATTACTTCAGTTTCTATATAAATGAAAATTGTATATGTTCACCTGGGTCTTATTTTAAAGTCAATGGGACTGGTTATTAAGATGAATCTTTTTAAGGAAAACAAAAAGAAACACAAAAATTGGTCACTCAAAAAGTTTTCAAGAAACGCTTAATGTCCAAGATATAGAACATCGTTGTTAAATAAGCCTAACACCAATGTTAAAGTATAAAAGAAAGTGAAGAAAGTGGGTTGGACCTCTCATTGATGAGACTAAAATTCAAGTTGACAAAAAAACAACAAAAAGTGAAAGGAAAATTTTGAAAACTTTGAAATCAAAGAAAACCAAAACCGTCAGAAACATTCGCTGTTAACTGACTGTATTAAACAAAATCATTAAAACATCAAAAGGAAGCTGTTGGGGCCTGCCAATATTCAGAAAACTTTTCCGACTACATAAAGAAAAACTACAGGCAGAAACCGGTAGTTAAATAAAATGCGACAGAAATGTGTCGAACTCATTTCAAAAAAGAAAGAACTCAGTAGAACAATTAGGATGTTTCAAACTGACTTTTTTTCCATTACCAATGGGATGTTGCAGTATCGCAAAAATCTCGTAGTATCAGAGCCATTAAAACCAAACTCCTTCAAAGTTAAGCACTAAAAACACTATTCTACACATCTACTGGAAAACAAGGAGTATTAGGCTTGCTGCTACAAAAGGACAACAAATACAGGAAATAATTAAACTTTCATTAAAAAAGTAGAGGAGGAAAAAGTCGAAGGCACTAAAACCAAAAGCAATTCGCTGATAATTTCCTAAATATTCAAATAAGGTCTTCTCAACGCCATTGGCAACGTCCAATTTTGTCGTAATGTGGCAAAATTTCAAAAAACAACGACAGTTAAGGACAAATAATCAAAAATGACAAAACTTTACAAAAATTAGTAGTATCACAGTCAAAAGTTGGAAGAGAAAACCAGACTTTTTAAAAGCAATTGTAAGTATGTGGGACCTCTCATTATTGCGACCGATAAACAAAGTTCACAGAAATACGTTTAACAGCGCTTAAGTTTAGAATCCATTTAGAAAAATTTTTCCAAGACCTTGGTGTGCATTCAAAGCGCTTATGTAGATTCATTTAACCATCTGTAGGAGATCAATTCCTATTTCAATCAAGTCAGTAAGAAAAATAAACAATAGCACTACAAATGTGCGACAAATGCATGCGAAGCGCGAAACAACTACTAAAAATTACGAAAACGCAGTTTTGAGACCATGAAAACGATCAGCGATGATTCTCGTCAAAAAAATAGATGTTCATTGGGCTTCATTTGACCGTAAATGTGGTTGGTCATTAATGGATTCCGGATACCAAAACTTAATTACCTCTGAATGAGATGGGAAAACCAAAAAATTAAAAAAGAGAGAGAAAAACAGAGCTCTCCAATATAATATGAATCCTTTAGATTGTAAACTTCCCGGTGAAACCAAAACCCGCCATTTACCGCTTTTTTTTAATCGTTTGTCTGTTAGAAAAGCAAAATCGTTCATCATTTTATTTTAAAAAGCAATTTTGAACAAACGTGTAGATACCAATTTGATTGACTCTAAAATAGAACAAACTCACACCAATACTTGAATGTTCGCAAAATTTCTAAACCAAGATAACTCCTCGAAAAAACAGAGTTCCATAAAAAATCATTTTGTATCCGAATTCCACGCTTGAAGAGCATTCGATTGATGGCACTCATGATTTGCACGATACCACTAAATATCGAGATCTTCATGATGCCACTCGATCGAGATTTTCATGATGCCACTCATGAAGACACCGATCTTCCGGAATTGACTGAACAAAAAAAGAAGTGCAATTGAGTACTTAGTTCCTCCCTCAACTAAGTGGGTTAGGTTTGAACGATTACCTAAAACTACGGAAATTTAAAGCACAATTGAAAGCGGAAAATAAAGCTTGGGGCAAAGCCTGACATTTGCCTTCATTGGACCAAAATCTAATTTTTTTAAACAAGTAAATTGAAAATATAACCCAGGGGTTAAATATAAGTTTAAAATGTTATATACAAAATTAATACAACTTTAAAAACCAAAATTAGTGGAACTTTTCGTCAAAACTTTCACGAATATTGAATAAATCTAAACAGAGCAAGTTGATAATTATTAAGTGGTTTTAAAAAACTGCAATATGTTTGCTAGTTACAATCAGTTATTGATATAAAAGATTCAATTGAATGTTTTGATGTTCATAGTTTTCTTACTCATCAAATTCGTCATCTTTTTCTCAAAACATGGAGTAGTTCAGAGGTATCTATCTGCTGAATTGGAGACGGCAAGAGTTTTTTTACTCTCCGGACGAATCCTCTATATCGCACCCAAAAAATAGGGACTCTATTTTTGTTTCTTAATGGTTCATATTAGGCTAATATCCAAGAGAGCTGTAGTAGTTTCAGACCTCGCAGGAATTAAGATTTCATTGGTGCATGTTGGCGGTGCAGAATTGTTAGTCTTATCCTGGAGTTGAAGAGATGTATTATCGTTTTGGCGTTGAATTTTTGCTGCTGGAGCCGAACAACTTTCAATCTGAAACGCATGGCGCTGGCAAAACTGATCTATCAGACAAAACGATGCCTCTTTTGCGGTCTTTTATCTTTCAGCCACCATTCTGACTTCAGAAACGTTTTTAATAATCAAATGAACTTTTGCCTCTTTAATTTTTCCTGGCAACATTGGGATGCGGCTCTTATTGTATTCCCGTGAATTTCAGACTGCCATAGCCCACAATTCTTATTTTGCTAGATCGTTGTTTCGGATAATGACATCTCTTTTGCCTGGCTCACAAACCTTGGGCGAGTCCTCTGTATCACAAACATAAAAATATGGGCACCATCTTTTTCTTTTAACGTTTCACGAAGGGTCAGATCTCGAAGGTAAGAAAATTTCATTGGTGATTGTTGGCGTTGCAGCATTGATAGTTGCATGCTGCAGTTTAAAAGGAGTATTTTCGTTTTCGGATTGAACCTTTGCGGCGTTTTGGTTGTAAATTGGGGTGTAAATTTTGACACAAGAACATGAATGGATCGAGGAAAGCTGACTCTATAGAAGAAATGCCTCTTCGTTGTCTCTTTAGGGTTTTATTGCTTCTGATCATTAAGGATGATTTAGCTCTTTATTGTCAACTTTTTTGCTTCGCAAAAATTTTTATAGTTTATATCACTTTTTGCCTCTGTAATATTTTGTCAATTTTGGTTGGCGACTGTTATTATATTACTGTATATTTGAGCCTTCTCTAGCCCTCTTCTCGAAGTTTGCCAGGTCGTTGTTTCTGGTAATGACATCTATTCTTCTGGCCACCAAACCTTGGGACGCCTTCTATATATCGCACCCAAAAAAAATATGGACTCCGTCTTTGTCTCTCACAGGTTCGTGTGGGGGGCTAATTTTCTAGAGAGCTGTAGTATGGTCCGACCTCTCAGCAAATAAAAAAAATTTATTTGTGGTGTTTCATGGCGGTATATCATTGATAGCCGTATCCTGGAGTTGCAAACACGTATTGTCGTTTTGTTTTTGAATTGTGCTGGGTTTTGAGGTAGAAATTGGGGCAGTTCTTTGGACAAGCAAACGCGCAAGCTGCAAACAAAACGGACTTATTGGATGAAACGATGCCCTTGATTGTTTTTTGGGGTCATTCATTTTGCGATCATCTTTCTGAATTGAGATATGTTTTCAATTTCTGCATATGTTGTTTCTGCTGTCAATTTTATTGACGGCTGGTATTATATTCCTGTAAATTTGAGCCACCTCTAGCCCTCATCTCAAAAATGGCCAGATTGCTGTTTTTGATAGTGAGATATTTCTTTCCTGGCTTACAAATCTTGGGATGATTCCTCTATATCGCATCCATAAAAATATGGCTTTAGTCTTTGCCTTTTAACTAATACTGTGGGCTAATCTCATAGAGAACTGCAATAGGGTCAAACTTCCCACGCAATAAAAATTCATTGGTGTTTGTTGGCCGTGCAGCATTCATAGTTGTATGCTGGAGTTAAAAGGATGTTTTGTCGCAAGTAAAGCAAACCTGGTAGCTGACCAAAATAGCAATCAGCGATGATTCTCTTCAAACAAAATAGATGTTCATTTGCCTTCACTTGACCGTAATTGTGGTTGGTCATTAATGGATTCCGGATACCAAAACTTAATTACCTCTGAATGAGATGGGAAAACCAAAAAATTAAAAAAGAGAGAGAAAAACAGAGCTCTCCAATATAATATGAATCCTTTAGATTGTAAACTTCCCGTTGAAACCAAAACCAGCCATTTACCGCTTTTTTATTGATTGTCTATTAGAAATACAAAATCTTTCTTCATTTTATTTTAAAAAGCAATTTTGAACCAACATGTAGATACCAATTTTGAATAAAATCAAGCAAATTGATTGTAAAATAGAACAAACTCACAACAATACTTGAATGTTCGCAAAATTTCTAAACCACGATGATTCCCCGAAAAAACAGAACTTCATAAAAAATCCTTTTGTTTTCAAATTCCACGCTTCAAGAGCGTTCTATTGATGGCACTCAAGATTTTCATGATACCACTAAATACCGATATTTTCATGATACCACTCGATCGAGATTTTCATGATGCCACTCATGGAAACATCGATCTTCCGGAAGTGACTGAACAAAAAAAAACAAGTGTAATTGAGTACTTAGTTGCTCCCTCCGCAAAGTGGGTTAGGTTTGAACCATTACGTAAAACTACAGAAAATAAAAGCACAAATGAAAGCAAAAAATATTTATTAGGGCCAAGCATGACATATGCCTTCATTGGATCAAAATTTAAAACTTTCCTTCAAAATTTACACCAATATTGAATGAATCTAAACATAGCATTTTAGTAGTTATTAAGCGGTTTCAAAACAACTACAATATGTTTGCTGGACGTTAATGATTCAGTTGAATGTTTTGATGTTCATAGCTTTCTTACTCATAAAGCTCAACATCATCTTCTCAAAACCTGGAGTAGTTGAGATTTTATCTGCTGGTCAGACATGGGAACATTTGGAGAAACTGTATCAAGAATTGGAGACGGATATGCATTTATTTTTGGCTGCAAGGGCACCTAAGTGTCACTAATTGTTTGTATTCGTGTCACTGTAGGCTGGGGACTCTCAAAAATACTCATACGTCTTCTTTTTTGGTGTTATGAATTCAATACGGCAAGAGTTTTTTTGCTCTCCAAACGAACCCTCTATATCGCACATAAAATATATGGAAACCGTTTTTTTTCTTAATGATTCGTGTTATGCTATTATTCAACAGAGCTGTAGCGGGTTCAAACGTTGCAGGAATTAAGAGTCCATTGGTACTTGATGGCGGTGCAGAACTGACAGTCGTATCCTGCAGTTGAAATAAAGTACTATCGTTTTGGGATCGAATTTTTGCTGCGTTTTGAGTTTCAAACTGGAGCCGTACAACTTTCAAAATGAAGCTCATAGCGCTAGCAAAACTGATCTATCCGATGAATTGCTGCCCGTGTTGTCTCTTTTGAGGTCGTTTATCTTTACGTCACTTTTCTGACTCGGGTATGTTTTAATTGTTCAAATCAATTTTTGCCTCTTTATTTGTTTCTATCAACAGTTTCGGCGACTGTTATTGTTTGCCTGTAAATTAGAGCCTTCGTCAGCCATCATCCTGAAGTTTGCCAGATATTATCGCTGTGTATGATTGTGACATATCTTTTTTCTGCCCACAAATGTTGGGATGAGTCCTCTATAAAAGCACCCATAAAAATGAGGGATCCGTCTTTGCCTTTTACCGAATCATGTCGAGCTAATCTCTTAGAGCGCTCTACTAGAGTCAGACCTCGCATGTATTAAAAGTTCATTGGTAAATGTTGGCGGTGGAGGATTGATAGTCGTATTGCGTAGTTCAAATCATGACTTGTCTATTTGCGTTTTTGAGAAAGTTTAATGCGTTTAACGAGTTGCAAATTGGGTCGTTACTTTTGAGAAGCAAACACTCATCGGCCGACCAAACCTGACCTAGTAGATGGAAACACCGTGGTCATTCATCGTTATACCCCTTTCCTGTCTTCGGTTATGTCTTGATGCTCAGATCATTTTTGGCCTCATTAGACTTTTCCGGCAATCTCGGGTGGCGAAGGTCATTATATTCCCGTAGAATTTAGCCTCCTTAACCCCTCTTCTCAAAAATTGCCAGACTGCTGTTGCTGATAGTGACATTTCTCTTTCCTGGCTCACATCTTTTGAATGTATCCGAACCCATTTTTGGATAATAGTTGATCCGGGCGCTACTAGCTCATAAAAACTATCAAGGTTTTTTGTACTTTTTTGGTTGGTTATTTTGCGGCCAAATCAATCTGTATGGCATTCTCCATTAAAGACATTGCGCCCCAGATTTTTGTTGAACTGTGACTTGCAATCGTCATAATTTCTTTCTTGTTGAAAAACATCATATTACATCCGCTTTTCTGCGTTCAATTTCCTCTTCAATTATTGTGCAAGACCAGGGCTTCATTTGGCACCTCGCTTGATGTGACTGTTTAATCGTCTAAACAGTGTTTTAGTATTTTCTCACATCCGACATCACTGTGCTTCGAAGATGTACCTATAATCTCCATGCAGGTTGTTCGCCTGTCCAACTAAGTTTGCTTCGAATTTGAAAAAATTGTTGTTTTCATATGTTGGTGTGATATAGCTGTTGATCATCTTTATGGCTTCGCAAATGTTTTTAATGTTCAATTAAATTTTTGCCACTGCAATTTTTTAATCCATCTTGGCTTGCGCCTGTTTTCATATTACTGTCATTTTGAGCCTTCTCTAGCCCGCTTTTCGAAGTTTGCCAGATCACTCTGTCTGGTAATGATATCTCTTTTTCCTGACCATAAAATAGTGCGACGAGTTCTGTATATATCGCAAACATAAAAACATGGTCACCGTCTCTGTCGTTTATCAGTTTCTGTTGGGGGCAGATCTCCTAGAGAGCAATAGTAGGTAGCGTCAAATCTCTCAGCTAATCAAAACTTATGGTTGCTTGTTCGCAATGCGACATTGATCTCCTTATCCTACAGCTAAAAGGATGTACTGTCCTTTTGGTGTTATTTTTCGCTGCGTTTTGATTCGTAAATTGGGCGGTTCACGCAAACCCTTATTGACAAGCGACCACGGATGGCACAAGCAAAGCAGAGCCAGTAGATAGAATGCCGCCATTGTGATCGCTTTTCCGGTCATTTAATTTTCGAGCACCTTTCTGACTTGGGATATGTTTTCAATGCTCAAATCAGTTTTTGTCTATTTGAAATCTTCTGTCAATCCTGGTTGGCTACTTTTAATGTATTCCTGTAGAATTGAGCCGCCTCTAGCCCTCGTCTCAAAAAAGGCCAAATCGCTGTTTTTGATAGAGACATCTTTCTGACAGTCGATTGTTTGCTGCGTTTTGAGTCACAAATTGGCGTATTGCTTTTGACACGCGAAAACGCATTGCGCAAGCAAAGATGATCTCGCAAATGAAAGGTCGTCCTTGTCGTCCTTCTTGCGTTCATTTACCTCTCGATCACGTTTTTGACTTCAGATAAGTTTTTAATGTTCAAATAAATTTTTGCAAACGTAGTCTTTTCTGGCACTCATGTTTGACGACAGTTAAAATTTTCATATAAGTTTAAGTGTTCTCTAGCCCACATCTTGATGTTTGTCCAATCCATGGTTCTGGTAGTGACAAATCCTTTTCTTGGACCATAAACGAGTCCTCTACATCGCAAATATAAAAATATTGCCTGAGAGTTGTTGTTGCGGTCAAAACTAATACTTTAAATTTTTCTTATCAAATAATTAGATCGTTTTATGATAAGTCTATAGCTAGGCCCTCTACCGGCAATTCTCATCTATTAGATCGACGGAATTGGGTCAAGTTCGATCAATGTTGAATTTTATATTAGAAATAATGTAAAAACAAACTAAAATGTTGGAACTAATAATATTTAACCTTGGTGCAAGACCTTGAAGGTCACTGGTGTTTATTTCTCATATGTACTCTCATTCCCTTATGCGTTGCTTTCAGTTTCAATAGTTTTCATCTCAAGGTCACAACTTTTGTTTCCGATAGTCGGGTGACCTTGAAAAAGAGCTGTACTTTTGAAGTGCTCTAGCTCCTAGGGACTTGGATTTAGGACCCTGAAAGGCGGTTGGGCATACTTTTCACTTGATACTCTAACCATTGGTGCTAGTCTCGATGCTCATTTCGTTCATCGACTTTGCAACTTTACCCTGAACGGCGGATTTTCCCTTTTTCGAATTCCATCTAGTTTTTGCCATATAATTATATGATCAATTAGTTGCGTTGTGTCAATACGCTTTCTAAATGTCACGAGCAATGCCAAAATTATGGCAGCTTTTGATATGTGGGCGAATTCATACTTTCCATTTCAGTTATGAACAAACTTTGGTTAATATTTGAATAATACATTAAGTTTTCCTGTTTTAAAGATTGTTTAGATGTCAAATGTTGTGTCAGAAATGTTTTACGTTATTTTTTGATGAACCTTCAATTATCACGCCATATTGCTATGTTTAACGTTCAACTTCTCTACATAATCATTGTCTTAATATGGTTAATTTCATATTTACCTAATAATTTGCTATGTAAACAGATTAAATTCCTGAACAGAATACTCCCTTTAACTGTAAATGTCAGTTATGTAATGTTTAATTACCACTCGTAAATGTCATCTGGTGAACATATTACTGACAGAGCGAGCATTAGTGTAATTGGAGTCAAGTTGTATGACTTTTGAGTTACGAAATTCAAGTTATTTTCTTAAAGTTTTGCAGAAAATCCTAAGGAAATTACAGTCAAGAAAAGTTTCTAAAGCTTTAAACGAACCAGAACGTGCGTAAAGGTATTTTTAGTTTTTCACTATTAATACCAGCCGTAATATTAATGGTCCGTATTCTCCCCGGACACTTAAAAAGATAATATTCGTTGTTATTTATTATCAAAATGTTCAAGAAGTCGACAAAATCTCAGAAGGTTGCCAAGAAGTGGATGCCTTCTTCATCAGAACAACAAACTTTTTCCCAACAAAAAATCATCATTCCATTCAGACGTGGCCGTCAAAAGCATTCTTTGGACTTGGTTAATTTGAATCAGAAGTATGACCAACTCAGAAGAAAAAGAGAAGAATTGATACGATTGTTGAAACTATCGTCTTGCTCGAGTTAGATCTGAAGTTGACGCGTACTTTGAAGAAGAAGACAAATTACTCAATCAGCTGAGTAAAATAGAGGCCAAACACGATGGGACTGGTTGCTCTGAGGTAACAGAGAAATTTATTGACTACAGAAGTCGTCTAACGGATCACAAATGCTACATTTTGAATCTTTTCGATCTAAAAGCAGCAGCATCAGAAAACAGAATGGTTTCGTTTGGAGAAGTTTCAGTCTCCACATTCACTACATTGGCAGAAGATGCTCCAAATGCAGCAGTTCTAACGGACAGTACTCCTCAGGACAATGGCGTAAACCTTGTGAGCAGTGGCTCACAGAAAAAGAAAAGCGACAGTCCGACTCAAAACACAAGTCAAGTGGGTAAATCTGGTAATTACTCATTGGAGAACAAGCTTGCAAGAGAGGAGGAGAAGAGATTGCTAAAGCTTCAGAAAGTTGAAGAAAGACAGGAGAAGGCCAAAAAGAAGGCCAACATCGAGTCCAAAAAGCTTCAAATGGAGTTTGAAAGAAAGCAAAGAGAGCACGAAGAACGGATGAGACAAGTTGAGGAAAAACTTCAACTTCGCTTGATGGAAGCTTAATTAGAAAGTTCTTCTGGAGAGATTTCTGACAAATCTAAACAATCAAGTGAAACAGAGTCTGATGACGAATTTTCCCCGAAAGAACTTCACGCGGAATACGATGAGTACGCAGAAAACCTCAAAGTTCAACTGCCAGAAGTGGAGCGTCCATCAAGTTCTTTTTTAAAAACAGATAGTTATTCGAGTCGTTTAACAAAGTATCGACAGCAGTACAGTTTAGGAGAAGATATCGAAAATCCATTTGAGCAGCAAGCAAGAATTCAAAGTACACCTCTGGGAAGCAGAGATAGACGATTTTCACCTGATAGATACGCCTATTCAAATTCATTCTTGTCTCCAAGGGACAACGGTAATGATATCTTTTCAACACCAACCAACAATGTTAACAGAAGTTTGCCAAAATTAAAATTGCGCGAATTTGATGGTAATCCATTGGATTGGCCTGAATGGAGTGGAAAGTTTCTGTCTACAATACACAGCAGCAGTATTAGTCGAGACGAGAAAATGAGCCATTTGAAGACATTGCTTGTTGGAAAAGCAAAACGAGCTGTCAATGGAATGGGCTACTCTGGAACAATGTACGATCAGGCTTGGAACACACTGCAAAGAAAGTTTGGCCAGCCTCATCACATTGTCTCTTCACAACTTGCCAAAATTCAGAACTTCCCTCAGGTTAGATTTAGCAACTTATCATCCTTGATAGAGTTTGCTGATACGGTATCAACGTTTGTGAACATTCTACAGCAATTTGGGTACTCAAACGACTTGTTTTTTTTCTTGTTTTCTTCTAGTAACCTTGATATTGCGGTCAGCAAGTTGCCGTTAGATACAAAGCGTCGATGGTTTGCCTTTATAGAGGCCCCAACCAAAGCAAGACGAATACCAATCCTGGTCGAGTTTAATAATTGGTTGCAAGAAGAAGCGCAAGTACATGAGCGATTAGTTCATTGTGCGCCTACATTGTCAAAATTCGAAACACAAACGACAGAGTTCGGTAAGAAACCTGATTTCAAGAAAAGTCCAAAGCCCAGCGAGTCAGCCTTCAGTTCAAATGACGATAAAACTCGGACCGAAAACAAATGTCCTATCGAAGGTTCAAATCATAGGGTCTGGAACTGTGATAAGTTCAAGAACATGAAAATAGATGAACGATGCAATGTCGTTAAAGAAAAGAAGCTATGTTTTTGTTGTCTTGCTGATAACCATGCAGCAAAAGACTGTCCAAGGAAAAGAAATTGTGGCGTTGATGGCTGTGAGAAAACCCACAACAATTTGCTTCACTACAAGAAAAGGTCGGAAAACTTGAAACCCATTAACAAGACAGAAGTGACTAATTTAACCAGCAATGTGGAGTCAATAAGAGGTTTAATGCAAATAGCACGTGTCAGAATCTTCGGAGATGAAGGACAATTCGAAGATACTCTTGCTGTTTGTGACATGGGGTCCACTCAGACGTGGGTGGATGAAGACTTGTTAGAAAAGCTTGAATTACGTGGAGAACCAGTGTCGTTAAATGTTACTGGATTTCACGGCCCACAAATTACAACATGCAGAGCGGTTCAGGCTACAATTGGGCCGGCTAACTGTATGCAAGACAAAGGAAAGCTACCCACTATTCACAGTCAAAAGAACTTGGAAATTGGAACAAGCGCTTACAATGTCCAGGAGATGAAAGCAAAGTATCCGTACTTGAAGTGTGTGGGTTTCAAGCAGATCGATTTGAAGAAAGTTGCGATCATTCTAGGCCAGAATGCTTATGAACTGATTCGACCCGTCGAATACAAAAATGGCGGTGAGAACAAACCGTGGGCTATTAAATTACCACTTGGATGGACAGTCAGTGGTCCAGTTCCAATTAATCAGCTAAAACTCAGCGCAGCGTGTCATGTAGCCAACAATGACGACATGAAACTAGCTGAAGTTGTCAAGAAGTGGTGGGATATGGAGTCCTACGGAACACTTAAAGTAGCCGACAAGAGAACAAAAGAAGACAAACTAGCCACCGAGCTTCTAAACTCAACGATCAAATTCAACGCTGAACGATATGAAGTTGGTTTATTATGGAACGGTGAACAAGCAGCTTTATCCAACAACTTTTCATCAGCATTGGGACAACTTCGAGGGTTGCAGCGTCGATTACAGACAGACGAATTACTTAAAGTGAAATATACAGAAACAATTATTTCAGATCTTAGTAAAGGATATATCTCAATTCTTTCTAGCAGCGACTTGGCAGCAACAACCAATCAACAAGTCTGGTATGTACCACATCACCCAGTTTTGAATCCTCACAAACCCGACAAAGTGAGGAGAGTATGTAACGCAGCCAGTAAATTTCGCGGGAAAAGTCTCAACGACATGCTTCTAGCAGGTCCGGATTTGTTAGCCAGTCTGATGGGAATCTTGGCACGATTCCGAGAGAACCGATATGCTTTGAGTGCCGACATTGAAGAAAAGTTCCTTCAAGTTGAAGTCAGACCGGAAGATCGAAAGTTTCTACGGTTTCCATTGTCAGATGAAAATGATCAATTAGTAACGTATCAGTACAATAGGCATATATTTGGCGCTAAATCGTCTCCAACTTGTGCAAACTTTGCGCTACAAAGATGTGCAACGGACAATGCTGAAAATTCAGATCGAGCTAGTCACATAGCATGCCATAACTTCTATATGGATGATCTACTTGTCTCGCTGCAGAGTCGGGAAGAAGCTGCTGACGTCAAAGCAGAATTAATTGCTCTTTTAGCAAAAGGTGGTTTCAAACTAACTAAGTGGGCTACTAATTTTGATGAAGATGAAGTACATGACAAGGCCCTGACGATTCTTGGATTAGAATGGAACAATAAAACCGACACGCTGAAAGTATGCAGAGGTTTACAGTTTAAGCCTGAAAAATATTGGACCCAGCGAAAAGTGCTATCAATTGTCTCTAGCGTTTTTGATCCTTTGGGATTTCTAGCTCCATTTGTAATCCGTGGAAGAATAATCCTGAAAGGCATATGGCAGACAAGAGGACAACAATGGGACTCATTTATCGACGAGAACCTCAGTGATCAATTCTCGGATTGGGTCGGAGAATTGAATGCCGGTGAAGTGTTTGAAGTCAGTAGATGGTATGAAACGTCGAGCGAAAACATTCGAAATGAGTTGCACGTTTTCGGTGATGCTTCAGAGGACGCATTTTGTGCGGTAGCATATCTTGTAACAGAAAACAATCAATCAGAGCGTAAAGTATCCTTTATCATAGGAAAAGCCAGAGTTGCACCTGTAAAGCATCATACAATTCCAAAACTTGAGCTCATGGCAGCATTAACCGGGAATCGACTGAAAGACACAATCAAGAAGGAACACTCAATTCATTTCCATAAAGTTTTTATGTGGTCTGATTCTACAACAGTTATACAGTGAACAAGATCGAGCAATGAGAAACAGCTTACCTTTGTTGCAAACAGAGTAGCAGAAGTACTCGACACTTCAACTGTGGACGAATGGCACCACGTGGAAGGTGCTAAGAATCCAGCCGACCTTGGAACAAGAGGTCTCAGCTTCGATGACATAGCCAACAGTAATTGGATCAAGGGTCCAGATTGGCTGCTACAACCGATCTTGTTAAACGAAGATAATCAGCTTCCAGCCGAGCAGAATATGAATGTTCAAGTTTACGTGGCAAACAAAGTAATTGGTGTAGTCGATTGGAAACGATACAGCCAATACAACCGATTGAGGCGAACAATTGCTTGGATTTTATCGCTTGCCAGAAAGAACTCTGAAGTGCATTCACCACTAGAAGAAACTGCACAATTGATTTGGAAATTAGTTCAGCTGGAAGTCTATTCTAAAGAAATTGATGACTTGAAATCCAAGAAAACAGTTTCTTCAAACAGCAAAATTGTTTCCTTATCTCCATTCATTGATTCTAACGGTGTCCTGAGAGCAAAAGGACGACTGAGGAGAACCAATTTACCATTCGAGACAAAACACCCAATTATTTTGCCTAGCAAACATAGAGCAGTCGAATTGTTTCTGAGCTATCAGCACAAAATTTTTCATCACGAAGGGGTGGAGTATATTCGGAACGAAGTACAGAAGAAATTTTGGATATTTGGATTAAGAAGCGCGCTGAGAGCAGTGAAACACAATTGTGTAACTTGTCGACTGTTAACTGGCCGTAAAACTCCACAGATGAGTGGTTTACCGACACACCGAGTGACGAATAATGTCCGACCATTCACAAATACCGGTGTCGATTAATTCGGACCGTTTGAAGTAAAGATGTTCAGACGTACAATGAAGAAATGGGTGTGTCTCTTTACCTGCTTGAGTGTTAGAGCTGTTTATCTGGAACTGGTTGACAGCTTGGACACTGAAGCTTGCATTGGTGCTGTTCATAGGTTCGTTGCAAGAAGAGGTCAACCTCAGTCAATAATCTCTGACAATGGAACAAATTTTGTTGGAGCGGCTAGAGGGTTCAAGGAAGCCTTCCAGGAGCTCAGGAAAGACGAAATAGCAAGTAGACTGGCAGAGGAGAGCATCAAGTGGACCTTCAACCCGCCTGCAGCTCCTCACTTTGGAGGTGTATGGGAACGTCTTGTGAAATCTTGCAAGAAAGCTTTGTACAATGTTCTCGGCAAACAGAGCTTAACTGAAGACAGACTTCGCACAGTACTCTGTGTAGTTGAGCAGTTAATGAACAACCGACCACTTACGGATGTTAGTGGAGATGTCACCGGTTTACAGCCACTGACACCAAACCACTTTCTGATAGGTCAAATTAGCATTAATTGGCCAAATGCGTTGTTTTCTGGAACTACTGCGAGTTACAGAAAGCTGTTCAGAGATCAACATAGCATCCTAGTTGCCGTATGGAACCGTTGGATGTCTGAGTATTTGCCAAGCCTACAGCAGAGGACGAAGTGGGCCAAGGAGGAACTTATCGAGCCAAAAACTGGTGACCTGGTTTGGATAGTCGATAAGAATGTGCATCCATTCAACTTCCCGTTAGGAAGAATTCAAGAAGTTCATAAGAGTGACGACCAAATAGCCAGATCAGCGCTAGTAAAAACTGCAACGGGTAGCTACAAAAGACCTATTGTGAAGTTGATCACTGTAAATAGTGACCGCAAGTGATGTTTTTTTTTGGATTTGTGACCAAAAACTGGGCCGGCTATGTTGCGGTCAAAAATAATACTTTAAATTTTTCTTATCAAATTATTAGATCGTTTTATGATAAGTCTATAGCTAGGCCCTCTACCGGCAATTCTCATCTGAAAGGGGGGGTTGGGCAAACTTTTCACTTGATAGTCTAACCATTGGTGCTAGTCTCGATGCTCATTTCGTTCATCGACTTTGCAACTTTACCCTGAACGGCAGATTTTCCCTTTTTCGAATTCCATCTAGTTTTTGCCATATAATTATATGATCAATTAGTTGCGTTGTGTCAATACGCTTTCTAAATGTCACGAGCAATGCCAAAATTATGGCAGCTTTTGATATGTGGGCGAATTCATACTTTCCATTTCAGTTATGAACAAACTTTGGTTAATATTTGAATAATACATTAAGTTTTCCTGTTTTAAAGACTGTTTAGATGTCAAATGTTGTGTCAGAAATGTTTTACGTTAGTTTTTGATGAACCTTCAATTATCACGCCATATTGCTATGTTTAACGTTCAACTTCTCTACATAATCATTGTCTTAATATGGTTAATTTCATATTTACTTAATAATTTGCTATGTAAACAGATTAAATTCCTGAACAGAATACTCCCTTTAACTGTAAATGTCAGTTATGTAATGTTTAATTACCACTCGTAAATGTCCTCTGGTGAACATATTACTGACAGAGCGAGCATTAGTGTAATTGGAGTCAAGTTGTATGACTTTTGAGTTACGAAATTCAAGTTATTTTCTTAAAGTTTTGCAGAAAATCCTAAGGAAATTACAGTCAAGAAAAGTTTCTAAAACTTTAAACGAACCAGAACGTGCGTAAAGGTATTTTTTGTTTTTTACTACTAATATCAGCCGTAATACTTGTCTTTTACCATTTTGTGTTGGTCTGACCTCCTGGGGAGCTATAATAGTGTCAAACTTCTCAAGTATCCCAGGTAATAAGTGTTCATTGGTAATTGCTGGCGGCACAGCACTGATATCCGTAAAGTGAGGTTGAGTTAAAAACACGTATCAACATTTTGGGCTTCAATTTTGCTTCGTTTTGAGTTGAAAATTGGGGCGGTAATTTCGGCATAGTAAATTTGAGCAGCCTCCCAAAGTTTTTCAGAAAACCTTGGATGGTAATTGTTAATATACTCCTCTATCTTTGAGACTCCTCTATCCCTCATCTCAAAAATTGTCCGACCAATGTTTCTTTTAGTGACATCTCTCTTTCCTGGCTCACAAATCTTGGGATGGGTCTACTATATCACACATAAAAATATGGGTTTCCTCTTTTCCCGTTACGGAAACGGGAGGGGCTAATCTACCATGGGTGAATTAGGGTCAGACCTCCGGTCTAATAAAAGTTCATTGGTGGGTCTTGGCGGTGTAGCATTGGTAGACGTATCCTGGAGTTAAAAAGAAAAGATTCATTGTCAATCTGTTGGCGATTTTTGCTGCGTTTTGTGTTGCAAATTGGGAAGTACTTTTGACAAGCTAACACGCGCGGCACAAACAAGGCGGAGCCAGTAGAAGAAATTCCGCCCTTGTTATCTCTTATCCGGTCATATAAATTTTGAGCACCTTTCAGACTTGAAATATGTTTTTAATGCTCAAATCAATTTTGCCTCCGTAAATTTTCTCTGATGTTGATTGGTGACTGTTTTATAATACTTTAAATTTCAGCTCTGTCTGAGGTCTTTAAAGGTGTGACCTCTCAGCTAATAAAATCTCATGTATGTGTTTTCGCTGTGCGACATGGATATCCATATCCTCTAGGTAAAAATGTGTATTGTCTTTTTGGTGTTGATTTTGATGGTTTTGAGGTTTGCAACTTTGGTGATGATTTTGGTTGTGCGACATTGGTGGTTTTGAGTTTGTAATTGGGCGGTAGATTTGACACGTGAGCACATACGGCGCAAGCAAAGCAGAGCCAGTAGATGAAATGCCGCCATGGTTACAGCTTTTCCTGTAAAAAACTTGAGCGGCTTTCTGACAACGGATATGTTTTCAATGCTCAAATCAATTTTTCCTCCGTGGTTTTTTTGTATTACTGGTTGGAGACTGTTTTAATAAAACTTTTTTAATAAATTTTTGCAACCGTAGTCTTTTCTGGCACTCATGTCTGACGACAGTTAAAATTTTCATATAAGTTTAAATGTTCTCTAGCCCACACCTTGATGTTTGTCCAATCCATGGTTCTGGTAGTGACAAATCCTTTTCTTGGACCATAATCGAGTCCTCTACATCGCAAATATAAAAATATTGCCTGAGACTTGTCTTTTACCATTTTGTGTTGGTCTGACCTCCTGGGGAGCTATAATAGTGTCAAACTTCTCAAGTATCCCAGGTAATAAGTGTTCATTGGTAATTGTTGGCGGCACAGCACTGATATCCGTAAAGTGAGGTTGAGTTAAAAACACGTATCAACATTTTGGGCTTCAATTTTGCTTCGTTTTGAGTTGAAAATTGGGGCGGTAATTTCGGCATAATAAATTTCAGCAGCCTCCCAAAGTTTTTCAGAAAACCTTGGTTGGTAATTGTTAATAAACTCCTCTATCTTTGAGACTCCTCTATCCCTCATCTCAAAAATTGTCCGACCAATGTTTCTTTTAGTGACATCTCTCTTTCCTGGCTCGCAAATCTTGGGATGGGTCTACTATATCACCCATAAAAATATGAGTTTCCTCTTTACCCGTTACGGAAACGGGAGGGGCTAATCTACCATGGGTGAATTAGGGTCAGACCTCCGGTCTAAAAAAAGTTCATTGGTGGGTCTTGGCGGTGTAGCATTGGTAGACGTATCCTGGAGTTAAAAAGAAAAGATTCATTGTCAATTTGGTGGTGATTTTTGCTGCGTTTTGTGTTGCAAATTGGGAAGTACTTTTGACAAGCTAACACGCGCGGCACAAACAAGGCGGAGCCAGCAGATGAAATTCCGCCCTTGTTATCTCTTATCCGGTCATATAAATTTCGAGCACCGTTCAGACTTGAAATATGTTTTTAATGCTCAAATCAATTTTGCCTCCGTAAATTTTCTCTGATGTTGATTGGTAATTGTTTTATAATACTTTAAATTTCAGCTCTGTCTGGGGTCTTTAAATGTCTGACCTCTCAGCTAATAAAAACTCATGTATGTGTTTTCGCTGTGCGACATGGATATCCATATCCTCTAGGTAAAAATGTGTATTGTCTTTTTGGTGTTGATTTTGATGGTTTTGAGGTTTGCGACTTTGGTGATGATTTTGGTTGTGCGACATTGGTGGTTTTGAGTTTGTAATTGGGCGGTAGATTTGACACACGAGCACATACGGCGCAAGCAAAGCAGAGCCAGTAGATGAAATGCCGCCATGGTTACAGCTTTTCCTGTAAAAAACTTGAGCGGCTTTCCGACATCGGATATGTTTTCAATGCTCAAATCAATTTTGCCTCCGTGGTTTTTTTGTAACATTGGTTGGAGACTGTTTTTTTAATACCTTAAAAGTGAGGCTTTAAAATTGCCAGATCGCAGTATCGGTTGGTTTCATCTCCTTTTCCTGGCCCACAAGTCTTGGGACGAGTCCCATGTATCGCTCTCATAAAATTTGGGCTCAGTTTTTGTATTCTAACAGTACATGCCAATCTTTTAGAAAGTTCAAGAAGGGTCAGACCTCTCTTTTAAAAAAATTCTTGTGTTTGTTGACGGTGAAGCTTTGATAGCCGTATCCTGGAGCTAAAGACACGCATTGTCTTTTTGGATTGATCTTCGCTGTTTCAGGAGTTTGAAATTGGGGCAGTACTTTTGACAAGCGAACACGTATGACGCCTGCAAAGCGGATCCAATAGATGAAATTCCGCCGTTGTCTGTTTTGCGGTCATTTACCAGTCGATCACCCTTCTGGCTCGGGATATGTTTCTAGTGTTCAAATCAATTTTTGCCTCTGTAAACTTTTCTCTCAATCTCTATTTGCTGGTGTTACCATATTCTTGCAATTTTGAATCTTCCCTAGCCCTCCTCTCGAAACTTGCCTGAGCACAATATCTGTTAGTAACATCTCTTTTCTCTGGCACCATATTTTGGACAATTCATATATATGGCACCCAGAAAAATATCAAACCCTTCTTTGTCTTTTACAGGTTCGTGTCGGGGGCTAATCTCCTAGAGAGCTGTAGTAGGGTCAGACTTCTGAGCTAACAAAAATCCAATTGTGTTTTGGTTGTGGTGCTGCATTGATAGCCGCATCCTGGAGTTAAACTCACGCATTGTCGTTTCAGGTTTGATTTATGCTGCGTTTTGAGTTGCAATAGGCGGTATTATGACACGCGAACACGCATGGCGCAAGCAAGCAGAGAAAATAGATGAAACGCCGCTCTTGTTGTCTTTTTGCGGTAACTAATCTTTCTATCACCTTTCTCACTTGGAATATGTCTTTAATGTTCCAATAAAGATATGGCTGTGTAAATTATTTCTGTCAACCTTGGTTGCGGTCTGGTAATAGTTTTCTATAAATTTGAGCCTTATTCAGCCACTTTCCAGAAATTTGTCAGATCGCTGTTTCTGATAGTGACATCTCGATTTCTTGCCCCCAATTATTGGTATGAGTCCTCTTTATCACACCCACAAAAACATGGGTTTCGTCCATGCCTTTTTACGGATCGTATCGGGCTATTCTCTTAGAGAGCTGTACTAGGGTCAAACCCCCATGTAAAGAAAGTTCTATTGGTAAATGTTGCTTTGATGGTCGCATCGTGTAGATAAAATGATGTCTTGAAAGTTTGCTGCGTTTTAAGTTACAAACTGGATTGGTACTTTTCGGAAGCAAACACTCATGGGGCGAACAAACCTGACCTAGTATATGGAAAGACCGTGTTCATTTATCTTAAGACCGCTTTCCTGTCTTCGGATTTGTTTTGATGCTCAGATTAATTTTTGCCTCGTTGCTTTTTCAGGCAATCTCGGGTTGCCAATGTCATTATATTCCCCTAAAATTTAGCCTCTTTCAGTCCTCATCTCAAAAAATGCCAAACTGCTGTTGCTGATAGTGACATCTCTCTTTCCTGGCTCACAAATCTTTGATATTTGTGAACACATTTTTTGATGATAATTGATTCGGGCACCACTAGCTCATAATAACCGTCAAGGTTCTTTTATACTTTTTGCTTGGTTTTTGTGTGACCCAGTTCTATCTGTATGGATTGCTCTGTTGAAGACATTGCGCCCCATTTCTTTGTTGATTTGTGGCTTACCATCATCATAGTCTCCTTCTTGTTGAAAAACATCATATAACGCCCTGCTTATTTTGCGTTCAATTTCAGCTTCAATTTCTTGTGCAAAACCAGGACTTCGTTGGGCACCTCGTTTGACGTGACTGTTTATTTGTCTGAACACTGTTTTAATATTTTCTCTTATCCGACATCACAATGCTTCGAGGAAGTACCTATAATGTCAAGGCAGGGTCTTCGGCTGTCCAACTAAATGTTCTTCGAAATTGAATAAGTCTTTGTTTCCATTTTTTGGGGGTCAATGGGCTTTTGATAATCTTTCTGGCTTCAAAAATACTTTTTATGTTAAAATAAATTTTTAGCCTCTGCAATTTTTCAATCAATCTTGGTTGGCGACTGTTATTATATTACTGTAAATTTGAGTCTTCTCTAGCCCGATTCTCGAAGTTTGCTGTAAACAAGGGCTCTGTTCTTCTCTTTTATCGGTTTATGTCAGGCGCTAATCTCTTAGACAGCAAAAGTAGGTAGCGTCGGATCCCTCAGCTAATAAAAGTTTATGTTCGTTTGTTCGCTGTGCGACATTGATCTCCGTATCTTGTACCTAAAGAGTTGATTTTTTATTGCGTTTTGAGTTGCAAATTGAGCAGTCCTTTTGACACGCGAACACACACGGCACAAGCAAACCAAAGCCAGTAGATGAAAAGCCGCCAATGTTATCGCTTTTCCGGTAATTGAAATTTCAAGCACCTCTCTGAATTGGGATGTTTTCAAAGCCAAGAACAGTTTTTGTCTATGTAAGTTCTTCTGTCAATCTTGGCTGGCGAATTTCATTATTTTCCTGTAGAATTGTGCCGCCTCTAGCCCTCATCTCAAACATAGCCAGATAGAGACATCTATAGTTGAAAAATTGCTTCGTTTTGAGTCGCAAATTGGGGTGTTGCTTTTGACACTCGGACACGCATTGCGCGAGCAAAATTGATCTAGCAGATGAAAGGCCACCTTTGTCGTCCCTCTAGGGTTCGTTTATTTCTCGATCACTTTTCTGACTTCAGATAATTTTTAAAGTTCAAATCAAATTTTGCCACCGTAATTTTTTCTGGCATTCATGTTTGACGACAGTTAAAAATTTTATATATGTTTAAGCCTTCTCTAGCCCTCATCTCGAAGTTTGCCCAAACGCTGGTGGTTCTGGTAGTGACAAAACTTTTTCCTGGACCATAAATCTTGGTGAATTAGGGTCAGATCTCCGGGCTAATAAATGTTCATTGGTGGGTCTTGGCGGTGTAGCATTGGTAGACGTAACCTGGAGTTAAATAGATGCATTGTCATTTTGGTACTGAATTTTGCTGCGTTTTTAGTTGCAAATTGGGCGGTAAATTTGAACACGCATGCACAAACAAGGCGGAGCCAGTAAACGAAATGGCGCCCTTGTTATCCCTTATCCGGTCGTATAAGTTTCGAGAACCTCTCCGACTTGGGATATGTTTTTATTGCTCAAATCAATTTTGCTTCTGTAAATTTTCCATAATGTTGGTTGGCGACTGTTTTGATAATAATTTAAATTTGAGCCTTCTCTAGCTCTTTTCTTGAGTTTTGCATATGTTCGTGTCATCTCTTATACCTGGCCCACAAGTCTTGGGATGAGTCCTATGTATCACACTCATAAAATATTGGCTACGTCTTTGTATTTTAACAGCTCCAGCCAATATCCTAGAGAGTTCTAGTAGGGTCAGACCTCTCTGTTAATGAAAATCATGTTTTTGGCGGTGCAGCCATGAAAGCCGTATCCTGCAGTTAAACAAGCATTGTCATTTTGGGTTGATCTTTGCTGTGTTTTGAAATCGAATTTGGAAAGTGGGCGGTACTTTTGACAAGCGAACACGTATGACGCCTGCAAAGCGGATCCAATAGATGAAATGCCGCCGTTGTCTGTTTTGCGGTCATTTACCAGTCGATCACCCTTCTGGCTCGGGATATGTTTCTAGTGTTCAAATCAATTTTTGCCTCTGAAAACTTTTCTCTCATTCTTGGTTTGCAAATGTTACTATAATCCTGTATATTTGAAAATTCTCTAGCCAACTTCTCGGTTATTGCAAGATCACTGCATCTGGTACTGACATCTCTTTTCTCTCGGCCACAAATCTTGGGACGAGTCCTAAATATCGCACTCATAAAAGTATGGACTCTGTCTTTGTATTTTACAGGTTCGTGTCGGCGGCTAATCTCCTAAAGAGCTAGAGTATGGTCAAACTTCTCAGAAAATAAAATATCATATGTATTTTGGTGGTGGTGCAGCGTTGATAGCTATATCCTGGTGTTAAAAACACTCATTGTCCTTTTGGGTTGGAATATTGTTGCGTTTTTAGTGGCAAATTGGGTGGTATTATCACAAATGAACACACATGGCGCAAGCAAGCGGACATAATAGATGAAACGCCTCTCTTATTGTCTTTTTTGCGTTAAGTTTTCTTTCTATCACATTTATGACTTGGCTTTTGTCCTTTATGTTCAAATCAATAATTGCATGTGTAATTTTTTTCTGTCAACCTTGGTTGCGGACTGTTTTTATCTTCCAGTAATTTTGAGCCTTATTCATCCATTTTACCGACATTGGCCAGATCGCAGTTTTTGGTAGTGACATCTGCCCACAATTACTGGGATGACTCCTCTTTATCGCACCCATAAAAATATGGGTTTCGTCTCTGGCTTTTAACGGATCGTTTCCGGCTAATCTCCTAAACAGCTCAACTAGGGTCAGACCTCGCATGTAATAAAAGTTCATTGGTAAATGTTGGTGGTGCAAGATTGATAGTCATATCGTGTAGTGTAGTTAAAATGATGTCTTGTCATTTCGGGGTCGAAAGGTTGCTGCGTTTTGAGTTACAAATAAGGGCGGTACTTTTGACACGCAAACATGCATGGCGCAAACAAACCTGAATTAGTGGATGGAACGCAGCGGTCATTTATCATTTGATCACTTTCCTGTCTTTTTTTCTTTTTAATGGTCAAACCAATTTTTGCTTCTGTAGCTTTTTCCGGCAATTTAGAGTTGCAAATGTCATTACATTCCTGTTGAATAGAGCCTCCTTCAGTCCTTATCTCGAAAATTGACAGACAGCTGTTTCTTATAGTGACATCTCTCTTTCCTGGTTCACAAATCTTGGAAGTATGTGGACCCAAATTGATAATAGTTGATGGGGGGTCACTTGCTCATAAAAACCGTCAATGTTTTTTTACCCATTTTTGTTTGTGTTTTGTGCGTCCCAATTCTATCTGTAAGACGTGCTCCGTTACAGACATTGCGCCCCACATTTTTGTTGATTTGTGACTTGCCATTATCATAGTTTCCTTCTTGTTGAAAAACATCATAGGCAGCTCTGCTTATTTTGCGTTCAATTTCCGCTTCAATTTTTGAGCAAGACCAGTTTTTCTTTGGGAGAACCTCGTTTGATGTTACTGTTTATTCGTCAAAACAGTGTTTTAAAATTTTCTCATATCCGACATCACCATGCTTCGGGTAAGAATTTATAATGTTAGGCAGGGTGTTCGCTCGCCCAATTAAGGGTGCTTCCAAGTTAAATAAGTCTTTGTTTTCATATGCTGTGCTCGTATATTGTTGACTTTAATATTGTTTTTCTGTTGCATGAATTTAATTTTCTCTGTTACTTTAACACATGCAAGACAACTAGTAGGCCATATAGGCAGCTCTACTGAACCAACTGCTCAATGGAGACTGTCGGGGGCTTCAGTAAATTCAATTGTGTTATTTTTAAAGAAATACTTTACTTTTTCTCCTATAAGACAACCAGTACGGTTTAATCTCAGTTATCTGGCAAAAACAAGAGTCTGTAATTGAATATCTATATTATGGAATTAATTATGACATTCGAATTATTATACTTATCCGATGCCGATTATTTCTTAATTCTATCTACGCATATAAGGATAAAAAAAAAGCCATGATCCTTATCAGTAAAAAATGGGCCTGCAAGCTGTCTTTGGCCTTTTGGTACAAACGTGTCCAAGTCTGCTCAAACTTGTAGATCTCTCCAAAAGGAGGGGCGATAGTGATTTACTTGTTCACGACTAGAATCGTTTTTCTGAGAAAAAAGTATCACACCTCCTTTAAAACTGCTGAGGGACTGTGAGCCCGATGTTGTAGGACTGTGTCCTACGTCCGATATTCGAACTCAAAGTCAGGGGCCCGATTGTCGGGATCCCTGAAGAAGTGTAGGAATTCCTGATCACTCGCCAGGCAAGCTGCAAGGGCACGATGGAAGAGGTCGAAGTTGCAAGGTGGCTGCAACGCGAGAAGATGGCTGATAATCTGTGTCTCCTCCGCTGAAAGTTCTCGATTGTCCAACTTGTCCGTTATCTAGTCTCTATAGAGGAGGTTGAAGGTGTCGCCATACATACTGGCAATCAAGACAAACTTCTTTTATAATTCTTCTCCACGCAACAAATATGCCATCTTTTCAAAAGTTCCTTAGAGCATCTTATGTCAATCAAGACAAACTTCGTTTATATTTCCTTCTACATGCAACAAACATGCCATCGTTTAGTAAACTCGTTAGAGCATCTATTGGCAATCAAGACCAATTTCGTTTATAAATTCCATCTCAAAAAAACAAATAAGCCATCGTTTTAAAAATTCCTAAGAGCATGTCTACGAAATCAAGACCAATTTTGTTTATATTTTCCATTTCCTCGCCACAAATATGCCATCATTTGAAAAATTCCTTACAACATCTCTTAGCAATCAATACCAATTTCGTTTTTATTTCGCATCTCTAAACCGCAAATATGCCATCGTTAAAATATCCTTAGGGCATCTCTTGGCAATCAAGACCAATTTCGTTTATATTTTCCATCTCCAAACTACAAATAAGCCATCGTTTAAAAAGTTCCTCAGAGCATCTCTTGGCAATCAAGTCCAATTTCATATATATTTTTTCTCCACACCACAAACATGCCATCGTTTGAAAAGTTCCTTCGAGCATTTTATGGCAATCAAGATCAATTTCGTTTATGTTTCCTTCTCCATACAACAAATATGCCAACGTTTAAAAAGTTCTTTAGGGCAACTCTTGGCAATTAAGACCAATTTCGCTTATATTTTCCGTCTCCACACCACCAAAATGCCATCGTTTAAAAAGTTCCTCAGAGCAATTTATGGCAATCAAGACCAATTTCGTTTATTTTTCCTTCTCCATAAAACAAATATGCCATCGTTCAAAGAGTTCCTTAGCGCTTCTCTTGGCAACCAAGACCAATTTTGTATATATTTTTTCTCCAAACCACAAACATGCCATTGCTTGAAAAGTTCCTTAGAGCATTTTTTGGCAATCCAGACCAATTTTGTTTATATTTCCTTCTCCATACAACAAATATGGCATCGTTTAAAGAGTTCTTTAGAGCAATTCTTGGCAATCAAGACCAATTTTGTTTACATTTTCCATCTCCACGCCACAAACATGCCATCGTTAGAAAAATTCCTTGGAGCATCTCTTGGCCATCAAGACCAATTTCGTTTATATTTTCCATCTCCACAACGCATATATGCCATCGTTTGAAAAGTTCCTTAGAGCATCTCTTGGTCCACATCACAAAAAAGCCATCGATTAAAAAGCTCCTTAGAGCATCTCTTGGCAATCAAGACCAATTTTGTTTAGGTTTTCTACCTCCACACCACACATATGCCATCGTTTAAAAAGTTCCTTAGAGCATCTCTTGGCAATCAATAACATTTTTGTTTTTCTTTCGCATATCTACACCGCAAATATGCCATCGTTAAAAAATCCATAGAGCGTCTCTTGGCAATCAAGACCAATTTTGTTTGGGTTTTCTATCTCCACACCACACAAATGCCATCGTTTAAAAAGTTCCTTAGAGCAACTCTTGGCAATCAATAACCTTTTTGTTTTTCTTTCGCATCTCTACACCGCAAATAAGCCTTCGTTAAAAAATCCATAGAGCATCTCTTGGCAATCAAGACCAATTTCGTGTATATTTTCCATCTCCAAATTACAAATAAGCCCTCGTTTAAAAAGTTCCTTAGAGCCTCTCTTGGCAATCAAGACCAATTTCGTATATATTTTTTCTCCACACCACAAACATGCCATCTTTTGAAAAGTTCCTTAGAGCATTTTATGGCAATCAAGACCAATTTCGTTTATTTTTCCTTCTCCATACAACAAATATGCCAACGTTTAAAAAATTCTTGAGGGCATCTCTTGGCAATTAAGACCAATTTCGTTTATGTTTTTCATCTCCACAAAGCAAATATGCCATCGTTTGAAAAGTTCCGTAGAGCATCTCTCGGCCATAAAGACCAATTTCGTTCATGTTTTCCATCTCCACACCCCAAGTATGCCATCGTTAGAAAAATTCCTTAGAGCATCTCTTGGCCATCAAGACCAGTTTCGTTTATATTTTCCATCTCTACAACGCAAATATGCCATCGTTTAAAAAATTCCAAAGAGCATCTCTTGGCCATCAAGACCAATTTCGTTCATGTTTTCCATCTCCACGCCACAAAAAAGCCATCGATTAAAAAGCTCCTTAGAGCATCTCTTGGCAATCAAGAACATTTTTTTATATTTCCCATCTCCACACTCAAATATGCCATCGTTTAAAAAGTTTCTTAGAGCATCTTATGTCAATCAAAACCAATTTCGTTTATATTTTCCATCTCCAAACCACAAATATGACATCGTTTGAAAAGTTGCGTAGAGCATCTCTTGGCCATCAAGACCAATTTTGTTTAAACTTTCCATCTCCACACCCCAAATATGCAATCGTTTAAAAAGTTTCTTAGAGCATCTCTTGGCCATCAAGACCAATTTCGTTTAAATTTTCCATCTCCACACCACAAATATGCCAACGTATAAAAATTTCCTTAGAGCATCTCTTGGCAATCAAGATCAATTTCGTTTATATTTTCCATACCCACACCACAAAAAAGCCATCGATTAAAAAGCTCCTTAGAGCATCTCTTGGTCATCAAGACCATTTTCCTTTATATTTTTCATCTCCACAACGCAAATATGCCATCGTTTGAAAAGTTCCGTAGAGCATCTCTCGGCCATAAAGACCAATTTCGTTCATGTTTTCCATCTCCACACCACAAAAAAGCCATCGATTAAAAAGCTCCTTAGAGCATCTCTTGGCAATCAAGACCAATTTTGTTTAAACTTTCCATCTCCACACCCCAAATATGCAATCGTTTAAAAAGTTTCTTAGAGCATCTCTTGGCAATCAAGATCAATTTCGTTTATATTTTCCATCCCCACATGACAAAAAAGCCATCGATTAAAAAGCTCCTTAGAGCATTTCTTGGTCATCAAGACCATTTTCCTTTATATTTTTCATCTCCACAACGCAAATATGCCATCGTTTGAAAAGTTCCGTAGAGCATCTCTCGGCCATAAAGACCAATTTCGTTCATGTTTTCCATCTCCACACCACAAAAAAGCCATCGATTAAAAAGCTCCTTAGAGCATCTCTTGGCAATCAAGAACAATTTTTTTATATTTCCCATCTCACACTCAAATATGCCATCGTTTATAAAGCTTCTTAAAGCAACTCTTAGCCACCAAGACCAATTTCGTTTAAATTTTCTATCTCCACACCACAAATATGCCAACGTATAAAAATTTCCTTAGAGCATCTCTTGGCAATCAAGATCAATTTCGTTTATATTTTCCATACCCACACCACAAAAAAGCCATCGATTAAAAAGCTCCTTAGAGCATCTCTTGGTCATCAAGACCATTTTCCTTTATATTTTTCATCTCCACAACGCAAATATGCCATCGTTTGAAAAGTTCCGTAGAGCATCTCTCGGCCATAAAGACCAATTTCGTTCATGTTTTCCATCTCCACACCACAAAAAAGCCATCGATTAAAAAGCTCCTTAGAGCATCTCTTGGCAATCAAGACCAATTTTGTTTAAACTTTCCATCTCCACACCCCAAATATGCAATCGTTTAAAAAGTTTCTTAGAGCATCTCTTGGCAATCAAGATCAATTTCGTTTATATTTTCCATCCCCACATGACAAAAAAGCCATCGATTAAAAAGCTCCTTAGAGCATTTCTTGGTCATCAAGACCATTTTCCTTTATATTTTTCATCTCCACAACGCAAATATGCCATCGTTTGAAAAGTTCCGTAGAGCATCTCTCGGCCATAAAGACCAATTTCGTTCATGTTTTCCATCTCCACACCACAAAAAAGCCATCGATTAAAAAGCTCCTTAGAGCATCTCTTGGCAATCAAGAACAATTTTTTTATATTTCCCATCTCACACTCAAATATGCCATCGTTTATAAAGCTTCTTAAAGCAACTCTTAGCCACCAAGACCAATTTCGTTTAAATTTTCTATCTCCACACCACAAATATGCCAACGTATAAAAATTTCCTTAGAGCATCTCTTGGCAATCAAGATCAATTTCGTTTATATTTTCCATACCCACACCACAAAAAAGCCATCGATTAAAAAGCTCCTTAGAGCATCTCTTGGTCATCAAGACCATTTTCCTTTATATTTTTCATCTCCACAACGCAAATATGCCATCGTTTGAAAAGTTCCGTAGAGCATCTCTCGGCCATAAAGACCAATTTCGTTCATGTTTTCCATCTCCACACCACAAAAAAGCCATCGATTAAAAAGCTCCTTAGAGCATCTCTTGGCAATCAAGACCAATTTTGTTTAAACTTTCCATCTCCACACCCCAAATATGCAATCGTTTAAAAAGTTTCTTAGAGCATCTCTTGGCAATCAAGATCAATTTCGTTTATATTTTCCATCCCCACATGACAAAAAAGCCATCGATTAAAAAGCTCCTTAGAGCATTTCTTGGTCATCAAGACCATTTTCCTTTATATTTTTCATCTCCACAACGCAAATATGCCATCGTTTGAAAAGTTCCGTAGAGCATCTCTCGGCCATAAAGACCAATTTCGTTCATGTTTTCCATCTCCACACCACAAAAAAGCCATCGATTAAAAAGCTCCTTAGAGCATCTCTTGGCAATCAAGAACAATTTTTTTATATTTCCCATCTCACACTCAAATATGCCATCGTTTATAAAGCTTCTTAAAGCAACTCTTAGCCACCAAGACCAATTTCGTTTAAATTTTCTATCTCCACACCACAAATATGCCAACGTTTAAAAATTTTCTAGAGCATCTCTTGGCAATCAAGATCAATTTCGTTTATATTTTTCATACCCACACAAAAAAGCCATCGATTAAAAAGCTCCTTAGAGCATCTCTTGGCCATCAAGACCAATTTCCTTTATATTTTCCATCTCCACAACGCAAATATGCCATCGTTTGAAAAGTTCCGTAGAGCATCTCTTGGCCGTCAAGACCAATTTCGTTCATGTTTTCCATCTCCACACCACAAAAAATCCAGCCATCGATTAAAAAGCTCCTTAGAGCATCTCTTGGCAATCAAGAACAATTTTTTTATATTTCCCAACTCCACACTCAAATATGCCATCGTTTAAAAAGTTTTTTAGAGCATCTTATGTCAATCAAGACCAATTTCTTTAATATTTTCCATCTCCACACCACAAATATGCCATCGTTTGAAAATTTCCGTAGAGCATCTCTTGGCCATCAAGACCAATTTCGTTTAAACTTTCCATCTCCACACCCCAAATATGCAATCGTTTAAAAAGTTTCTTAGAGCATCTCTTGGCCATCAAGACCAATTTCCTTTATATTTTCCATCTCCACAACGCAAATATGCCATCGTTTGAAAAGTTCCGTAGAGCATCTCTTGGCCGTCAAGACCAATTTCGTTCATGTTTTCCATCTCCACACCACAAAAAATCCAGCCATCGATTAAAAAGCTCCTTAGAGCATCTCTTGGCAATCAAGAACAATTTTTTTATATTTCCCAACTCCACACTCAAATATGCCATCGTTTAAAAAGTTTTTTAGAGCATCTTATGTCAATCAAGACCAATTTCTTTAATATTTTCCATCTCCACACCACAAATATGCCAACGTTTAAAAATTTCCTTAGAGCATCTCTTGGCAATCAAGATCAATTTCGTTTATATTTTCCATCCCCACACCACAAAAAAGCCATCGATTAAAAAGATCCTTAGAGCATTTCTTGGTCATCAAGACCAATTTCGTTTATATTTTTCATCTCCACAAAGCAAATATGCCATCGTTTGAAAAGTTCCGTAGAGCATCTCTCGGCCATAAAGACCAATTTCGTTCATGTTTTCCATCTCCACACCACAAAAAAGCCATCGATTAAAAAGCTCCTTAGAGCATCTCTTGGCAATCAAGAACAATTTTTTTATATTTCCCATCTCACACTCAAATATGCCATCGTTTATAAAGCTTCTTAAAGCAACTCTTGGCCACCAAGACCATTTTCGTTTAAATTTTCCATCTCCACACCACAAATATGCCAACGTTTAAAAATTTCCTTAGAGCATCTCTTGGCAATCAAGATCAATTTCGTTTATATTTTCCATACCCACACCACAAAAAAGCTATCGATTAAAAAGCTCCTTAGAGCATCTCTTGGCCATCAAGACCAATTTAGTTTATATTTTCCATCTCCACAACGCAAATATGCCATCGTTTGAAAAGTTCCGTAGAGCATCTCTTGGCCGTCAATACCAATTTTGTTCATGTTTTCCATCTCCACACCACAAAAAGCCATCGATTAAAAAGCTCCTTAGAGCATCTCTTGGCAGTCAAGAACAATTTTTTTATATTTCCCAACTCCACACTCAAATATGCCATCGTTTAAAAAGTTTCTTAGAGCATCTCTTGGCCATCAAGACCAATTTCGTTTAAATTTTCCATCTCCACACCACAAATATGCCTACGTTTAAAAATTTCCTTAGAGCATCTCTTGGCAATCAAGATCAATTTCGTTTATATTTTCCATCCCCACACCACAAAAAAGCCATCGATTAAAAAGATCCTTAGAGCATTTCTTGGTCATCAAGACCAATTTCGTTTATATTTTTCATCTCCACAAAGCAAATATGCCATCGTTTGAAAAGTTCCGTAGAGCATCTCTCGGCCTTAAAGACCAATTTCGTTCATGTTTTCCATCTCCACACCACAAAAAAGCCATCGATTAAAAAGCTCCTTAGAGCATCTCTTGGCAATCAAGAACAATTTTTTTATATTTCCCATCTCACACTCAAATATGCCATCGTTTATAAAGCTTCTTAAAGCAACTCTTGGCCACCAAGACCATTTTCGTTTAAATTTTCCGTCTCCACACCACAAATATGCCAACGTTTAAAAATTTCCTTAGAGCATCTCTTGGCAATCAAGATCAATTTCGTTTATATTTTCCATACCCACACCACAAAAAAGCCATCGATTAAAAAGCTCCTTAGAGCATCTCTTGGCCATCAAGACCAATTTAGTTTATATTTTCCATCTCCACAACGCAAATATGCCATCGTTTGAAAAGTTCCGTAGAGCATCTCTTGGCCGTCAAGACCAATTTTGTTCATGTTTTCCATCTCCACACCACAAAAAGCCATCGATTAAAAAGCTCCTTAGAGCATCTCTTGGCAGTCAAGAACAATTTTTTTATATTTCCCAACTCCACACTCAAATATGCCATCGTTTAAAAAGTTTTTTAGAGCATCTATGTCAATCAAGACCAATTTCTTTAATATTTTCCATCTCCACACCACAAATATGCCATCGTTTGAAAATTTCCTTAGAGCATCTCTTGGCCATCAAGACCAATTTCGTTTAAACTTTCCATCTCCACACCCCAAGTATGCCATCGTTTAAAAAGTTTCTTAGAGCATCTCTTGGCCATCAAGACCATTTTCGTTTAAATTTTCCATCTCCACACCACAAATATGCCAACGTTTAAAAATTTCCTTAGAGCATCTCTTGGCAATCAAGATCAATTTCGTTTATATTTTCCATACCCACACCACAAAAAAGCCATCGATTAAAAAGCTCCTTAGAGCATCTCTTGGCCATCAAGACCATTTTCGTTTATATTTTCCATCTCCACACCACAAATATGCCAACGTTTAAAAATTTCCTTAGAGCATCTCTTGGCAATCAAGATCAATTTCGTTTATACTTTCCATACCCACACCACAAAAAAGCTATCGATTAAAAAGCTCCTTAGAGCATCTCTTGGCCATCAAGACCAATTTCGTTTATATTTTCCATCTCCACAACGCAAATATGCCATCGTTTGAAAAGTTCCGTAGAGCATCTCTTGGCCATCAAGACCTATTTCGTTCATGTTTTCCATCTCCACACCACAAAAAAGCCATCGATTAAAAAGCTCCTTAGAGCATCTCTTGGCAATCTAGAACAATTTTTTTATATTTCCCAACTCCACACTCAAACATGCCATCGTTTAAAAAGTTTTTTAGAGCATCTTATGTCAATCAAGACCAATTTCTTTAATATTTTCCATCTCCACACCACAAATATGCCATCGTTTGAAAAGTTCCGTAGAGCATCTCTTGGCCATCAAGACCAATTTCGTTTAAACTTTCCATCTCCACACCCCAAATATGCCATCGTTAAAAAAGTTTCTTAGAGCATCTCTTGGCCATCAAGACCAATTTCGTTTAAATTTTCCATCTCCACACCACAAATATGCCAACGTTTAAAAATTTCCTTAAAGCATCTCTTGGCAATCAAGATCAATTTCGTTTATATTTTCCATCCCCACACCACAAAAAAGCCATTGATTAAAAAGCTCCTTAGAGCATCTCTTGGCCATCAAGACCAATTTCGTTTATATTCTCCATCTCCACAACGCAAATATGCCATCGTTTGAAAAGTTCCGTAGAGCATCTCCTGGCCATCAAGACCAATTTCGTTCATGTTTTCCATCTCCACACCACAAAAAAGCCATCGATTAAAAAGCTCCTTAGAGCATCTCTTGGCAATCTAGAACAATTTTTTCATATTTCCCCACTCCACACTCAAACATGCCATCGTTTAAAAAGTTTCTTAGAGCATCTTATGTCAATCAAGACCAATTTCTTTAATATTTTCCATCTCCACACCACAAATATGCCATCGTTTGAAAAGTTCCGTAGAGCATCTCTTGGCCATCAAGACCAATTTCGTTTAAACTTTCCATCTCCACACCCCAAATATGCCATCGTTAAAAAAGTTTCTTAGAGCATCTCTTGGCCATCAAGACCAATTTCGTTTAAATTTTCCATCTCCACACCACAAATATGCCAACGTTTAAAAATTTCCTTAAAGCATCTCTTGGCAATCAAGATCAATTTCGTTTATATTTTCCATCCCCACACCACAAAAAAGCCATTGATTAAAAAGCTCCTTAGAGCATCTCTTGGCCATCAAGACCAATTTCGTTTATATTCTCCATCTCCACAACGCAAATATGCCATCGTTTGAAAAGTTCCGTAGAGCATCTCCTGGCCATCAAGACCAATTTCGTTCATGTTTTCCATCTCCACACCACAAAAAAGCCATCGATTATAAAGCTCCTTAGAGCATCTCTTGGCAATCAAGAACAATTTTTTTATATTTCCCATCTCACACTCAAATATGCCATCGTTCAAAAAGTTTCTTAGAGCATCTCTTGTCAATCAAGACCAATTTCGTTTATATTTTCCATCTCCACACCACAAATATGCCATCGTTTGAAAAGTTCCGTAGAGCATCTCTTGGCCATCAAAACCAATTTCGTTTAAACTTTCCATCTCCACACCCCAAATATGCCATCGTTTAAAAAGTTTCTTAGAGCATCTCTTGGCCATCAAGACCAGTTTCGTTTAAATTTTCCATCTCCACACCACAAATATGCCATCGGTTAAAAGTTTCCTTAGAGCATCTCTTGGCAATCAAGATAAATTTCGTTTGTATTTTCCATCTCCACACTACAAATATGCCATCGTTTGAAAAGTTCCGTAGAGCATCTCTTGGCCATCAAGACCAATTTCGTTTATATTTTCCATCTCCACAAAGCAAATATGCCATCGTTTGAAAAGTTCCGAAGAGCATCTCTTGGCCATCAAGACCCGTTTCGTTTAAATTTTCCATCTCCACACCACAAATATGCCAACGGTTAAAAGTTTCCTTAGAGCATCTCTTGGCAATCAAGATCAATTTCGTTTGTATTTTCCATCTCCACACTACAAATATGCCATCGTTTGAAAAGTTCCGTAGAGCATCTCTCGGCCATAAAGACCAATTTCGTTCATGTTTTCCATCTCCACACCACAAAAAAGCCATCGATTAAAAAGCTCCTTAGAGCATCTCTTGGCAATCAAGAACAATTTTTTTATATTTCCCATCTCACACTCAAATATGCCATCGTTTATAAAGCTTCTTAAAGCAACTCTTGGCCACCAAGACCATTTTCGTTTAAATTTTCCATCTCCACACCACAAATATGCCAACGTTTAAAAATTTCCTTAGAGCATCTCTTGGCAATCAAGATCAATTTCGTTTATATTTTCCATACCCACACCACAAAAAAGCCATCGATTAAAAAGCTCCTTAGAGCATCTCTTGGCCATCAAGACCAATTTAGTTTATATTTTCCATCTCCACAACGCAAATATGCCATCGTTTGAAAAGTTCCGTAGAGCATCTCTTGGCCGTCAATACCAATTTTGCTCATGTTTTCCATCTCCACACCACAAAAAGCCATCGATTAAAAAGCTCCTTAGAGCATCTCTTGGCAGTCAAGAACAATTTTTTTATATTTCCCAACTCCACACTCAAATATGCCATCGTTTAAAAAGTTTCTTAGAGCATCTCTTGGCCATCAAGACCAATTTCGTTTAAATTTTCCATCTCCACACCACAAATATGCCAACGTTTAAAAATTTCCTTAGAGCATCTCTTGGCAATCAAGATCAATTTCGTTTATATTTTCCATCCCCACACCACAAAAAAGCCATCGATTAAAAAGATCCTTAGAGCATTTCTTGGTCATCAAGACCAATTTCGTTTATATTTTTCATCTCCACAAAGCAAATATGCCATCGTTTGAAAAGTTCCGTAGAGCATCTCTCGGCCATAAAGACCAATTTCGTTCATGTTTTCCATCTCCACACCACAAAAAAGCCATCGATTAAAAAGCTCCTTAGAGCATCTCTTGGCAATCAAGAACAATTTTTTTATATTTCCCATCTCATACTCAAATATGCCATCGTTTATAAAGCTTCTTAAAGCAACTCTTGGCCACCAAGACCATTTTCGTTTAAATTTTCCGTCTCCACACCACAAATATGCCAACGTTTAAAAATTTCCTTAGAGCATCTCTTGGCAATCAAGATCAATTTCGTTTATATTTTCCATACCCACACCACAAAAAAGCCATCGATTAAAAAGCTCCTTAGAGCATCTCTTGGCCATCAAGACCAATTTAGTTTATATTTTCCATCTCCACAACGCAAATATGCCATCGTTTGAAAAGTTCCGTAGAGCATCTCTTTGCCGTCAAGACCAATTTTGTTCATGTTTTCCATCTCCACACCACAAAAAGCCATCAATTAAAAAGCTCCTTAGAGCATCTCTTGGCAGTCAAGAACAATTTTTTTTATATTTCCCAACTCCACACTCAAATATGCCATCGTTTAAAAAGTTTTTTAGAGCATCTATGTCAATCAAGACCAATTTCTTTAATATTTTCCATCTCCACACCACAAATATGCCATCGTTTGAAAATTTCCTTAGAGCATCTCTTGGCCATCAAGACCAATTTCGTTTAAACTTTCCATCTCCACACCCCAAGTATGCCATCGTTTAAAAAGTTTCTTAGAGCATCTCTTGGCCATCAAGACCATTTTCGTTTAAATTTTCCATCTCCACACCACAAATATGCCAACGTTTAAAAATTTCCTTAGAGCATCTCTTGGCAATCAAGATCAATTTCGTTTATATTTTCCATACCCACACCACAAAAAAGCCATCGATTAAAAAGCTCCTTAGAGCATCTCTTGGCCATCAAGACCATTTTCGTTTATATTTTCCATCTCCACACCACAAATATGCCAACGTTTAAAAATTTCCTTAGAGCATCTCTTGGCAATCCAGATCAATTTCGTTTATACTTTCCATACCCACACCACAAAAAAGCCATCGATTAAAAAGCTCCTTAGAGCATCTCTTGGCCATCAAGACCAATTTCGTTTATATTTTCCATCTCCACAACGCAAATATGCCATCGTTTGAAAAGTTCCGTAGAGCATCTCTTGGCCATCAGGACCTATTTCGTTCATGTTTTCCATCTCCACACCACAAAAAAGCCATCGATTAAAAAGCTCCTTAGAGCATCTCTTGGCAATCTAGAACAATTTTTTCATATTTCCCCACTCCACACTCAAACATGCCATCGTTTAAAAAGTTTCTTAGAGCATCTTATGTCAATCAAGACCAATTTCTTTAATATTTTCCATCTCCACACCACAAATATGCCATCGTTTGAAAAGTTCCGTAGAGCATCTCTTGGCCATCAAGACCAATTTCGTTTAAACTTTCCATCTCCACACCCCAAATATGCCATCGTTAAAAAAGTTTCTTAGAGCATCTCTTGGCCATCAAGACCAATTTCGTTTAAATTTTCCATCTCCACACCACAAATATGCCAACGTTTAAAAATTTCCTTAAAGCATCTCTTGGCAATCAAGATCAATTTCGTTTATATTTTCCATCCCCACACCACAAAAAAGCCATTGATTAAAAAGCTCCTTAGAGCATCTCTTGGCCATCAAGACCAATTTCGTTTATATTCTCCATCTCCACAACGCAAATATGCCATCGTTTGAAAAGTTCCGTAGAACATCTCCTGGCCATCAAGACCAATTTCGTTCATGTTTTCCATCTCCACACCACAAAAAAGCCATCGATTATAAAGCTCCTTAGAGCATCTCTTGGCAATCAAGAACAATTTTTTCATATTTCCCATCTCCACACTCAAATATGCCATCGTTCAAAAAGTTTCTTAGAGCATCTCTTGTCAATCAAGACCAATTTCGTTTATATTTTCCATCTCCACACCACAAATATGCCATCGTTTGAAAAGTTCCGTAGAGCATCTCTTGGCCATCAAAACCAATTTCGTTTAAACTTTCCATCTCCACACCCCAAATATGCCATCGTTTAAAAAGTTTCTTAGAGCATCTCTTGGCCATCAAGACCAGTTTCGTTTAAATTTTCCATCTCCACACCACAAATATGCCATCGGTTAAAAGTTTCCTTAGAGCATCTCTTGGCAATCAAGATCAATTTCGTTTGTATTTTCCATCTCCACACTACAAATATGCCATCGTTTGAAAAGTTCCGTAGAGCATCTCTTGGCCATCAAGACCAGTTTCGTTTAAATTTTCCATCTCCACACCACAAATATGCCATCGGTTAAAAGTTTCCTTAGTGCATCTCTTGGCAATCAAGATCAATTTCGTTTGTATTTTCCATCTCCACACTACAAATATGCCATCGTTTGAAAAGTTCCGTAGAGCATCTCTTGGCCATCAAGACCCGTTTCGTTTAAATTTTCCGTCTCCACACCACAAATATGCCATCGGTTAAAAGTTTCCTTAGAGCATCTCTTGGCAATCAAGAACAATTTTTTCATATTTCCCATCTCCACACTCAAATATGCCATCGTTCAAAAGTTTCTTAGAGCATCTCTTGTCAATCAAGACCAATTTCGTTTATATTTTCCATCTCCACACCACAAATATGCCATCGTTTGAAAAGTTCCGTAGAGCATCTCTTGGCCATCAAAACCAATTTCGTTTAAACTTTCCATCTCCACACCCCAAATATGCCATCGTTTAAAAAGTTTCTTAGAGCATCTCTTGGCCATCAAGACCAGTTCCGTTTAAATTTTCCATCTCCACACCACAAATATGCCATCGGTTAAAAGTTTCCTTAGAGCATCTCTTGGCAATCAAGATCAATTTCGTTTGTATTTTCCATCTCCACACTACAAATATGCCATCGTTTGAAAAGTTCCGTAGAGCATCTCTTGGCCATCAAGACCAATTTCGTTTATATTTTCCATCTCCACAAAGCAAATATGCCATCGTTTGAAAAGTTCCGTAGAGCATCTCTTGGCCATCAAGACCCGTTTCGTTTAAATTTTCCATCTCCACACCACAAATATGCCAACGGTTAAAAGTTTCCTTAGAGCATCTCTTGTCAATCAAGACCAATTTCGTTTATATTTTCCATCTCCACACCACAAATATGCCATCGTTTGAAAAGTTCCGTAGAGCATCTCTTGGCCATCAAAACTAATTTCGTTTAAACTTTCCATCTCCACACCCCAAATATGCCATCGTTTAAAAAGTTTCTTAGAGCATCTCTTGGCCATCAAGACCAGTTTCGTTTAAATTTTCCATCTCCACACCACAAATATGCCATCGGTTAAAAGTTTCCTTAGAGCATCTCTTGGCAATCAAGATCAATTTCGTTTGTATTTTCCATCTCCACACTACAAATATGCCATCGTTTGAAAAGTTCCGTAGAGCATCTCTTGGCCATCAAGACCAATTTCGTTTATATTTTCCATCTCCACAAAGCAAATATGCCATCGTTTGAAAAGTTCCGTAGAGCATCTCTTGGCCATCAAGACCCGTTTCGTTTAAATTTTCCATCTCCACACCACAAATATGCCAACGGTTAAAAGTTTCCTTAGAGCATCTCTTGGCAATCAAGATCAATTTCGTTTGTATTTTCCATCTCCACACTACAAATATGCCATCGTTTGAAAAGTTCCGTAGAGCATCTCTTGGCCATCAAGAACCGTTTCGTTTAAATTTTCCATCTCCACACCACAAATATGCCATCGGTTAAAAGTTTCCTTAGAGCATCTCTTGGCAATCAAGATCAATTTCGTTTGTATTTTCCATCTCCACACTACAAATATGCCATCGTTTGAAAAGTTCCGTAGAGCATCTCTTGGCCATCAAGACCCGTTTCGTTTAAATTTTCCATCTCCACACCACAAATATGCCATCGGTTAAAAGTTTCCTTAGAGCATCTCTTGGCAATCAAGACCAATTTCGTTTATATTTTCCATCTCCACGCCACAAATATGCCATCGTTTAAAAAGTTCCTTAGAGCATCTCTTGTCAATCAAGACCAGTTTCGTTTTTATTTTCCATCTCCACACCAAAAAAAAGCCATCGATTAAAATGTTCCTTAGAGCATCTTTCGGCAATGAAGAAAAGATCAATATATATGGCGCGAACATCATTTTGTATTTACTGACGAGACGGGGAAATTTAAAAGATCAAAATGTTCCTTACAGTGTTTCTTGGTAAGCAAGAAAAATTAAAAAAAAATCCAAATATGCCATCCATCATGCTTTAAATTATTAACAGAGGAAAAGAAACACTACTGAAGCATCGAAAACTATAGAGAGTTTGTCAAACATCTATTTGATTTCGAGTTTATGAAAAAAAAAATTCGCGACGGGAAAAACAACCCTGTTCTCATATTTTTGATTATTTCTCGTTGCGGTTAAATCAGTTACTTAATTTTTGCCAGACGACATCTAATTAGTTCATCCTTTTCCGCTTCTTTTTATATGGCGAATCGAGAATTGGCTAAAAGCTGCCCTACCGAATTTTCAAATGAATCCTCGCATTAACCTCCGCTAGCAAAAAATTGTGTATTGACGGTTGAACAGTAATATCTAACGCGAAAAGGAACCAAACAGAATAAATATTCAAAAACTTAATGATAGCCAAGTTTAGCGGAATGTTCCATTAGTTCAATCTCTTCAATCATTTTTGTGACAAAACCAACATAAAATTTAAATCATTCAAACCAAACCTCACCATAACCACAACAGAAACTATCGTAAACAACAGAAAATGGCCCCAGATACTGTAAATTTTGTCGAATGATGCAAAACTGTTACTAATGGGTCATGAAAAGAAAAATGACAACAGATCAAAAATACATCTTAAATCAATAATCCGCTTCAGATGACCAAGAATGAATGCAGAACGTGCACTTGCTAATTCGTATAATTGTGGTACTCGCGCTGATTCTTTTACGATTTCTTACTTTCACAATTAATTTTTTCACCGTTATTATAGCCATGTGGGGCCAAAATTTAAAAACTAAAAGACAAAGAAATTTTTGCTAGTGACTTAGAAAATTCACGGGCTCAAGAAAACTCACGCCATCCTTGAAAAAGAAAAACCTTTTGAAAGGTTGAATTTATTCGTTACTGCTGTATTAGCAAATGTAAAAAGAAAAACAATCTTGAGGGAACAATTGACATACAACGCAAAAGTTAAAGGAATTGAAAAAAAATCAGAACTTTCTAGAAAGTCAGTAGCATCAAATTAAGAGAACTTAAATGAGATACTCTCTAACCAGCGCATATCCTATAACTTTAGAAATCATAAAATACCTTGCAGCAGATCTAATGACTCAAAGAGGCAAAAGAACTACAATTGAAGGCAAGAAAACAATCTAAGTGATTGCAAAAGTTGAAAACAATCAATTGACCGAAAGGACGCCTCATTAGAAGGTCAAAAAGAACTGTTATCATTGAGTCTGAGGTAAAAGACCACAAAACTAACTCCACCTTTTTTGAAAAAAAAATATAAATTGGTATGAAAACAGGGAATAATTTCATTCACATGTTTTTCATTATCAACAAATGAAACTGTCATTAATAATAAACATCAAAACAACAACAAATACACAGCCAATTTTAAGAAAAACTCAAAGACTCGCTATTTTTTTGAACACAAACGTAAAAGTCGCCCAAAGTAATAGCTGGGGACTGAAACCATCATTTCAGTTAACTAAATTCTCATTATCAACTTATGAGCCCCGACATTAATAAGATTCTTGATCAGAGGTCAATAAGGACAGCAAATACCAGCAGAGCCAAAAAACTCATTTTTGCGAAAAAATTTTGCACCTCTTGGCAGAGTATCTCTTGGCAATCAAGACCAATTTCGTTTATGTTTTCCATCTCCACACCAAAAAAAATGCCATCGTTTAAAAAGTTCCTTAGAGCATCTCTTGACAATCAAGACCAATTTCGTTTACAATTTCCATCTCCACACCACAAATATGTCATCGTTTAAAAAGTTCCTTAGAGCATCTCTTGTCAATCAAGACCAGTTTTGTTTTTATTTTCCATCTCCAAACCACAAAGAAAGCCATCGATTAAAATGTTCCTTAAAGCATCTTTCGGCAATGAAGATCAATATGGCACGAATATCATTTTGTATTTACTGACGAGACAGGGAAATTTAAACTTAGCTTTTCTTGGTAAGCAAGAAAAAGTGAAAAACTCCAAAAAAACCATCCACCATGCTTTAAATTATTAACAGAGGAGAAAAATCACTGATGAATTATCAAAAACTATCGAGAATTTGTCAAACATCGATTTTATTTCGAGTTAAAAAAAAATTCGCGACGGGAAAACAACCCTGTTCTCATATTTTTGATCATTTCTCGTTTCTTATTTTTTGCGAGATGACATCTAATCAGTTCATCCTTTTCTATTACTTTTTAAGTGGCGAAAATTGAGAATCGGTCCAATTAAATTGGCTAAAAGCTGCCCTACCAAATTTTCAAATGCATTCCTCTTAATAACCTCCGCTAACAAAAATTGTGTATTGACGATTGAACAGAAATATTTAACGCGAAAAGGAAGCAAACAGAATAAATAATTAAAAACTTAATGATAGCCAAGTTTAGCGAAAAGTTCCATTAGTTAAATCTCTTCAATCATTTTTGTGACAAAACCAACATAAAATTTAAATCATTCAAACCAAACCTCACCATAACCACAACAGAAACTATCGTAAACAACAGAAAACTTTCCCAGATACTATAAATTTTGTCGAATGATGCAAAACTGTTACTAATGGGTCATGAAAAGAAAAATGACAACAGATCAAAAATACATCTTAAATCAATAATCCGCTTCAGATGACCAAGAATGAATGCAGAACGTGCACTCGCTAATTCGTATAATTGTGGTACTCGCGCTGATTCTTTTACGATTTCTTATCTTCACAATTACTTTTTTCACCGTTATTATAGCCATGTAAATAAAAACACAGAAAAATTTTTGCTAGTGAATTAGAAAATTCACGGGCTCGAGAAAATTCATGCCATTCGTGAAAAAAAAACTTGTTGAAAAATTTGACTTTTTTCTTCACTGCTGTATTAACAAATGTAAAACGAAAAACAACCTTGAGGGAACAATTGAAACACAACGCAAAAGCTAAATGAAATGAAAAGAAAGCAGAACTTTCTAGAATATCAGTAGCGTCAAATTAAGAGAACTTTAACTTTAATGAGATACTCTCTAACCAGCGCATATCATATAATCTTAGAAATCATAAAATACCTTGCAGCAGATCTAATGGCTCAAGGAGGCAATAGAACTACAATTGAAGGAAAAAAAAATCTAAGTGATTGCCAAAAGTTGAACACAATCAATTGACCGAAAAGACGCCTCACTAGAAGGTCAAAAAAACTGTTATCATTGAGTCTGAGGTAAAAGACTACAAAACTAACTCCACTCTTTTTTTTCGAAAAAAATTTTAAAATTGGTATGAAATCAGGGACTAATTTCATTCACATGTTTTTCATTATCAAAAAATGAAACCTCTCATTAATAATAAACATCAATACTACAACAAATACACAGCCAATTTTAAGAAAATATCAAAGACTCGCTAATTTTTTTGAACACAAACGTAAAAGTCACCGGAAGTAATTGCTGGGGACCGAAGCCATCATTTCAGTTAACTAAATTCTCATTATCAATTTATGAGGCCCGACATTAATAAGATTCTTGATCAGAGGTCAATAAGGACAGCAAATACCAGCAGAGCCAAAAAAAAACACATTTTTGCGAAAAAGATTTGCACCTCTTGGAAGAGCATCTCTTGGCAATCAAGACCAATTTCATCTATATTTTCCATCTCCACACCAACAAAAAGCCATCATTTAAAAAGTTCCTTAGAGCATCTCTTGAAAGTCAAGACCAATTTCGTTTACATTTTCCATCTCCACACCACAAATATGCCATCGTTTAAAAAGTTCCTTAGAGCATCTCTTGACAGTCAAGACCAATTTCGTTTACATTTTCCATCTCCACACCACAAAAAGCCATCGATTAAAATGTTCCTTAGAGCATCTTTCGGCAATGAAGATCAGATCAATATATATGGCGCGAACATCATTTTGTATTTACTGACGAGACGGGGAAATTTAAAAGATCAAAATGTTCCTTACAGTGTTTCTTGGTAAGCAAGAAAAATTTAAAAAAAATCCAAATATGCCATCCATCATGCTTTAAATTATTAACAGAGGAAAAGAAACACTAATGAAGTATCAAAAACTATCGAAAATTTGTCAAACATCGATTTGATTTCAAGTTTATGAAAAAAATTCGCGAGGGGAAAAACAACCCTGTTCTCATATTTTTGACCATTTCACGTTGCGGTTAAATCAGTTACCTAATTTTTGCGAGACAACATCTAATCAGTTCATCCCTTTCTCTTACTTTTTAAGTGGCGAAAATCGAGAATCGGTCGTTAAATTGGCTAAAATCTGCCGTACCGAATTTTCAAATGCACTCCTCTTATTAACCTCCGCTAGCAAAAATTGTGTATTGACGATTGAACAGTAATATCTAACGCGAAAAGGAAGCAAACCGAATAAATATTCAAAAACTTAATGATAGCCAAGTTTAGCGGAATGTTCCATTAGTTTAATCTCTTCAATCAATTTTGTTACAAAACCAACATAAAAATTAAATCATTCAAACCAAACCTCACCATAACCACAACAGAAACTATCGTAAACAACAGAAAACTTTCCCAGATACTATAAATTTTGTCGAATGATGCAAAACTGTTACTAATGGGTCATGAAAAGAAAAATGACAACAGATCAAAAATACATCTTAAATCAATAATCCGCTTCAGATGACCAAGAATGAATGCAGAACGTGCACTTGCTAATTCGTATAATTCTGGTACTCGCGCTGATTCTTTAACGATTTCTTATCTTCACAATTACTTTTTTCACCGTTATTATAGCCATGTGGGGCCAGAATTTAAAAAATAAAATCACAGAAATTTTTGCTAGTGAATTAGAAAATTCACGGGCTCAAGAAAATTCACGCCATTCTTGAAAAACAACTTATTGAAAAATTTGACTTTTTTCGTCACTGCTGTATTAACAAATGTAAAACGAAAAACAACCTTGAGGGAACAATTGACACACAACGCAAAAGCTAAAGGAATTGAAAAGAAAACAGAACTTTCTAGAAAGTCAGTAGCGTCAAATTAAGAGAACTTCAATGAGATACTCTCTAACCAGCGCATATCATATAACCTTAGAAATCATAAAATACCTTGCAGCAGATCTAATGGCTCAAGGAGGCAAAAGAACTACAATTGAAGGAAAGAAAACAATCTAAGTGATTGCCAAAAGTTGAAAACAATCAATTGACCGAAAAGACGCCTCACTAGAAGGTCAAAAAGAACTGTTATCATTGAGTCTGAGGTAAAAGACTACAAAACTAACTCCACTTTTTTTTCGAAAAAAAATTTAAAATTGGTATGAAATCAGGGACTAATTTCATTCACATGTTTTTCATTATCAACAAATGAAACCTGTCATTAATAATAAACATCAATACTACAACAAATACACAGCCAATTTTATGAAAAACTCAAAGACTCGCTAATTTTTTCTGAACACAAACGTAAAAGTCACCGGAAGTAATTGCTGGGGACCGAAGCCATCATTTCAGTTAACTAAATTCTCATTATCAACTTATGAGCCCCGACATTAATAAGATTCTTGATCAGAGGTCAATAAGGACAGCAAATACCAGCAGAGCCAAAAAACTCATTTTTGCGAAAAAGATTTGCACCTCTTGGAAGAGCATCTCTTGGCAATCAAGACCAATTTCGTTTATATTTTCCATCTCCACACCAACAAAATGCCATAATTTAAAAAGTTCCTTAGAGCATCTCTTGACAGTCAAGACCAATTTCGTTTACATTTTCCATCTCCACGCCACAAATATGCCATCGTTTAAAAAGTTCCTTAGAGCATCTCTTGTCAATCAAGACCAGTTTCGTTTTTATTTTCCATCTCCACACCAAAAAAAAGCCATCGATTAAAATGTTCCTTAGAGCATCTTTCGGCAATGAAGATCAGATCAATATATATGGCGCGAATATCATTTTGTATTTACTGACGAGACGGGGAAATTTAAAAGATCAAAATGTTCCATACAGTGTTTCTTGGTAAGCAAGAAAAAGTAAAAAAACTCCAAATATGCCATCCATCATGCTTTAAATTATTAACAGAGGAAAAGAAACACTAATGAAGTATCAAAAACTATCGAAAATTTGTCAAACATCGATTTTATTTCGAGTTAAAGAAAAAAAATTCGCGACGGGAAAACAACCCTGTTCTCATATTTTTGATCTTTTCTCGTTTCTTCTTTTTTGCGAGATGACATCTAATCAGTTCATCATTTTCCATTACTTTTTAAGTGGCGAAAATCGAGAATTGATCCAGTTAAATTGGCTAAAATCTGCCCTACCGAATTTCAAATGCATTCCTCTGATTAAAATCCGCTAGCGAAAAATTGTGTATTGACGATTGAACAGAAATATCTAACGCGAAAAGGAAGCAAACAGAATAAATATTCAAAAAATTAATGATAGGCAAGTTTAGTGAAAAGTTCCATTAGTTCAATCTCTTCAATAATTTTTGTGACAAAATCAACATAAAATTTAAATCATTCATACCAAACCTTACCATAATCACAACAGAAACTAGCGTAAACAACAGAAAAAGGCCCCAGATACTATAAATTTTGTCGAATGATGCAAAACTGTTACTAATGGGCCATGAAAAGAAAAATGACAACAGATCAAAAATACATCTTAAAGCAATAATCCGCTTCAGATGACCAAGTGTGAATGCAGAACGTTCACTTGCTAATTCGTATAATTTTGGTACTCGCGCTGATTCTTTAACGATTTCTTATCTTCACAATTACTTTTTTCACCGTTATTATAGCCATGTGGGAACAAAATTTACAAACGAAAAAGACAGAAACTTTTAGGAAATTAGGAAATTCAAGGGCTCAAGAAAATTCACGCCATGATTGTAAAAGAAAAACCTCGTCACTGCTGTATTAACAAATGTAAAACGAAAAACAACCTTGAGGGAACAATTGACACACAACGCAAACGCTAAAGGAATTGGAAAAAAATCAGAAATTCCTAGAAAGTCAGTAGCGTCAAATTAAAAGAACTTAAATGAGCTACTCCCTAACCAGCGCATATCATATAACTTTAGAAATCATAAAATACCTTGCAGCTGATCTAATGGCTCAAAGAGGCAAGAGAACTACAATTGAAGGAAAGAAATCAATCTAAGTGATTGCCAAAAGTTGAAAACAATCAATTGACCGAAAAGACGCCTCATTAGAAGGCCCAAAAAGAACTGTTATCATTGAGTCTGAGGTAAAAGACCACAAAACTAACTCCACTCTTTTCGAAAAAAAATTGAAAATTGGTATGAAATCAGGGACTAAGTTTATTCACATGTTTTTCATTATTAACAAATGAAACCTGTCATTAATAATAAACTTCATTACTAATTTTTTTTTGAACCCAAACGTAAAAGTCGCCGAAAGAAATAGCTAGGGACTGAAACCATCATTTAAGTTAACTAAATTCTCATTATCAACTTATGAGCCCCGACATTAATAAGATTCTTGATCAGAGGTCAATAAGGACAGCAAATACCAGCAGAGCCAAAAAAACTCATTTTTGCGAAAAAGATTTGCACCTCTTGGAAGAGCATCTCTTGGCAATCAAGACCAATTTCGTTTATATTTTCCATCTCCACGCCAACAAAATGCCATCATTTAAAAAGTCCTTAGAGCATCTCTTGACAGTCAAGACCAATTTCGTTTACATTTTCCATCTCCACACCACAAATATGCCATCGTTTAAAAAGTTCCTTAGAGCATCTCTTGTCAATCAAGACCAGTTTCGTTTTTATTTTCCATCTCCACACCAAAAAAAAGCCATCGATTAAAATGTTCCTTAGAGCATCTTTCGGCAATGAAGATCAGATCAATATATATGGCGCGAATATCATTTTGTATTTACTGACGAGACGGGGAAATGTAAAAGATCAAAATGTTCCTTACAGTGTTTCTTGGTAAGCAAGAAAAAGTAAAAAAACTCCAAATATGCCATCCATCATGCTTTAAATTATTAACAGAGGAAAAGAAACACTAATGAAGTATCAAAAACTATCGAAAATTTGTCAAACATCGATTTTATTTCGAGTTAAAGAAAAAAAATTCGCGACGGGAAAACAACCCTGTTCTCATATTTTTGATCTTTTCTCGTTTCTTGTTTTTTGCGAGATGACATCTAATCAGTTCATCCTTTTCTATTACTTTTTAAGTGGCGAAAATTGAGAATCGGTCCAATTAAATTGGCTAAAAGCTGCCCTACCAAATTTTCAAATGCATTCCTCTTAATAACCTCCGCTAACAAAAATTGTGTTTTGACGATTGAACAGAAATATTTAACGCGAAAAGGAAGCAAACAGAATAAATAATTAAAAACTTAATGATAGCCAAGTTTAGCGAAAAGTTCCATTAGTTCAATCTCTTCAATCATTTTTGTGACAAAATCAACATAAAATTTAAATCATTCAAACCAAACCTTACCATGATCACAACAGAAACTAGCGTAAACAACAGAAAAACGCCCCAGATACTATAAATTTGGTCGAATGATGCAAAACTGTTACTAATGGGCCATGAAAAGAAAAATGACAACAGATCAAAAATACATCTTAAAGCAATAATCCGCTTCAGATGACCAAGTGTGAATGCAGAACGTGCACTTGCTAATTCGTATAATATTGGTACTCGCGCTGATTCTTTTACGATTTCTTATCTTCACAATTACTTTTTTCACCGTTATTATAGCCATGTGGGACCAAAATTTACAAACAAAAAAGACAGAAACTTATAGGAAATTAGGAAATTCAAGGGCTCAAGAAAATTCACGCCATGATTGTAAAAGAAAAACCTCGTCACTGCTGTATTAACAAATGTAAAATGAAAAACAACCTTGAGGGAACAACTGACCCACAACGCAAACGCTAAAGGAATTGGAAAAAAATCAGAAATTCCTAGAAAGTCAGTAGCGTCAAATTAAAAGAACTTAAATGAGCTACTCCCTAACCAGCGCATATCATATAACTTTAGAAATCATAAAATACCTTGCAGCTGATCTAATGGCTCAAAGAGGCAAGAGAACTACAATTGAAGGCAAGAAATCAATCTAAGTGATTGCCAAAAGTTGAAAACAATCAATTGACCGAAAAGACGCCTCATTAGAAGGCCCAAAAAGAGCTGTTATCATTGAGTCTGAGGTAAAAGACCACAAAACTAACTCCACTCTTTTTTTCGAAAAAAAAATTAAAAATTGGTATGAAATCAGGGACTAAGTTTATTCACATGTTTTTCATTATTAACAAATGAAACCTGTCATTAATAATAAACATCAATACTACCGCTAATTTTTTTTGAACCCAAACGTAAAAGTCGCCGAAAGAAATAGCTAGGGACTGAAACCATCATTTAAGTTAACTAAATTCTCATTATCAACTTATGAGCCCCGACATTAATAAGATTCTTGATCAGAGGTCAATAAGGACAGCAAATACCAGCAGAGCCAAAAAAAACTCATTTTTGCGAAAAAGATTTGCACCTCTTGGAAGAGCATCTCTTGGCAATCAAGACCAATTTCGTTTATATTTTCCATCTCCACACCAACAAAATGCCATCATTTAAAAAGTTCCTTAGAGCATCTCTTGACAGTCAAGACCAATTTCGTTTAAATTTTCCATCTCCACACCACAAATATGCCATCGTTTAAAAAGTTCCTTAGAGCATCTCTTGTCAATCAAGACCAGTTTCGTTTTTATTTTCCATCTCCACACCAAAAAAACCATCGATTAAAATGTTCCTTAGAGCATCTTTCGGCAATGAAGATCAGATCAATATATATGGCGTGAATATCATTTTGTATTTACTGACGAGACGGGGAAATTTAAAAGATCAAAATGTTCCTTACAGTGTTTCTTGGTAAGCAAGAAAAAGTAAAAAACTCCAAATATGCCATCCATCATGCTTTATATTATTAACAGAGGAAAAGAAACACTAATGAAGTATCAAAAATTATCGAAAATTTGTCAAACATCGATTTTATTTCGAGTTAAAGAAAAAAAAATTCGCGACGGGAAAACAACCCTGTTTTCATGTTTTTGATCATTTCTCGTTTCTTACTTTTTGCGAGATGACATCTAATCAGTTCATCCTTTTCCATTACTTTTTAAGTGGCGAAAATCGAGAATCGATCCAGTTAAATAGGCTAAAATCTGCCCTACCGAATTTTCAAATGCATTCCTCTGATCAAAATCCGCTAGCAAAAAATTGTGTATTGACGATTGAACAGAAATATCTAACGCGAAAAGGAAGCAAACAGAATAAATATTCAAAAAATTAATGATAGGCAAGTTTAGTGAAAAGTTCCATTAGTTCAATCTCTTCAATCATTTTTGTGACAAAATCAACATAAAATTTAAATCATTCAAACCAAACCTTACCATGATCACAACAGAAACTAGCGTAAACAACAGAAAAAGGCCCCAGATACTATAAATTTTGTCGAATGATGCAAAACTGTTACTAATGGGCCATGAAAAGAAAAATGACAACAGATCAAAAATACATCTTAAAGCAATAATCCGCTTCAGATGACCAAGTGTGAATGCAGAACGTACACTTGCTAATTCGTATAATATTGGTACTCGCGCTGATTCTTTTACGATTTCTTATCTTCACAATTACTTTTTTCACCGTTATTATAGCCATGTGGGACAAAAATTTACAAAAAAAGACAGAAACTTTTAGGAAATTAGGAAATTCAAGGGCTCAAGAAAAATCACGCCGTGATTGTAAAAGAAAAACCTCGTCACTGCTGTATTAACAAATGTAAAACGAAAAACAACCTTGAGGGAACAATTGACACACAACGCAAACGCTAAAGGAATTGAAAAAAATCAGAACTTCCTAGAAAGTCAATAGCGTCAAATTAAAAGAACTTAAATGAGATACTCCCTAACCAGCGCATATCATATAACTTTAGAAATCATAAAATATCTTGCAGCAGATCTAATGGCTCAAAGAGGCAAGAGAACTACAATTGAAGGCAAGAAAACAATCTAAGTGATTGCCAAAAGTTGAAAACAATCAATTGACCGAAAAGACGCCTCATTAGAAGGCCAAAAAGAACTGTCATCATTGAGTCTGAGGTAAAAGACCACAAAACTAACTTCACTCTTTTTTTCGAAAAAAAAATTAAAAATTGGTATGAAATCAGGTACTAATTTTATTCACATGTTTTTCATTATTAACAAATGAAACCTGTCATTAATAATAAACATCAATACTTTCGCTAATTTTTTTTTGAACCCAAACGTAAAAGTCGCCGAAAGTAATAGCTAGGGACTGAAACCATCATTTCAGTTAACTAAATTCTCATTATCAACTTATGAGCCTTGACATTAACAAGATTCTTGATCAGAGGTCAATAAGGACAGCAAATACCAGCAGAACCCAAAAAACTCATTTTTTCGAAAAAGATTTGCCTAAAAGTCATAGAAAACAATAGCGTTGAACTGAAATAATTGAATCGATTAAAATTAAACTATTGGCAATGTGAGAATTTTAATGATCAGACTAAATAAGGCCACAAAAACTGCAACAAATACTCGCAAATTTCAAAAACAGATTAAATATTATCAGAAAAAATAGTGTCACAGTAATGAGAACCACTAGCAATGAATTCGAACGCTTAATTAGGTTCAATTATGCGAAACTAGCAGCCAATGAGACGTGAGAATAATAAAACTGTAATAAGAAAGAAAAATAAAAAATACACCCGTCAAAAAGCCGGAAATTATCCGCCGTTGATTACAATAATCCCCAGTTGGGATTGAAAAACAGAAAATACTAAATGTTTTTTGTACAAAAAGAGTTTTCAAGTGCAAATTTTTCATTTCATTTCGTAGTTAGACAAACTCCTGTTCCTTACAGAGGATACAAAGGCTGGTATTTGTACCAATAGACATGAATGAGAGGTGATAACTAAAAGAAAGTATACGTAGCAGGAATCTAAAATTGAGTTTTATGGATCTATCCCATTTCTATATCTGATTTCGTTTTTCTGGCTCAGCTCGTTTTAGATTGATTTGTTGAGCAACTTGTATATAAAACAAATTTAAGTAGAATGAGTGAAGAATGAAACGAGCCTAGAGAAGTCAAAAACATTTCACGCAAAATGTCGAAAACGCGTCAAAATGAGGTAAAGCGAAAAAAAGGACGGCAATAGTAGCTGAGTGAGATGAGGGCGGCTATTAGAAAGGGCGAAATCATATACCAAAAATATTTACGACAGCCAATACCGTCAGTGAAAGCAGTAGCTGCTCGTTGATGAGTTCAAGCAATTGCAAATAGGCAAACATTAGATCGCATATGTTCCATAATAACAGCACTTTGGACAATAAACACTAAAATCAAATTCCCGAACCTAAAATAAAACCGTTTTCAAAAACCAAAAATTTTGTTCAAACACAGATTTTTATCTCCTTTCCATTTTATTTGAAAAAAGTCACGCTACAAACACACTCGCTTTCTTTGCCTCCTTTACTACTTCACTGTGCTGAAAATCACCACTCACTTATTTTAAATCACCACAAGATGATTAAAATCACCAAAATTTGACTTCTCACTGACGAAAAAACTGAAAAAAGTGAACAGATCATTAAAACAGACAGCTCTCCAGGACAATCCAAAAACTTTAAACTTAAATTTCAGTTGAGTTTAAAATTCAACGCAATGGAGCCAAGCCACGAATCACAAAACGATGGAGCTTGTTTACCATCAAAATTTTCCTGCTTTTCCTCAATCTCAAAACTACGAGCGGTAACCATTCGGTGCTGATGAAACCCGGTACTGAAATAAAACTGATGTGAAACATCACATTTACCGCTTTTTACAATTTCCATCCAAATAATTTTGAAGTTTGCTCGCTTCAGATTTTTTGTTCCCCAAGTTCTTCCTCAGCATTTTTCTGCTAATTTTTGAAGTCAATTTTCTCAATTGAAAGCACCACTGCAAAAAAGTTTCCAAGTTTTCTGTTTGTGTGACCCCCCCCCCATGAATGTCCTATAAAAGAGCACGTGTCATTACGTAGTTAATCATAATGTAAAATAACGTGAGCATCTGGGGACGCAAATAGTTTACACGCTAAGTTGTGGGGGGCACACAGTTTCTTCGAGATTCCTTTATTTCAAAACTCATCAGCAATGGCTGATACTTTTTCAAATAATTCATCAAATCTCTCCTAAAGGCTGTCAGAGCTCACAAAAATTTTTGCAAACGTTTAAAAATTAGATTTCTGATTTTCAATTTCTCCACAGATAAAAAATGACCTATTTTCCTATTGTGTTTGGTTATCTACGGTTTTTTTTAAAAAAACTTTTAAAACATGAAAGGCAAGACTTAAAATTATCGGCGAGTTTAAATTCTAGGCGAGTTTACAATTCTCGGAAGTGACAAAAATGAGGTTTTACAAATTTTGTTGTCACTCCTCAATTCCTGAAGTTCATCGAATGCGATTATTTTATTCTTCACTACTGATTTCCGAAATTATTTCAAAGTCTTTTGACCTGAAAAATGTTAGTGACAAAAATTGAATTGAACAAGTGACCATATATATAATGTTTCAAGTTCAGTAGTAGTAATTTATTTGGTCAGTGTAATTTTAGAGTTAAGTGTGTATTACAAAGTACATGAGATAAATAACAAAAGCTGCCGATCAAACAGCAGGTGCTTCTTGATTACTAAAAGAGTTCAGAATGTAAATAGACAAATTAATAGCTGCACGTAAAAGGGACTCTTCCCTTTCCCCCACGTGAAATAAAACCACTCATACTTGAAAACTTAAAACATAAGAAGTAAATATTCTTGTGTTGAAATCTCCAATGGTACAGTATCTTCTCCAGAATCTTCATCAACTCTATCATAACTACCAATTGATAATGATCACAAAACCTGGAAACCAAAGAAAATGTTTACAGGGAAAGGGAGAAAGCATTGCACTGCAGATTTAAAGCTCCATAACTTTCGTGGACATATTTTCCATGCACTTTTTGACCGATTGAATTCAAATACTGAACAGGTTAGATGGAATGCACTATAATTTTAAATTGCTAATAATCAGAGATTTTTTGCCCTCCAGATCTTTCGGATTGCATTATAACTATATTGCACGCTAGTATTGAATCATCATATTCTGCACTTTCCTTAATCTGTAAAGACTTTCATATCTTCAACACATAATAGCCAAGCTCAATGGTTTAACATTTTCCAGATTTAACTTCAGTTTGTAGCTTCCTTTTTGAGCTTGGTTTTCATTGCGAAGTTCGAATTTCATTACTACAGGCAAGATATATCAGTGATAGAAAACAAAGAAAAAGGTTTCAAGTTAGCAGATACAAATTTCTACACACGTTGATGCCGTTTGTTTTGAGGAATAGAGGCCAGGTAGAAAGACGTTAGCTTACTTATTATTACAATAATCAATGAAATGAACAAACTCGCCTCGGATTCATGAAAAGTTTGAACAGTTTTCAAATCCCACCTTTTCTGAACAGAAAAACTGAGTGCAATTTAAATTTATATCTAATTTAAAACATTGTGTAGTCACTCATATGATCGTTTAATTTTATGTGACTTCCTTTCCTTGGAATAACGGAAGGAACTTGTATGCTTGTGTTGAGTGCAGGAAAACTGGATGTTGAAAAAATTTGTGCTTCGTGTCCATTAATTCTTTCTGATTCTGAAGTCGACCGATCCGATGTTGGGTTTCTCCTTGTCCAAGTAAATATTTCTGAAAAATACAGCGACAAATTCAGCAGCGTACGCAAACAAGCAACAGATAAATTCACAGATCGCCAGATGAAACATAGCCTGCCAATTGCCAGAAAATGACCACCGTTGACCCGCTTGACGCACATTGGAATTGAAACAGAAAAACAAAAAATAAGATAGATATTGAACGAAATTTTCAAAGTGTCAAAGTTTTCTTAATTGGTGTGTAAATTCTGCATATTCGGTTAGATTCTAAAATTACACTTAATTCAGCTTCCAAACTGGAGGCTATTGAGCTTAATACTAATGCCAGCTAGCAATCACCTTAAAGAACTTTGCTAACCTAATGCATTCTGACTTTAATGACCGGGCTTTATATGTTTATCCTGTTTCGTTTGTTTTGCTCTTTTCACTTTGACCATATTCACTACATTACGTAATTCAATGAGTGAAAGAAACGAAAATCAATTCAGTTGAAACAGTGAGTGAGGTAAGTCAGATGTCACACGTGAAAATTGAGACATGTAAAACGAAAAAAAAAATGTGATCAAAAGGTAAAGCGAATTAAAAAAAACATAGCAGGACAAGTCCTGACCTACAATTCAAATAATTTTTATTGACTAAACAACAAATTAGACCTAGAATGGACTGACTGGATTGGGGAAAACCATTTAGAAAAAAATTCTATAAAAAAATCGGAAAAAAAACGGAAGGAAAATGCCGCATGCGAACAAAAAAACCACTACTGAGAAAACGATTTTTTTCATACACCATTTTCTCACTCTACTTAAAAATAAGAAAGAAAAAAGTTCAAGCCTCAAAACCACTCACTTTTTCGCTCCACTTCCTGTTTCGGCGTGACCAAAATCATCGCTTCAATTTGACTTCAAAATTCATGAAATAAGTGAACAGATCAAAAATAGAGCGCCCCAATACAATTCAAATTCTTTTAATTGTAAAAAAGGAGAGCGCCTAATTAATAGCCGTTGACAAGCTGGCGGCGGCTATTGCACATTACCAACTGAAGTCGGGCAAAATGCTCTTCGACTGGCGAGCGGTTGGCTTCGTCAGCAGCTAGCTAAGGTTTAGGGAGGTTAGCTTCAGCTTAATCGGAGGCGCGTGGGGTGCGCAAAGCGGGGAGAGGAGGGCCCGGGGGATCGCACGCTCTCGATTATGGGTGAAACGATGTGCAGGAGGTAGGTATTAGCGGGGGTGGGTGTAAAATGGGGAGTGGGGTAAGAACCACCTTTTACACCATGAATGAAAAAGTTTCGATCAATCGCATACTTTGAGTTTAGGGAGCTGGAAGGCTCTAAGAGAACTTACCGCCCACCTGTATATCCATTTTTGGGGACGAAAAGTCAAAAGGTTCATTTTTCATTCCTAAAACTTATTCAACTGCACGAACTGGTAGGTACTTACGCGGCGCTGGCACTGCATACAATCCTGGCTTCGTCTCCTTTGTTTTTGAAGTACTCCTTGTTCAGCTCAATCTGAACAGCCACCACTGGCGCATCCTTGTCCCAGTCAACTCCATGCTTCCAAGGAAACTTATCTAGGTCGAATCCGGTGGTAGGATAGGCTGTGGCTTTCGTGAAGTACTTGTCGTATGTATTTTTCTGAAACACATCTTCTGAAGCTCATAACCGTGAACACCTATTTTGAAGGTAGATCTTTACGAACGTAACTATCAGATTATCAGGAAACAGCTTCTACTGACTGCGTACACCTACATAATTATAAAACTGATAACTATTATAACTGAGTTTTCATTATAAAACTGATGTTTTCATAAAGCAAAAGCACAAAATGAAAGAAAAGATTGACATAACCGATGCACTGCTCTCGAATGACTGTCAGCTGTGGTAACTTGTGAGGCTGTGGTTGGACAATAAGGGTACCTCAAATGACGTTATTTGAGGTTATTGAAGACCACAAAATATCGAAGTGAAAACAATAATACCAAAGTAAGCGCACATCAATCACCACTGAGCTACCGTGGTTGACTCTCTTTCGCTCACAATTGCTTTTATATCAGCAACGAAATTTATTTCAGAATAGGAGCAACTTAGATCACTCAATAATGAAGGGGCGTTGGTATAACAGTCAGGCGTTGGAATAAAAAACATAAATCGACCAACGTCGGATGATTTGCTCGCGAATGACAGGCGGGAGTAGTTTAATTTAAACGGGGTGTAGCTTAGGATCGTTTTTTGATCGCAAAAAACGACACCATAGGGTTTCAAACCACAGACCTCCAGGTTGGCAGTCTACCATCTTAACCACTCAGCCAAAATGCCTTTGTTTCCTTTCACAATCGCTTTTACCAACGAACTTAGATCAACTTTACCAACGAGAGCAACTTGGATCACTCAAAAAAAGCAAAATCTAAAGTGTGGAAAAATCAGTCAAGAAGTCACAGAATGTTCCATATCAAAACCGCTAAAACGGTCAAGCGAAAGAGGAACACGTTTACAATAATTGCTTCAGACTTCGTTAAAGATTAATTAGAAATACGTTTATAATAATTGATTTCTTGATTATAATTATAAACATACCCGGCAGATTGCCGGAAAATAGCCGCCGTTGATTGCCATAACTCTATTGGGATTGAAATAAAAGAAAATATCAACAAAAACTGATTTTTGTATAAAAACATTTTTAAGTGCGATTTATTTTGATGTCATTTCGTAATTGAACATACTCCTGTCTCTCAGTGAGAGGCTACAGGGTCTAGTATCATATGGCTTTGTGGGTTTATCCCGTTTCTATTTCTGATTTTGATTTTTTATACTGACTCTCTTCATTTTGAATTGCTTTGCTGAGCAGCTGCTGTTTAAAAGGACTTTGAGCAGAATGACAGAAGAGTGAAACTAGCCTAGAGAAGTCAAAAAGATTTCACGCAAAATATCGAAAAAGCGGCAAAATGGGTGAAGCGAAAAAAAAGTTCGACGAAGTAAAAAAAAATAGGAGCGCTATAATAGCCGGCCGAGAAGATGAGGGCGGCTATTAATAATTATATTAATTGATTGAACTTCGTTCAAGAGCATTAAAAATGTGTGAAGGGATTTTATTTAAAAAAAACAACCGAATAACTCCGGAATCCACTTGAAGTAAAAAAAATTACTAGTGCTCAATCAGAGGTTACTCAATAAACGAAACTAATAATTTTAATTTCTATTATCTTTTTACGAATCAATTTTGGTGACAAAAACTGAGGAAGAAAAATATCAGATGATACCTTCTCCACAAAAATCTTCACAAGTTGCAACCCCAGGGCTTACGCTTCACAGATCCTGTAATATAGTTTGCATTCCATCAAGTAGGTAAACCGTAAAAAAAACTAGCCATACATGCTTACGAAAACCGAAAAAAATGATTGGAAACACACGAGAAGTAAATCTAATTACAATATTTTTCCTTTTTTTATTAATAACGTCATTAGAAATTATATGCCTCTCTAACAACTAATAATAAACTAATAAGTGAAAAAATTACTCCAATTTCGGCGCAACATTTGATTTGACTTTTTGTTAAGCCCCTTGAGTTCAGATGCTGATACTCACTTCTGAATGGCAGAAAATTAGATCACGTAAAACGAAAAAGTCAAGGGCGTTGAAGTAACTCAAGTCACTCACAAATTTTGAATTACAAAATAACCAACACGTTTACAATAATTGCTTCAAGCTTCGTTCGAGAGCAATTAAGAAAAACATAGGCAGAGAACTTGAGAAAGCAGAAAACTTTAAATCGTCAACGTTAATCAATATTTGTAACCAAAAATCGAAATTAATAGCAATTAAGGTGACTTCAAAAAAACTCCCCTAACACAAACAGATTAAAGGATATAAAAATTACGCCCAAAATGGCAGAACGACAACAGTAGATTAAAACTGCATCTTAAAGTCAATTATTTGCTTCCGCTCGTCAAAAGCGCTTCCAAGCGTTCTTAAGAGGCAAACATAGTTGAGAAAAATTACTTCGGCTAAAAAAGGGTAAAGTTAAAGCTACTAAACTGTTTTAAAGAAGCCGCACATGATTCAAAAACGCTCGCATATTTTTTACACGAACTTTTGTCGCTGATCTTTTGAGAACCAGTATGAAGACAAGCACCACTCTCTTCTCTAACAATAAACAAAAATCAGTATTAACACGTGTGGCATTGCCTTTTACATCGTGTTTCAGAACAAAATACCGATTTAAAAATCGTTAAAAAGACTGCTCAATAAAATCAAAACCATTTGAAATATTAATCATAGCCCGCAGATTGCCGAAATGCGAAAGAGTTGCCTGCCATATAATACAGATAGACAAAGATACCGTATAAGTTGAAAAAGTTATCGACACCGCTCAAAAAATTAGGTAAAAACATTCAGCGATAAATTAATAAGGCTTGTTGAAATTCAATCCGCAAGCCTTTCTATTAAGGAGCTTTATTGGCATATGACCTAAAAATTTTTCAAGAGTGAGTGAGAAATGACGTCACGCGCGCGACGCCATGCAGCTAGTGAAAGGAAGAAGTCATTCAGAAAATTTGACTACTTCAGCTTTGCGGTGAGAACAAATGTAAAACGAAACAACAGCACCAGACGACGAAACAAAAGGGCAAGACAAGTCATGACCTACAATTCAAAGAATTTTCATTTACTAAACAAAAAAACTAGACCAAGAATGGACTATAAATGGATTGAGTAAACCATTCAGAAAAAAAATCATATCAAAAAATAGAAAGAAACAGTAAAAAAAACAATGTCAAAATGCTGCATGTGAACAAAAAAAACACTAGCGAGAAAGCAAACTTTTGTTCAAACACCATTGTCTCACTCCATTTTAAAATAAAAATGAAAAAAATCAGGCCGCAACACCGTCGTGACCAAAATCCCTACTCTAATTTGACTTCAAAAAATCATAAAATGTGTGTGAACAGATCGTTATAACAAAAATTCTTGGAGCAGAACATTGACTACCCTAACTAACAATAAAGAACCTCTGAATTCATTATGCTGATCAATTTATCACCAACAGACAAATTAAAAATAGAAAACTGACAACAAAAACTAAACAAAACCGAATAACGTCGTGCGAATTTCTCTCAAAGGACCGTCTGGCTTCGCCAGTAGCTAGCCACGTTATAGTGAGGGAGGCTACTTTTAGCTTCAGTGAAGGGGCATGAGGTGAGTGCAATGGGGGTGCACGGGGGGGGGGACTGGTGGGGGGTGGGGCAACTGGGGTGGCGGGGGCAACAGCGGGGGAGGGGTAACAATTAGCGGCAACGGTGGCAGGGGAAGGCGGTTTTTGGATGCACGGCGCCCTTACGGCCTGAACGATGTGCAGGGCTGGAGATTGTGGGGTTCAGTGAGAGGGGGGCTGATGTGGGGGGGGGGGGGGTCAACCTCTAAGAACCGACCTTCACACCATAAATATAAGTCTCCAAAACACTTTGTGAATCGCATAATTGGAGACTTGTAAGGTTAAAGGCTCTAAGAGCACTTAATGCACGCTGTACGCTACCTGTTTATCCCCTTTTTAATGACGAAACCTCAAATGGGCCAGACGAAAAATCGTTCAGGTGAAAAATTGCATAAACAGACCGAAAGGACTCATTTAATTGCTACAAACTTCATTTGTGAGCAATTAAAAAGGAATAAAAAGAAAAAAAGTGGAAAAAGAAGAGGAATTGTGCTTTCCAAGAAAGAGGTGACAGCGATTTGATTTCATTGGCAAACAGTTTTTTCAATATCGATATATCAAACTTACTCTATCTCCACCAGACAGTTTTGAAACCTTGCTTAAATCTTTTACAAATTCGGCAACGAACCCCCGTTATTGCTACGGTTAAACTCTAGTAGCCGGTCAATTTCTGAGAACCGCCCTTCACACCATAAATATAAGTCTACAAAACAGTTTCTGTGAATCGCATACTTGGAGACTATTGAGCTGAAGGGCTCTAAGAGCCTTTAATGCCCTCTGGGCGCTGCATGTTAATCCCGTTTTTGACGAAAAGACAAATGCGTCAGACAAAAATTGGTCAAGCGAAAAATCGCATAAGACCAACAGGATTAGCATAGTTGCTACAAACTTTGTTTGAGAGAAACTAACAATGATTTCCTAAAAAGTACTAGTTGAGTCATTTAAGAGAAAACGTTTCTACTATAATTCAGCGTTAATCAGGGTAACAGATGATGACACACCGCCAGTTAAAGATTTAAGGAAAGAGAGAGAGAGAGAGAGAGAGAGAGAGAGAGTTAAAGACAAAACTTGAACAAGAAAAAAACAAAGAAATCCCAACCGACAGAGAGAAAGAGCTAGGCATATTTTCCATGATGAGATTAATTACAAGGCAAGAAATTTGGCCTTGTAATTAAATCATATAGAAAAAATTGAAAGCGAAATTTTAAAAAAATCCAGATTTTGCAGTGAGGAAAATGATCAAAACTATTTTTTTGTCTTTGTATTTCTGCCATGTAGCCCATCTGCAAAAATTAAAAAAATTCGTCGGCCAGTAATGATCAGTAAACTCAGAAAAAACATTAAAAGTTTTCAAAACAATTGCAAATTTTGACAAAATATTGCTTAAATTACTGATATTAATATCTTCAGAACCAATTTATTGTCTCAAGAGATTATCCAGTATCCTTATTTCAGGTCCTAAAAAGTTTCACTGGCTCAAATACTCATAAACTTGGAACATGATAAGTTTGCCGAAAATTTGAATGAATTTAAAATTCATTAAAAAATTGCAAAAACGATTACAAAATAATGATAAAATAATGATTACAAAATAATTACAAAATAATGATAACTATTCTATAAACTCCAGAATTTTTGCAGCAGCTTATTATCAAACCTTGCAGGAGGTCAGAAAAATCAAATTTTTCAAAAAAAAATCAGAATACTTGAAAAAAATCGCAATAATTTCTTATAGAAATTGCTTATATTTGTGATATTTAAACCTTGAAAAACAATCCATTATATCTAGAAACAGTGCAGTAACCTATTATCAAACACTAGAGGAGATTTCTTTGCTCTTGAGGCTGGAGAAAGCTAAAAAAATGATTAAAAAGTTTAGAAAACTTTTGAAAGCTTTCTCAAAAACCTGCTATATTTCATCATATCAAAAAGTTGGAAACTATTCCATGGCCAACAGTAATTTTTCAGTAAATTATTATCAACCCCTAAAGAAGGTTTTCTGACCCCTGAGGCTGCAGAAAACCTGAAAAATGGCAATAAATGCAATCGCAAATTTTGGCAAAAAATGCTAAAATTCGTATAGTTAAATATAAAAAGATTTGCAGGTTTTATCAAAAAATTGCTAAAATTTGTGATATAAAATTGAAAACTATTCCATGGCAAAAAAAATTCAGCACTTTATTATCAAACCCTTAAAGAGGTTACGAGACCGAGTGGCTGGAAAAACTTGTGCATGTTGAAACAAAACAAGCTGAAACTTGTGATGTTTAAATGTTGAAAACTATTCCATTACCACTAGAAGCTATGCAGTAGCTTATTTTCAAACCCTAGAAGAGATTCCGCAACATCTAGGGCTGAAAAAAACTCGAAAAATGACAAAAATATTCGAAAAACTTGATAAGACTTGTATAAAATTTGTGAAAATTTGTATAAAATTGCGTGTTTTTGTTTGGAGTACCGAAACATATAGCTCTTAAAATGGTCATAAAAGTACTTATTTCTTGCAAAATACAAACTTCAACCATCCTCAATTTAAGACCGGTCCCACAAAATATTCGAAAAACGAAGAAGAAACACAAAAAAATGCAACATTTTGGGGCTCAAAAACTCACTAAAAATGACCTTTTAACCTTTAACTACGGCCTTCCCAATAGCTTCACCACAATAAGCACTTGAGGGACTACAGAACGCGACTAAGTGCCACTAATTAAACTTAATGCCCACTGGGCGTTACCTGTTTATCCCGTTTAAGGACGAAAAGTCAAATGGGTCAGACATCACAAAAAACGACCAACAGGACTAATATAACTGCTACAAACTTCGTTTGCGAACAATTAATAAAGTCTGACAAAAATTTCATTTCGAATTGCGGTTCCAAAACAAAACAACTACTGGCAAAAACCTTTCGACACAGTTATTAGTCAATAAACAACTGCCAATTGACTGAAGAAGCGACAAAGAAGTTCATATAGAGAAAACTGAGGAAAGGAAAAAGAAATGAAGAACAATGTAGAAAAAAGGAAAATTTTCGATAAAATATTTAAATAAAATTATCCACAAAATATCAAAATGCTATTTCTAACTACATTGCAAATAAACTACTATTGCAAACTACATTGCAAATAAATTTTTATTACTGCTTATGTGCAGACACTTACTTATCCTAAACCAGGCAGAAACTAATGAAACAACAGAAAAAGCAGAACGGAAACGCCAGAAAATTACAGAAATTTGTGTTTTTTATTTCAGTGAAAAGCGCTCTTTCTGGCCTTCAATAGCACCTTCTGGGGTCAGAAGCTATAAAATAGCTCCAAACTAAAGATAAAAACAAGAAAAACTAGCGCGAGAAGCTCAAAACGAGGAAAAATATATAGAACATACAATAGTCCAAAATTTGCTTTAAAATACTGATTTATCGTTGAACATAGCCGGCAAATTGCCGTAAATTAACTGCCGTTGACCCGCTCGACCCAGATTGCTATTGAAACGGAAAAAAATGAAGAGAGAAATTGACATAAATTTTATAAGTGTTCATATTTGGTGTGTAAATTCTGCATATAAGGGTCAATTCTAAAATTAAACTTAATTCAGCTTCTTAACTGAAGGCTACTGAGCATAATACTATGCCAGCCAGCAATCGCTTTAATGAACTTAGATAATCTAATCCATAATGGCTTACTGACCGGGCTTCGAAAGTTTATCCCGTTTTTGATTTTGCTCTTTTCTTTACGTTACGTAACATAATGCTTAAAAGAATTGAGAATCCATTCAGTTGAAACAGAGAGTGAGGTAAAATCGTGACTTATGTAAAACGAAAAACGTGATCAAAAGGTAAAGCGAATTTTGGAAAAGGAGAGCGCATTAAAAAAGCCGCTGAGAGGCTGACGGCGGCTATTAAAAAAATCAACTCAATATCAAACATAGAAAGAAAAAGAAAAAATAAGAGATAGAAATTTACAGAATTCTTCCGGTTGTCAAAATTTTTCTATTTGGTGTGCAAATTCTGCGTATTCGTTTAGATTCTAAAATTACACTAAATTCAGCTTCTAAACTGAACGCTATAAGACATCATACTAATGCCTGCTGGCAATCGCTTTAACAACCTTTGTTAACCTAATGCACTATGACTTAATGACCAGGCTTTATCCGTATATCCCGTCCTTTCGATTTTGCACTTTTGACATTGAACGTATTCACTACATTACGTAATTCAAAACGTGAGAGTATTTAAAATCCATTCAGTTGAAACAGTGAGTGAAATAAGTCAAAAGCCAAGAGTGAAAATCGTGACTTATTTAAAGCGAAAAAGTGATCAAGAGGTAAAGCGAATTTTGAAATAAGGAGATCGCCTAAATAGTAGTCGTTGTGAGGCTGACGGCCGCTATTAATAACAATTATACTGAAAACCAATCAAACCCACTAGAGCAGCTTATTTCAACCACAGAACTCCAAAAGCTATAAAAATTTGAAGCAGAATACAAAAACTGCTAGAAAAAAGCGCACGTGGCAAAAAATAGCTCAAAATTGAACATAAATTTCCTTTTTGATTCAGATGATCATTAAAGCTTTGAAACGCACTATTAGTGGTTTGGGTAAGCGACACAAAGATTTTTGGCAGAAGAAATGAGTTTAAACTTAAAAAAATGCTTTGAAAACACCGCACATGATCAAAAAAATTCGCTCGCTCAAAGAAATTTTTTTTACATCTAACTTTCTCTCTCTCTCTCAATCTCTCTCTCTCTCTCTCTCTCTCTCTCTCTCTCTCTCTCTCTCTCTCTCTTTCAAATAAGCGACATGAAAAACCCCCTCTCTTCTCTCAGCTCTTCAGCAATTTGACATGAACACTGTTTTCACGCATTTCACTTCCTGTTCCAAATACACTCCGGCAAAATTACCGGTCAAAAAAGACGTCCCACCAATACTCCTCTTCGAGTCGTAAGAAAGACAGCGCCCCCAATACAATTCAAATTCATTGAAATGTAAAAAGAAATCCGAACACCGCAATATAGCTCCACTGAAACGAGGCTCAGTCAAACCAGCGAACTTAATCTGTATCATGTACATGACAAAAGGAGTCCAATAACTGAGATGTCCAATGAAACCACGTAAAGCCAAATTTAAGGATATAACAATCATGCACATCTGTAAATTACAACATGTTGAATTTATATTCTAAAATTGGCAAAGGCGCTGGAAGGAAGTTGAAAACGGCAACAATGTTTGAAAGGAGCAATAGACGAAGACTTACAGCAGACTTGCACTCGATGGTAACACTTTCCTCCCCACTTTTTGGTTCCGGCTTGAATCCATGCACCTAAAAATACAAAATCAATATCTAGACACTGTAAAGATACACATCCGGTCCGATACACAAATTTAACGTATAGTGTTTATTTTTACGCGAGTTCACTCAAAAGAGATGAGGCGTAGAAAATTGAAGCTAAACGTGCAGATTGTAGCCATGAATTCGACGTTCTTCGTGATCAACTTATCAAATCAGCGTTTATACTTTTTCTCAATCAATGACGTGGGGGAAACTTTCCTGGTATTTCGAAGCGTTTGAAGGTTAACTATCTTAATCTTTTCATATTTTTCAGCTCAGCCAGTCTTCCATTTCCGGTATCTGAAAAGACTCGAAGAAATTTTGGACCAATAGGTCCAATTTCTTATACTTGTTTGGATGACTTGACAATATTCATCGTTTCGGATCTTAAAAGACGCGTTATCAACTTTTACGAAGCAGGATCATACAAAATGTCTTTCGAAGTCTTAGTCAGCAAAACTGATAACTGCTGATAACAAAAATATACAAGACAAGTGTCAGGCCTTACAAGATAAAAAGTCCAAAATCACGGGTGAATTGCGACTCGAATACTATAGAATTGGAGCGTATAGAAAGGCAGATGATAGATGAGGTGAAGTCACTTACTGCATTGAGGTAGAAGTAGAAGCATGGCTTCTCTTCAGCCCATGAGGCGTTCACTTTGTCCTTGCTGCAGTCGCCCCAAGTGTTTCCGTCGCTCAAGCTAGTATCACTCTGCCCTGAAAATACAAACACAATTGAACCGAAGAATGAACTCTTTTCAAAAATAAAATCATCTTTTTTTACCTCTAACCACCAAACCACCAGAGAAGTAACCAAAGCTTAACTATCAAAAAAGTTGATACAATAAAGGTCTCCTCAGCCCTGAAAGCCACAAACTGATTGATTGATTGATTCATTTGGTTCACTTATTTCATGTCATTAAGCAGCAGCCACCTAATAGCTTTTTAATCAGCGCGAAATAATTTTCTAAAATCATAAAATAGCTGGCAGATTGCCAGAAAATAGCCACAATAGCTTCGTAGATCTGCAGTCTAAAAAAAACAGGAAAAAGACAGACCAAAAAAATGTCGTGATTAAAAATCTGTATACGTTTTTGCTGCCTCTATTAGCTGCTCTCAAACCTTTATTCAGAGTGACACACACCCATTTGATCTTATCTCTTTGAATTAAAGTAAATTAAAGTCAATTTCAAAGTGAGGTCATTTTCAAAGTCAATTTCAAAGTGAGGAAGTCATTCAAGAGTGAGGTAAGTCAAGTGTGACCAAAAATTTAATCACGCGAATGAACAACAAAACTCGCTCCACTAAGAGCGAAAAATGAAGTCACACACGCACTTCAGTTGAAATTGCATGAACGAATGAACAAAAAGCAGATTTGAAGTGGTTGTGACGTCATATGGTCGTAACAAAAATCGCGACGACGAAATAAAAAACATAGCCGGAAGAATTCCGGAAGCGACTGAAGCGTTAAAACTTCGCTAACAAAAACCGTAACTGCAGCCGAAGCCACTACCTTTTGTATTCAACCATTAACTCGCTACCTCTCCAGGTCTTCTCTAAAAATTGGTGAAACTTAAACCACTGCCAACAAGAGAAACAAAATTCAGCAAAATTTAATATGATTGAAAACGTTTGGTAACGTTAAAAAATCCAAAATAATTTAGGTGGTCAAAAACCTGATAGTCTGAAAAAGCTGGCAATGTTATCAATAGCCCTCAAATAATTCATGATTCTATTCTGAAAAAGATCGCGAAAGCAAACGGCAGATAAATCTTAGAAACTAAGTTAAATCTTTTCAAGAAAGCTCAAATTTAAGAATCAGAAAAAACCTATAATCACACTTCTAATCACTGCAATTAAGACAAAAAACAACACACACACATATTGTTCCTTTTTGTACATAACCTAGACAACATGATTTCATGCTAAATCAAAAATAAAATTGATCATAGAAAAGACATAAGCAGCAGAAGAATTTTCAAAGGAAAAAAATCATTTAAATTAATACCAAGGCCGGAAGAATGCTGCAGTAAATAGTCATAAGTGGAAATTTTGGGAGAAGCTTGCTATCAAACTCTCAGTACTGCCTTTTGTTGAATGAAATCAATTGCAAACCAAAGAAATGACGAAAATCTAAGAAAATGCAATCGTACATTTTTTACTACTGGAAAAATCAATATACCGAAAATAAATTTAAGTGCCAGGAGACAAAGCTAGAAAGATACTTACTAGAATGCGAAGAATATGGGCACAATGTAAGGAACACAAAAAGACTTTCTTGATTTTTGAAAGTTAAAAATCAATTTAAAAAATTCAAGAAAAACGAACATTTCATTGTTCAGCATTCAAGATAACAAGTCATCCGATACAAAGATCTATCCCCCTGAAGAGACCAAAAAATAGGAAAAAGCAGAATTCATAAAAAAAAAGAAACAGTGAAACAATTTGCAAAAAAAATGGTCAAAGAACTTTCAAGTTAAGACTGCATTTATGAAGTTTTAACTGTTTTCTCAAAACTTAATGCCAAAAAATGATTGAATTTTAATTGAATCGAAATTAAAGTCCCTCATATTGCACAAAAAAAACTTTTCTAGCTATTACAACCAAAATACAAACGAAAAACTGACGAAAATCGGAAAAAACTACCAAAATCGGATTAGCATATGTACCATTTAATGGAACAAAAGTACATCGAGGTAGAAAGAGGCGTTGAGTATAGGAATTATCAAAGACAAATTGCCATATTAACTGATTTTTGACAAAAAGACGGTTAAAAAATCCAAGAAGAAATTAAAAGAAAAGCCAAAAACTAACTAAAAAATCAAGAATTAGGTGCCAATTTTCAATTTGAAACGCATTTTCAGGCTCTGAAAAACTCTGTGCCATCCATTTTCGAGGTTGCCATTTCCATATAGTATCGATTAAAATTAATTTCTACAAAGAACGAAATTAAAAGTAAAAAAAATTGGTCCACTTAGACGAAAAAACGGCTAAAAACGCTTATGTGCAATTCAGTCAAAAACTACTTTTCAAAGTCAAAAAGTCACTCACTAAACGCAGCGCATGATCAAAAAACTTCTCCCACATAGCGAAAATCTGTTCACCAAGACAACTTTTCTCACTTTCGCTTTTAGGTCAAAATGCCGCGTGAACAAATCTACTTCCTGTAAAAGAAAACATATCCGGAAGAATTCCGGAAACGACTCGAAGGAGAAAATTGCCCATACTGATGAATAAACAACTAGAAGAACTATTGTGAATACAGAACCTATACAAATTTCATACAAACTTTAAGGAAGAATAGAAACGGCATTCATAAACAAATTGAACAAAAAAAAAAACTAGAAAAACTTAGAGTTTTTTTAATAGTACAAGGAAAACATAAAGCCGAGTAAAGTTCGATTGCAAATAGAGCAATGAAAATCTCGCAAAACAATGGACAAGTCATTATAGGCTAAGAAATTTGTCCAAGATTTGAAAGAAAAAATGGTAAAAATTAAGAAAAATGGTTTAAGATTTCTCAATTCTCCGTTCAATTTTTCTAGGAAAAAATTAATTTATACCAAGAAAACTTTAGTCAATTGGTATCTGAACATTCTGAACTTAAGTAAAAAGCTTCTGTTCAAATCCAATTAAAGCATTAATGCAAAAAAAACAGACAAAAAATCATTAAATTTCGTCTAAAAATCAGCAAAACTGATCAAAAACCTCCAAATTAGCATTAAACTCAAATTAACTGCTCGAAACCTTCAATTCCTAACAAAACAAACCTAATACTAATACAGTATCATAATCAAACCTCATAACCATCAAAAGTTTCAAAAAAACTGCTTTTAAAAGCCGCACGTGAACAAAAAAATTTCGCTCGCTTAGAGAAAATTTTTTTCAGACGTCTATTTCTCGCTCACTCAAAAACAGCGGTATGAATAAAAACCACTCTCTTTTCGCTCCGCTCTTTACTTTTGTTCAGCACCAAAATCACTCCATATTTTTTCACGCGTTTCATTTCCCGCTTCAAAAATCACTCCAATAAATTGATTAAAAAAATGACTTCTCCAATACTCCTCTTCGAGTCGTAAAAACCGAGAGAAAACCAATACTCCTCTTCGAGTCGTAAAAAAAACCAAGAGAAGGCCAATAATAGACCCAGCTATCGCTGTGCGGCTATTAATAACCAAAGCTCAAAATAAAAGTTTATACAAGATCAACATTTATTCACTTTAAATCCTTACAGGAAATATTCATTGCTTAATGGCTATTCATATCTATCACTTAAGTCATTACAACACGAGTCATGGTGCAAAATGAGTAGTCATTACGTATAAAATAAGTGTGAAATGTGACTAACCTTTGATGAATTTGTGGATAGTGTCCAAGTACTCTTCCTGGTCGTTCTGGAAGTAGACCTTCTGCTTGTCCCTGCCGATGGCATTGGCCTGTGGCACAACATGCAGACCTACAACAACACATCAGCTCTCATTTAATCAATCATGAAAAAAAGTTATGTTATATACTCAGCATAACAATTAATTGCAATGCAAAACAGATTGACTATTTTCATGTTCACTTATTTCTTCAAAAAAAACTGGTGCAACAGTAACTTGTAATCGTCTTTATTTGTCGTCAAACTTGTCAAAGCAATTCTGTTCATGTTCCATTAAGTATCTCGAATGAAATTATTGCCAACATAAGTGCTCCCGGTCTGTCATGCCTCCACTCTTTCACTGGGGTGGGATAGAATATATCCATTAATAACATTAATCCAACGTTCTCAACCACGTTAAAAAGCTATGTTCTGATCGTAATAATGGCGTGATAGCCGAGAGGTAAGGTGTGTGGTTCACACGCCAATGATTGAGAGTTCAATCCCCTGCCTCCGTGAAGCTGTCTGTGTGAGGATGAGCTCTTACTTAACCATAGCTTCAGGTTGACCATAGCCTGACCAATGTTGGCTGCAATGATGGTACCACGTGAAAGTTTCAGACGCAAAAAAAAGTGGCTATAGTCACCAAAAAAAGAGCAATGCTGCTCATGAAAAGATCAGTCTGAAATGTGGAGAATAATAAGAAAAAGGGCAGCTGAAAACAGGCTACTGTAGGCCTAATGCTGTTCCGCTGCGATTACGCGGAAACCACAATTATTATTATTATTATTAATAGTTTGTCCCATTTCTTAATAGGCTAACCAAACTCCTAGGAATGCATAACCGTAGAATAGTATGCTCAAACAGTATTTAAAATTTGATTGAAGATAGAAAGAGCCCCTGGGACGGAAAATAAATTTCTTGAAGCTGTTACTTTCACTCGTGGGTCGGCAATTCTTAGTAACCATACAAGGATCATATATGATATCATAATAAACATATCCGACAGAACCAACAGGAGACCAACAGGACTAATTTAATTGCTACAAAATTCGTTGGAGAACAATAAAAATTCATAAACAATTGCTTAGCACAATCCTTGCATGGAACCTACAAATATTTGATGATGTAATAGCACGTATTACATTACTGGGGTCACATAACGTACTTAGGAATTCTTTTTTAAATGCCCAATCACAAACGCAATTTCTCGCCAGCACCTTGTGACGTGCTAAAGGAGAAAGCCTATATTTGCACTGAACAAAAAGGTAAACAAAGGATTTAGATTACCTGGTCCTCTATGTGTCAAGTAGTCACTGTATTTGGGACCTTCTTCTAAGTCGGGCAGATTTGTGGTTGCCACGAAGAGATGGAAAGCCCACCATGCAGCCAGCAGACCATAGAACACCAGATAGAATAAACCAATCTCAGCTAAAACAACATTCACTATTTCATACATCATCAATTCTACATCTTTTTTAAATAAGACCAGCGCTCAAAACGCAATTTTATAGATCGAAACTTTAGAGTAAATTTAATTAAAATTCTTTTAGAAAAAGCAGGTTTTTTGGTACACTGCGTAAAAAGAAGGAGTTCTTAGCTGGAAAGGGGCACATTTCATTTGAAAAACAACTAATTTACGTCTGACAAACTGCTCTCAAATGACAGGTCGCGAGGTACTGATTGTACCTTGTTTTCGCTTTATTAGAGGGTTCAATAATAGCCTAGTTCAGTGGGGGTGTTATTACTTAACAGGCTTCAACACTTTTCATCCGAGTGATATTCAGTAGCAACAATTGTTTTGACTTTTAATAGCAAACTGTCGTCTGAGCTAGCTACTTATCAGAAAGCAAGCAGTATTCTGATGCAATTTTCTGAAAGGAAGCAATTTCGACTATTTAGAAAACTTGATGAAATTTTCCATTTGTCAACTGTCAGCGCCCAGCCAAAGATCAAAAACATTGCTATATCGATCGAGAACGGTAGATGTTTGCTTAAATCTATCGGTTGTACTATTTTCAGATAACTCTAACATAAACCGATTAACGTCGGATGAATTGCTCTCGAACGACAGATGGAGGAAATTTAATTTAGAGGGTGTATACATTAAATGTTTCATGGGTGCAAAAAAACGCCATCACAGAGTTTCAAACGACTGACCTATAGGTTGGCACTCTTAACCATTCAGCTACAATGGCTTTGCTTTCCTTTCGCTCACAATCGCTTTTAGCAACGAACTTGATTTCAGAACGAGAGCAACTTAGATCACTCAAAAATTCAACTGAAGCGTGAAAAATTCACTCAAGAAGTCAAAGCATGTTCCAGAACAAAAGCGCAAAAACGGTTAAGCCAAAAAGAAAATACTAACAGAAAATTAATAAAAGAAAATACTATTTAAATTTGCTTTTGTGGATACCTACAAAAAGTATAATTAAGCGTGTTTTTTTGCCCTACTTTTATGTTTTGTACGTGCCCTGTCAAGTTGTTAATTGCTTAAGTGCCGAAAATCTACATTTTATTTTATGGGGTGCTTGCCACGTTTTCATGATTGCTATGCCATCGTCAATTCTCGATCTCACTAGAGTGAACGGTTAAAAATTATATCAAAACTTAAAATTGAAGATCTTCAACAAAAAGCTTCAAAACTCAACTGTCTGCCATTTGCTTTACCTTTTACTTGTTTTCTACGCATAGAGGATTTTCAATTCTTCTTTAGGAGAAAGCCAATGAGACGATTAGTTTTTTGCCAATTTCACAAATTGTAGTTTGCATTTTTCCACCTCAGATACAGTGATAATAAATTTCTGACCATCAAGCACATCCGATCCCATAGTTATGCAGACAGAACAAAGAACTGATTGTTTTTTATTGTAATAGCAACACATCAAAAAACAATTCAAACATTTTTGGAAAAGGCAAACTTAAGATTTTTGGAGAAAACTAACCAGTAAACGAATTGGTGGGAACTTAGAAAAATTTGGTGAGTATCCACCTGGCCATTAAGCTATAGTCTATAGATTGACCAAAAAGTTGTCTAAAATATCTGTAAAACATACCCGGCAGATTGCCGGAAAATAGCCGTCATCGTTCAAATAACACCCATTGGGAGTGACGGAATAGAAAAACAATGGAAAAAAACTGATTGTTGTAGAAAAACATTTTTAAAATGCGAACTGTTTTCATTGGATTTTGCGGTTAATCATAATCCTGTTTGTTAATGAGAGGATAAAGGGGTAGTATCGACGCCATAACGCATAGATGTTAACCACGACTTATAAAAACAAAGATGAAGTAGCGGCCATCTAAAATTGGGCTTCATGGGTCCATCCGGTTTCTATTTTCATTTCGTTTTTCGATATTGATTCTGTTCACTTTAGATTGCTTTGCTGAGCAACGTTTGTTTAAAAGCACTTTGAGTAGAAGGAGAGAAGAATGAAACTAGTCAAAACGATTTCATGCAAAATGTCGAAAAAAGTCAAAATGAGGTACAGCGAAAATTGTTATTTGACGAAGTAAATAAAAATTAACAGGAGCGCAATAATAGCCTGCTGAGAAAATGAGGGTGGCTATCAAAAACACAAATTTAGGTCCCCAATTTCAATTGATTGCTAATAATCAGCTGGCTTCCCCTATAAAAAACAAAGGATCTAAGTTATCTTTGATGGGCTCCTAAATGATTATGGGAACTTGCTAACTTTTACAAGAAAAAACCTTTAAGAGTTTTTAAAATACCTTCTTATAGAGAAAAAATTGGCTCGTCCACAACTCTTGGGTGCTGATATAGTTGTAACACCGACCTGTAAGCAATTTGTTGGAAAATTGCTTACAGGCGAAAAATGAGAATTGAAACATAAAACGGCTTATGTCGGAAGAATTGCTCTCGAACAACAGGCGATGCAGCTTAATTCAGGTGCTGTAGCCTACATAAATTTTTCTTTATGGGTGCAAAAATAGTTGACCACACCGGGATTCAAACCATGGACCTCCCAGTCCGACCACAAGCACTGCCCACTGGGCTCTCAGTCCCTTCTTGCTGCTACAATACCATCGACTTTATTTTAGCAACAAGCTTTACTTCGGAGTGACAGCAACAGAGATCACTCAAACATGAAGAACGAAAGCGTTAAAAGTCACAGAATGTTCTAGAAGAAAAGCGCAAAAACGGTCAAGCAAAAAATTTGCATAAAAAAGACCGTTTACAACACTTGCTACGAACTTCGTTCGAGAGCAATTAAAAAAATTGGAGCCGGAAGCAAACGCCATTATGTCAGCAATAAGGTCATCACTTTGTTTAACAGCCCATAAAATGATGATTATATAAAAAGAAGAGATTAGTTGTTCCACAGTTCAAATAAAATTACTATTTTGTAGTTTCATTTCTGATGTTTCAATGGACTGGTTTCCTCGCATCGCTTAAAGTTTTATTCCAAAACCAATGAATATAACAGCAACTTAGCCCTTGGAGTTGAAATTTTAAAACGTCAGTCAGTTTTAACAAATTTATTTTTAAATGATTTTAAGATCTCATATCATTTCATCTACCAACCCTACTTCAAAACCTAGTTGATCAAATTGTCTATTTAAATGTCATGAAACATGTAAACGACAAACAAAGCTTAGAACAAGTAAAAAGAATACGAACAAAGCAAATTTAACGTTCAAACACTTTATGGATATCCTGCTTCTTTTATATTCACATACACGGCTAATGCTTGTGTACGCTTAACAGAGTCACTTCAGCACCTAGGTGCAGAAATAATATGAAGGAAAAGCACTCTCCCATTTGAAAGTAATTGAGGAAAATTAGTTTTCTTTCTACGTTCTTGCTACAAATCTTTGAATTGCCTTTGCAAGTACAACGTACTGTTAAGGTATATTTACATAGAACGCATATGTATGTAAACAGAATGGTAGAGATATAGGAAAGCAATAGCGGAGGGGGAGGGGGTATTGTTATAGTGTTAGTGGCTGAGGAAAGCATAGCATGGTAACGGTGAATAGAGACTTAAAATGTGCATGGATTTTGAATTGGAGCTGCAGTGATGGTTGAAATAGTGTTGTTGGTTGTCTTTCAAAGGAAGTGAACATATATTAAGAGATACGCCGACTGTCCATTTATCCGACTGTGCCTTAAACTGCCAACGCAAACTTGACCAAATTAATCTACCAAATGCAGAATAATTCGAATTTTTGCTCAAAAGACACCACTTGAAAGGTATTTTGGCTGACTGTTGATCTCAACCAATCATGGTACCGCGATTATGTAGATTGTACGTTCAAATGTGTCCCGATTAACCAAGATTGCTTAAAGAGACATCTTACAAAGACTGAGAAAAAATCATGGAAGCATCATACGTTATTTAACTTCTATCAGTATCCTAAGAATTTTTTCCAAAAACTTATCGTAATCTTCGTAAAAAAACAGGTAAAAAATGTACTTTTGCAATGTTGCCTACATATGCTGTCGGCTAATATTCCTTCCAGCAAGTATTACATATGCAAAGAACGCAGAGTAGAAGAATTGAATGGAAAAGACTGAATGAAGGGAAACAATTTTCCTTTTGCACAAAAACCACAACAGACATTAACGTGTTCACAAAATGGGGAAAAGAATGTGGAATAGAAGTGCTCTTGGTTCACACGCACCACTTTAAACTGTCACTTAGCCGATCAGAATTTCAGCAGAAAGAGAAACCAGACTCCACGAAAATACTGCTCCTCAAAATCAGCACTTACAAAGTTTTCAATCAAGGAAAAATTATTTTAAGAATGACAGGTAAATTACAAGGCATATATATTCACAATCAAGCGCCCAATGAATTAAAAACGCTGAAGCTAGTGTTCTCGCCTTTTTCATCAGATAAAATACAAATCAAATCACAAACTAAACTCTATAATTTTTAAAATTTTAAAAGAATTTTTACGAAATTCAAAAGCGCCTCGAATGTAGGTGTCCTTCATTCGGCCGCGTCACTAAAATGAGAGAAACCATTAATAAATTAGAGGTTTTGGAATATTTGAGATTGCTGGAAATTTTGTTTTCACTGTTCGGTTTAAATGCCCTTTCGGTTTACAGGTATTCTCTATCATTTTCCAGTTTGCAAGCGAACCTTTGGAGATAAAACTACGCACCTGAGGTAAACAACAACGCATTCTACACGCACACGCACATACATTGGACAAACGGGAAGAAAAGGTGATCGAACTGGGAGTACAATCGTTAGAGTAACCATGAAAACTAATGGAAATTACGTAACAAATGGTCACCGCATCCAATTTGAGACCATTATAGACTTGTGAAAATAGAAGGAAATCCGTTCACTGAAATACAATAACAAAGGAGAAAAACAAGTGTAAATAGCTCTGAAATTATACTTGTATTGAGGAATGGTTAAAATGACAAGAGACACGCCGAAGTACATTTTTGGTAGCAAAAATATTCATCTATTTTTTGAAATCTCAAACATGCAACTCTCCTTATGATGCGATGCATCGCCTTGCAAGTTTTTTGAGCCAGTTTGATCTTTGCAAGTTCATACAAGTAAACCATACGCACTCGTTTCGGGTTAATTAATCTTTGATTTGCCATGCTTTCAAAAAGAGGAATATATAAACAAGGTGCTTCACTGTTTTTCTTTAGTTCTCTCTTTTTCATATCCTACATACAAGTAAAATTTCAAACCAATCATAGCACTTTCTCTCCGCCCCAGTAAGTATTCGAAGATATGCCCGAGTAGAGCCAACAGCCGTAAAAAAATAGGGGAAACTAGGCTGAGAAAACCAATCACCATCACAAATTATTGAACTATTTCAAAGCAGCAATCCAGGAACAATCCATTAAACTCTCTTAAACCTACAAGATGCCCTCCATTAATTTGAAGTAAGCAACAAATGCCCGCGATTATACCAGAAAGCGAGAGTAGATGTCATTTCAAAAGATATATCGTAAGTCATGTGTAATCAAAATTCACCCGCAGACTCAAAAATTTGGGCAATTAACGCAGTAAGTGAGCTACTCTTGGTTGATTAAAGCCTGAACAGACGATAACTCCAAAAAAAATGTACTGAGACTGAGAAGGGTTATAAAGAACCTATACCAAAAATTTTCCAAAATACTCGATACGAAACTAAAAACTTATTGAAAACATACGAAAAACTGAATTATAACAATAAAAAAATTGGTGAACTAAAACATACCCAAGAGACATCTCATATTATGTACACAACTCATATTAAGAAAATTTTTGGTAATCATCTAATACAATACAGCATGGTACCGAAACGCTACCCGCAACATGATTCATGCTATTTCTTTAAGCATGAATAGCGTTTTGGCTTGAAATTTCAAATTGAGTTTAGAGAGGAATTCAATTTTCCTTTTCTCCTCTATACCGAAAATTTGGTTAAACACCATATTACCTTGACGGACCGATACGTTGTTACGCTACAATATGTCTGATTCTAATATAAAATGCAGTTTAATAGGAGAGGGATAAGTATGAACTTGACTTGATGCCACTTTTGTCTACAAAATGCAGGTCTATGAGCGAAAATAGAAAGCGTGCTTCATAATCAAGTAAGTCTGAGGCCAAATTCAACTTAATTAATCATTTGGTACTTGGCAAAAATTAACATATCAAACACTTCATGATTTAAACTGAGTAATGAAACATATAACGCGCCAAATCAACAGAAGTCAGCTGGTAAAAACCATTTGAAAAAGTTAAAATCGCATTATAGATACAGTTCCGAAAAATTTCAGAAGCATCCAAATTAGACAAAAACACAGCAAAAATTTTGATGAAAAGTTTAATCAATGAAATTCATGCGTCAGTGTCACTCACTCAAATCAATGCAAGGTTCAAACCAGTATAACATTTGACAAAAAATTGCTAACTGTTGATATTACAATTGTCGCAATTTTGATTAGAATAAAAAACAAGGAGGTTAGTTATTTTGCGAGCGCACATGATGCGCCGAACCGAACTCCCTCTACATTTTTGACTTAATTGTCAACCAATTGTAGAGATAATCAAAAATAAATGTTTAAGTTTAAAAAAATCGTTACACGCCCAAACTACTAATTGAAATGCACAATGTCATGTCTCATTCCAGCGATGGCGATCTGCCATTACAAAAAAACTGCGAGAAGGAAAACCAAACATAGCCTGAAGACTGCCGGAAAATAGCCACCGATGACGCGTTAGACGCACATCGTGATTGAAACAGAAAAAGAGATCGAAATTGACAAAAATTTTTCGTCAGTTTCAAAAATTGTTCTAATTCAGTGTGCAGTTTCAGTTAGATTCTAAACCTATACTTACTTCAGCTTATAAACTGAAGGGCATTAAGCTTAATACTAATCTCAGCTAGCAACCGCTCTAATGGACTTTGATAACCTAATTCAAAGACTTTATGACCGGGCTTTATCGGTTTATTCGGTTTCTGTTGATTTTGCTCTTTTGACATTGACCGTAATCACTACATTACGTAATTCAATGATTGAAAGAATTTGAAATCCATTCAGTTGAAACAGTGAGTGAAGTAAGTCCGAAGTCAAACGCGAAAATCGTGACGTATGTAAAACGAAAAACGTGATCAAAAGGTAGAGCGAATTTAAAAAAGAAGAGCGCCTAAATAATAGCCGTTTGAGAGGTTGACGGTGGCTATTAACAACAAAGTAAAATAAAAATTACGGCAAAAACTCAATATCTAAATTTGAAAGCACCTAGTAACAACGTCAAAATGCAACCAGATAAAACTTTAACCATACAAATTTACTTTTTCTCAACTACACAGCAGATGGAAGTTTTCCTTAATGATACTAGATACAAGTCGACAAAAAGAAGAAATATTGAGGTTTACAATAGGTCTAAGCACCATTAAAAAACTAAAAGTGCTTTCAAAATTAAAGATTAAATTATCTGAATATTGTTTTTTATTTCATTTGTTATTTGAACTATATCAGCAAAAATTATACTGAAAGATTATACTGAAAGAGTTCCCTTGGAGGCTTCAATTGAAGATCATTGGGATTTGCTATTAAGCGAATTTGCTAAAAGAAGGAGAGAAGCGTGAATTCAGTTTAACGCGGTGGTACAACAAATTACAAATCAAATAGAAGCTAGCGTTAAGAAAAGCACGTACATTGAAGGTAAATAGAACAATATTAGCAGGTGTATATAATTTAAAAGGAGAAAAGCGTGAATTCAGTTTAACACGGTGGTACAACAAATAGTAACTATTAAATAGCTTCAGGAAAAGACATAATAGCAATGTAAGGAACATTAGATGACAGTAATTATCATCGAGTCTAGAAACTAAAATTATTTGAGCTTTCCCTATTCTATAATGGCCCCTATGGATGATTCGGTTAGTTCGGGTTTTTTTAAAACTTTGCAGCCTCTTATGCATAGAAGGCAGCTTCGTAGAAGAGCAAAGCTTAACCTCGTCCGTATGTAACTAACAATATCGCTAAAACTCTCTTCTCGTTTTTGGCTCAATTTCTGAGCTATCCTTGTGATGACTTTGTTCGTGTTGGGACTCGCTCCGCCAGTACATGAGAAGATCAGTGGCGTGAAGGAGCTCTGTTTAACCTCGACAATCCGCTTTTCATATTTGTTTCTTCAGTGATTCATGATACTTGTAAGCGCCTTGGTGTTTTTTGGACATGATTTGGCATGCGGATTGAAGACCTTGACGTCGAAGAAGGTACGGTGGAATCGTGACTCCCACAATCCATTTGCTTTAATGTTGTATCGAGCCTCATCATCTTTGGTTACTGAGTTGCTTGCAAAGCTCTCGCCTTGAAGCGGAAGAAGTTTCGGCTCTATCTCTACATCATGGCAAACCTGATTCAACAACTCTCCGAAACATCTCGGATTTCGTTATGCCTCAGGTGAGTATATCCTCCTTTCGGGCAGTGGAGGAAGTGTGCGATTGTCCATTTTTCTCCACATGCGCAATATTCGGGGGTTCTCTCAAGGTCCCAATGATATCTCAAACACAGCCCATCTCGAAATTCTGATTTATTCGTGTTGAATCCGTATTTTTTTAAGTGGCAGAGCATTTAACCAATTAGACGAACCCTTCTCTGAAGCTAATGTCACAATGAATTGTTCTTTTTCGTCCATATCATTCAGTACTTGGTTTCTGCGCTCAATTAACGACTTCGAGTTCTGTTGTCTTATCTGTATCGTTAATTTGCTTAATTGAGATTCGTCTTCTCGACAGGCTGCGAAGGCATCGGAAATTAGACATGATTTCGTGTAGTCATTCAGTCACTGATCTGGATGTTGTATATTCAGGCCTCCATGTCTGAGGGGCAGAGCCAACAATTTCCGCATTGTTTCATCGGGATTGGCTTTGCCAGTGATGGCTGTAATCAGTTCCGTTTTAATATGATTCTCGATTGTGTCAAAATGTTGGTGCATATCTGGTGTTGTTCTGGACATAAAGGTCAATTTACTTTGCAGGCCTTTGGTCAGACATGCGTAGGCATTCTGTGCTGATGTTTTGGCGAACTTTGCAAGTTTTTGTATCATGGTTATCATTTTCTCTGTGAAATCTTTCGTTTTCTCCTCGCAGGCTCTTCTTTCCCCAACTACTGATCCCAGAACTCGGGAACCATCAGTAATCTCGACTTCAGAGTTCTTGAATATGCTCTCCGCCTTCTTACGTAAGCAGTTTTTCACTATCAGTTGACATTTCGGGGCATTAACAAAATAGCCGAAGGCTTTCCCTAATGTTTCGAGGGTCTTGAGGGCATCCAGCAAATCGTGAAGTCTCCCGGCTATGCTGCCATCATCAGCGTACCATTTTCGAACGATTGATGGACTCAACTTTCTGATCAGTGGCATGATTGAAATGCCACACATTGCCATGGCTATTGGGTCGCCTTGTGTTGTTCCTTCTTCGGATAGTAGGGTTTCACCATTGACAAATAGTTTAGACGGGTAAATATATGAATTGTAGACTGCTGATGTCAGCGAAGGACAGATTCTGTCAAAATTCCGCATAGCTAGTTTCCTATTGAGCGCATTGAAGGCATTTGATGCATCAATTAGGAGGATAGCTTCAGTTTCTGGTTGCTGGTATGTTTCTCTAAGCGAATGTATAACGTGCTCAATTCGACATTTTTGTCCAAGACATAGTTGGGTTGCATCGCCAATCGTTTGGAGATCTTTTGTGATGCATCTGCCAATAATCCGTCTGAGATCTTCTCCAATTCCGTTGGGGCGGATGCCTGGGCATTTGTCTAAGGGTATGAGTCGACACGCATTGTATGCTTCTAGATGATTTTCAGTGAGCTTCTCGCGAGCTATTCGTTGCGCGAGTTGGGCAATAGTTTTGCACAGATCTATTGCATATTGTCCATAGTTGGTCAAGATCTTTCTCCATTCATCCGCATCTAGACCTGAAGGCCCAAGACTGCCATGTGTTCTCATGGCTGCATTGCGGATCGTCGCAGCGTTGATCTTGTCAAAAATTGAGTCGCGATATGGGAGGGTATCAACTTCGTCAGTAATAAAATCTTCCTTTAATGTTCCAGGTGTGGGGTGTTTTTCTTCCAATAGTTCTAAAACGGTTTTCTCTCCGATTTTTTCTTTCAATGATAAAATTCCTCCTTTCTGGTGATCGGACAGACATTTCAGTGCACTCGAGATCTTTCCATGACACATGAATTTATTGAAGCTCTTCAAATCTGACTCTTCTTTCGGCGTTTTTTGTTTGGGCAGCCTCACTTGTATCGCTCGTGCTTCATTATAAAGCTCCAAGAACTTGCATTGTGTGAGCGAATCTAGTCTTCTCTGGATGATTGCATTTGAGCCGGCATTCTCAGACTTTGTCCTGGGCAGTATCAAGTGGGGTAAGAACATCATCAATTTCATTGGGATGTCGTTCTTGCCCTTTCTGTCTGTAAAAATTTGTAAAAACGCTCTCATTGTGTCTACAAATTTGGTCCCACCTTTATTTTTGCCGAGTGAGAAAAACCGGCTCCTCCAGTGTACCACACTAAAGTAAATTTTGTCGATTTCTTCTTCATAGCAATCGAGGTTTGTCCAAAGCTGATCCATGTCTCGCTGTTCTGTGTCGCCTGTCTGACCGCTCTGCTCCACGGTAGGTGTTGTCTCGTTGACTGGGGTTGACAGGCTGCAGTTATTGCAGATGAAATTTTCAGGGTATTGTTCGGTAGGGGCTAACCCACTGCATTTTCTGTGCAAATAACCGCACCATATACCATGTCCTCTCAGGTGCTTCTTGCAGAAGCTACAGTGGGTTTGTGAAGACATTTTGGGAAGGCTCAAATTATTAACAGAAAGAGAACATTTGAGTCAGTGTTCTGAGTACATTTGTCAGAACGAAGTTTCCATAATACGAAAAATGAATTCCGTCTCTGCAATAACTTTTATAAGAAGAGAAATTTGCTAGAAGAGAAAAAGATACAAACAAACCATTTCTCCAACAAACAAACCATCAGGTACGACTTAAAATCAATAGACACATTATTTTTTGAGTAACAGGGAACTGGATGGGACCTCTCAATGAATGAGAATAAGTAACAAGTTGATGAAAAGATCAACAAAAACCCAGAAGTTTAAAAAAATGGAAAACGAATAACATAGACTTTATAACTATTCGCTAAAGAATTCAAATTTTCTTATGGTTAATTTCCATGAGAACAGATCTAGCCTTTTTATCGCCTTTCGTCTATTGGGACACAAAATTGATTCATTTTCTAGCGTCAAAAGTAATTTTGAATGAAAATTTTGATTGAAAAATCTTAAATTTGAACGAAAATTACGCAAAAGTGAAAATTATGCCAGATATCCCGTGTTCACACAAAAAGTTAAATGTCGATAACTCGATGAAAAAAAAAACGAAAAAATCTTTTCCATTTCGAATTCGACTCTGGTTGAGCTTTTTAATGATACAACTCTCATTTCTTACGATGAAAACATCGATCGGCCAAAATTGACTGAACAAAAAAACTCACTTGAGTATATAGTTCCCCCCACACGTGGGGTCGGAACCATAAACTGCCATCACTTAAAAACCACGCCTAAAAGCCAATCATATGGGCTGCATATATATTATATTTTATAATTTCATATTGGTTATATTATATAACTCAACATTGGGGATCACCGTATTAATATAGACATTAGCAGAGAAGTAAGCATTTTTGAGGATTTATCTCTGACGGAATTCCCAAATTAATATTCCCTGAACAAAACATCAAATTGCTCAAACTTTTTTCATTTGTCTGTTTCTTCTATGTCTTAAAATTTGTTAAATAAGAGTAAACAGTTTCCTTGTGTCGCATAACCCAACAATCTGATGGACTCACTGTCATATATTGATTATAAGTGTTTCCGATGTACACAAACGCTCAATCTACAAATTTCTATGACAACTTTTAAATTTGCACATTAGTTAAACAATAGAGTAAACGAAAGTCTCTAACTTTTAATTTCGCATTGTCTCCGACTAATTTTCCTACTATTGTCCCCCAACTACTTTCCTACAAGTTGCCTTTTTCCTACTATTGCCCCCCCCCAAAAAAAAGTTGTAACCGTAATCACAGGAAAAACCGTTTCCCTCGATAGTTGCGCAACCAGATCTGATGTAACCGAAACTGAATAAGGATCTTTTCCGTTTGTGCCCTCCAGTACGCTGTTCACCCAGAAAGGAAAAACGGAAAAGATCACTGAAAAACATCGGAAAGCTTACCCCAGCTTTTCCCCGTGCGCCCCGCGACTTCTTTCGTCTCCTTATTCCAGAGAAACACTTTGAAGTCTTCCCAGTTAGTGCTGATGGTTTTTCGAATTCCTTCCATGACAAAATCTGAAATATCCTCGAAGTAAAAACGAAATACAATTAAAAGCGGTCGCATATTTTTAGTTTTGCAAATTCGACTAAGATTTTAAAAACCTTCTCCAACACTGTTGACAAGAATCTTATCGATCCAGCCAAGAACTTTGACTGTTGTTGTTGGGGATTTTCTTTACAGAAGGGATTTCTCCCGATCAAAACAGTTATAGAAAATTAGTCCATGTCTCTCTGCAGTGTTGACAGTCACAACAGATCTGCATCGTGCAAACGTTTTCTGGTTTGTACCGCATCATGATATCATTCCACATTTGCTTTAGAATTCTGTGTTTTAGGCCGTGTTGATTTCCGAAGTCAATGCTGTGATGAAGTCTGTTGGCTATCCTTTGGGTGCGAAAGAAGAATTCGCCGCGAGATTTTTCGAGTCGTTTTTTCGTTAAGTCAAAGTAATTGTCTGTTCTCATTGATCTGTTTCCAGGCAGCACCGGCTGTTTTGTATTTGTCGGTTGATTTTGTTGAAGACTTGATAGTAGTAGAAGATCATTGAGCTGATAGTACATTGGCAAGGGTAGTAGATTTAACAAACTTAGTTGTTCGATGTAACTCAGTGTCTTGCTATTTGTTATCCAGGACACAACCTTTCGTTGAAACCGTTCCAAGTTTCGCATATCTCCTCGGTTTAAGTTACAGCACGGGGATCCGTACATTAGAACTCGCAGAATCATCGATTTGCAAAGTCCCAGTTTGATGCGCATATTAACTTTAAAGGCTATATTTCTTCTCAGGGAATAGAAGACTCGGTTTGCTTTCTTCATTCTTTCCTCTAAGTGGGTTTTCCGAGCCAAATCGGATTGTATCCGAATCCATAAGTCCTTTACAGCTGAGGTTTGGAGGAGACTTCCACACAGGTAGAAGTGTCTTTCTGGACCTTTGAACAAAAGTTTGGCGCATTTTTCAATCGCTAGACCCATTTTGTTTCGGTTGACCCAGTCTCCCAGTGCGTCGAGGTTACTCTGTGCTTGGTCTGCTGGTGTTCCAATGTGGAGTATTTTTAGGTCATCCGCGAACATAAAGGGTTCGCCAAATCTGAGGGCATCTGGCAGGTCGTTGATGTATATGCAAAATAGGATCGGCCCGAGCAATGATTCCTGTGGGACCCCACTTGTCACTAGTAAAGGTTTCGATTTGATGTTGTCCACTCGGACAAATTGTTCTCGTCCGTTGAGATAGTCATATAAGACTTCAAGGAGACAACCTCCAATGCCAATTTGCCCTGCTTTTAGTAGAAGTTCGTAGTGGGGTACACGATCGAATGCCTTCGCAAAATCAGTCTAGAATACAACAACTTCACTCTGCACGTTTTGTCCAGCGCTTCGTGTATTTTTTTCAGGAATAGCAGCATGTTCGTGCACACTGATCTCTGTGGAACAAACCTGTGTTGTTTCGAGGAAAGAAACTTGGTGAAGTGCGCGGACAGTTCTTCGTAAATGCATTTCTCGAATATCTTGATTTCAATGGTCTCTAGTTTTCGACAAGTTTCTTTTCACCCTTCTTGTGGATAGGCGAAACAGCTGCTATTTTCCAGGCTTTGGGTAGCTTCCTGTTCCGCTTGACTGCTTTGAACATAGTGCTCAGTGTTTTGCACATTTCTGTTGCGGTTTTGCGAAAAAAGAGGGGCGGTAAGCCATCGGGACCTCTGGTTTTAGTCACATCCAGCGTTGCCAAAATTTCAAAAATCTTTGTTTTACAAATGGAAAAATTTGAGATGGTGGAATGTTGTGGATTGACATCTTTATAACAGAAATCTATTAGAGGTGAGAAGACTGAGTGGAAGTGTTGGTTCAGCATGTTTGCTTTTTCGATGTCGTTTGAGCTACATCTTCCGGCGTAACTCATTACTTTGGGAATGGTTGCAGATTGGAAAAAAAATTAACGTGTTTGAAGAGGAGGTTTGTATCACGTGTGGCGAGAATTTCTTCTTGATAGGCGACACGATCGTTTTCACATAGTTCAGTGACCAAGTTTTCAAGTTTCGTGACCTTCAGTTTTCTGTAATCGGTAGGCTTCTTGTTCCAAAGTTCCCGTTGAGTTTTCAGCTTCTTCATCAAGTTCGACGTGGATGGCATTATCCAAGTAGGTAGTTGTTGTCGATGTTTAGTCCGTTGCGGGATGTGCTTTTGTATAAAATTATCGAAATAGTCATGAAGCTCAAGACAAGTGCTGTTTATATTTGTGTGACAAACAGGTTCAAATTTGTTGATTGACATGTTGACTAGCATTTCTTCGCAGAACTTTTTATCGATTAGATTTCTTCGATTAGCTTTTCTTACATAGAGCATTTAATAAAAATCAAACCGAGAATACATTGGCACAAAGAATTGGAAGCAGCGATAATTAGAACCCAAACTTCAAAAACGCCTTTCATGATCAGACAGCAGCCCAGGTCAGCTTACGAACTCAGTTTTATTGTAAATTCTGTCCAGCAATTTTAGGAACACTTCGGCTACAAAGGCAGCAAGATTACTAGGAAGCAATTGTTTATGGTTTCCTAACTGTCTCAAACTTACCTTCTTTTGGTAATATATCAAGCAGGGATGTACAAACTAATCCTCGTCAAAATATACTGAACGTCAGAAGTAAGTTAACGCTGCCTAATTTTACGATGTAAAAATCAAAAGTTGACAGAAAATTACAACTTGAGATCTACGAAATTTCAGATATTCCTGTTTTTACGATAAACAATGTTCCGGAAAACTCTCATAAGACTGTATTGTTTATTATGTGAATTTACATCATTTCAATTGTGAATAGAATAACTTTTAGTTGCATTTTACCTGATGATGCTAGATATAGCGAAAACGTTAATATTGTAAATAGAATAACTTTATATTAAATTTTATAATTGAATTCAGTTTTTTAACAAATAATATTTTAGCCAAGAAATTTAACATTTCAGTCCCTAGAGAGGCACAAAACAATGTTATTTGAAAATGTAACACTTTTAGAAAAAAATGAAAATGTTGGCAGCCAGTTCACTCTTTCATGCTATTAACCATCTTACTTATAAGATAAGCTGCATTTGATACCCCACATTATAACGGTACAAGGATTAAATTTAAATCCATACGCATACATCCAGCTAAAAACATCAGAAATTTGGCGGAATCAAGCAAATCACTAAACAGAAGAACACTGGTACTCGAGCATGATGCAATCAACAACACCCTAACAAAACAGATCAAACTCGAGACCTTCACTACCAACGACAAGTGCGAGTATTTGACAGCAAATAGTTTCGGGTTTCATGCGGTTGTATACCGCCAGAGGGAGAACACGCCAAAAATTTTCAATAGCTGCTCAGTACTGGTATATTTGTCCTCCAGGTAACGAAGCAAATAATCTCCAGGAAAAGACAGTCTGCATTTGCCCTCAGGTAGTACTGTCAAATCCACCAAGACGTGGATAGAGAACTGCATATATTAGAAGTCATGTGGCGACAAAAAAACACCTTGAGGAGCCTGCTCAACAAGGGAAGAGGAAAACCAAAAAAAAATTGGGTAGAAACCATCGTAGAGCGAGACCGAAACGTCCTGCGAAGGACGGAAACTTGTTGCTTACGGACGTAATTGTCCGTAGCTCGAGTGAAATTCCCAATCACAGCGCTGATGTCCAGCATAGTTTTACCCCCCTCTCCCGTTGGCTACGTTACAAGTAGATAATGTAGATAATGGTTTAATTCCTGGTTTTCTGAAATTTCGTGTTTCGAAAAGGGGTGTTTTTCTGAGCAGGCAGTTAAGACCTTTTAACGTAGATTACTAAAAGAAGAGCTAAGAAAAGTTAAAAATAACTTGACTAACCTGCCAGAGAGAGAGCTGAAACTAATAGGTCAGAAATAAGGAGCTCCACGAAGAAAAAAAATTTAGCCTCAGTAGTTTTTCTTGTACGAATAACTATTTGGCCACTGATGGAAAACAAATCAAAAAGAATGAATCTTGGCTGTCCTATTGCCAAGATAGACCGTTAAGAGAAAACGACAAGGCAGTCAAAATCCTAGAAGGAATAAAGCTACCAGTAATTGTCAAAGATATTCTCTCTTACGGGTCAAAACACCCAATTAAGGACAACTTTTTTGAAACACATTTTTTGGCAGAACTTAACAAGGTAATGAGTAGTAAGCGAGATAATGGTGTTTGTAGTAAAATATTCGTCAGGTAGAGGCATCAACCGAATGATCCGCAAAAATTGTAAGAGGCACACCAGTCGATAGAAGGCTTTCAAGGGTGACAAATTATCTTAAAGAGAATGGTTTTTAGCTATACCATTTGATAAACTAATGGATTTTGTATCACGAAAAAAGCATATTAATCTAAAATGAACGGAATACTCGACTGCCACCACCCATTTTCTGAGGAAAGAAGCAACAAAAGACAAAAAATTCCTCAAAATAGAAGAAAACATTAACGGAATTTCACTAGAAAAGAAAAAAAAGAAATCACCAAGGAAAAAAATATCATAAACTACTAGCGACTGGCGTACAACTAGCGCGATTGTATGAGTTGGCAAAAATTCACAAAAACACACGCAAATGAGCCCTGTTTAATCTTTTCGTGGTTGCTTTAACTACAATTTAAACACTCTTTTGACCATTCAAAAAGTGCTGGGAGCCAACATCGAAACTTCTAGCCTTAAAGCTAGACAAAAGCTTGAAACTCAGAGCTTGAGGCAAAACAGCAAATTGTATCACTGAATGTCAAAATTTTTAACACTAAAGTCCCCGTCTTGGAGGCCATCGAAATTGCTCTAAGATGTCCTTACTCCAGCGACACCCGTCCCGATATTGAAAGACCGAAACTTAAGCTCCTACTATAAATAAGCAGTCAAATATGTTTATTTTAGAAGTATTGGTAATTGGTACTGACAAAAAAACTGTTTGGCAATGGGGGCTTCCCTGGCAGTTATCTTGGCCAATGTTTGGATCAAAACATTTGAAGAGAAACTACGTACTGAGGATAAGATAGCTCGGAAGAAGTAAAAACTCTAAACAAAAATGTCCCATCGATCATAAAAAAGTGTTTTGGAACAGCAATGCTGTCAAGTGCGGCAAATGGGAGAACTGGTATCACATAAAATGTCAAAAGATAAGTAGGGAGGAGCTATACGGATAAATGGAGATGATGTTTGGAGATGCTTTGAATGTGAAAACTCACCAACTGATAAGCAAACAAGAAAACGAAATCTATAACAAAGATATGTAGATGACAATATTTGCACAGTAAAAGACAACCCCAAAAATTGTTTTAAATAGGAAACAATTTGCATGGAAAATTCGAAATTCATATTTGAGAAAAATTTATGACAAACACGATCTGGCCTTCCTGGATATGGCAGTTTACGTTGATGAACAAAATTATTTCTCTTGATGAACAAAAATATTTAACGTTGCCAGAAGCTAACAGACAATGGTTCGTATCTGCAATCCTCTGTAAAAATTCAGAAAAAATATGGCGAAAAAAATCAATATCCGGAAAATTGGTTGTCAAACATTGGTAATCAGACACTTGGAAAAATTTTAGGTGACTATAAAAAGACTGCAAAAACAGCAGCTAAATACAGTTCAACGAATAAACTTCAGCGGATTGACATACCAACATTTTTTTATATAGTTTAGAGGCTAATTAAGACTCAAGGAAGAGCTGCAAAAAATAACGCAACTTACAGTGATCTACACAACACGGAAACAAAGAAACTGTTTACAATCATTACAGTCGAGTTTTGACCAGCATCTGAAATCGCACGTGTTGTACAACAAAATATGAAGTGTATACAGTTCCAGCTATGTCGGGCAAAATTGCAGACATATAACCACGCGGATGGCAGAGCATCAAAAAAGGACTCACCAGTAGGTCAGCATCTAAGTGAATGTTGTGGCACAATTGATTCACATTTAATAGATCAGTGCAATGTGCAACAAAAACTCATGACTCTCAAAGCGTTACATATAGCACAAAGGAATCCATTGCTGAAGGCTCGCAATGAATACCATAGCCGGGAGTTGACATTCTAATACTAGTCAACAGTAGTCATTTTGCTCAAATCGAAATTTAAATTTTAGCAAATCAAAACAATGAAATGTTCAAAAAAGGTAACTGAAATGATAGATAGCCACTAGGAACTTCAAAAAACTCTAATTTCAACAATCTTGAACCAAAAATTCTTAAAACAAAGAACTGAAAAACGAACTTTCAGAACTTTTCGTTTTTATCGATAAACAATAATTCGATAACCTCTGATTTTATTGTTTTGTTCATTATGTGAAGTCAAATCAAATTAAATGTAAATAGAATAATTTTAGATTAACATTTAGCTGATGATGCAAGATACTGCGAAAAATTGTGTATCATAAATAGAATAATTTTACCTTAAATTTTCTAATTGATTTAGCTTTTTAAAAGCTAATATGAACAAAATTAATCATATAAAATAGTGCTGTCACTTACCTATTAACTTGAGATAATACGCGAACAAGGATTACTCCATCCAAACGTCAGTTGTCATAAAATCAGCATTTATTTCTAGATTGTCTAACTTTATAGTGTCACAATTTTAGTCGCCTTTTTTTGCGGTAAACTTGGCTGTAGTTCATTAATTTGAAATTAGTACTTTCGTACTATCTTAAGTTCAAGTTTTTCAAAAATTGTGCAAAAAGTGGTTATGATCAACATAATGGACGAAACAGTGAGTCACTACTATGAATTTTTCAAGCAGCTCATTGAGTGTACCGCAAAAATAAAATCGTTTCATAAACTTACGTCAAATTGATAGGCTCTGGTATCCGCGTCTAAATGTTTCAAATGTTGAAATAATAAAGTATTTAGGAATCTAACCTTTCCTTCCGCTCAACAACACTATAGTTATTATCAATCTCAATTACACATATTAGACCAGGGCAACCTCGGAGACATTACTGCCCTGCGTAGAAGTGCAAAACTTATTTTCGTTTGAATATGTTATTGCGTCAATTCCTTGTCATTTTTTCTTGTTTTTGGGATTTTCATTCCGAAGGTCATTGTTTTCAACTGTTTTATTGTGCAGGTTGTGGATGGCCCCGCGGTTCTCAAATACAAATTTACATTGCGAAACAGAATTTTGTTTCATTTTCCAGAATAATTGATGACATTTGATTTTTAATTTTTGCCTCGTGATCTTTTTTGTTCTTGCTGGGCTTCTGTGGTCGTTAATTTGCCAGCAGTAATCTGAAAATTTTTTCGTCAAAGAAAAAGTTGCTTAATCTGTAACCACAGACCAGACAAGCCATTTTTTGATGTAACGTCGAGCGTGCTCATCAGTGGCGCTAGGTTTGCGGAAAACGTTTTCCCTTTCTAGCAACTGAAGTAATAGCTAAAATGCAACATCATTGCATACGTCATGCGGTATTTTCGTCAACTTGTCTTGCTTGTCTTCTGTGGTCATTAATTTGCCAGTGGGTTGAAATTGTTTTTGTCACAGAAAAAGTTGCTTAATCTGTAACCACAGACCATACAAGCCATTTTTTGATGTCATCTCGAGCGTGCTCATCAGTGGCACTAGGTTTGTGGATAACGTTTTCCCTTTCTAGCAACTGAAGTAATAACTAAAATGCAACGCCATTGCATACGTCAAGCGGAATTCTCGTCAACTTGTCGGTAAAATTTCTGCACCGCATTTGGGTATAACTCCACGCTGCAAAGTGGACAGCATGCGTCGATGTGCAAAATTCTTCACAAGGACTGTCAATTGGTTTTTTTCTGCTTCAATATTGAACGGAATAGGCAAACCGTCGAGGAAAACCGATTTTGTCAATGTAAAAATCATGCATCTCAGTGGCAAGACTATCAGCCAAACCAAGGCTCTCTCTTTCTAATACCCAATAACCTGAAGTTTGTTTTCAATTAATGAGCAGATAATATCGTTTTTGCAAAACTCCATTTTTTACGTCAAGCATTGCTTTGGCCTTGCGTAATCTTATACTGCTTGAGTTGAAAACTCGTGAGATATCCATTTCCAAGAGACTCTCGTATTCTGTTAACTCCCTGAGGTTGAGTCCCGAATTGATCTATACGAAATCCATTAAACACTACTAGTCACAAATGAACAGCGAAAACAGTTTTCAAAATAACAGGTTTAAGTTTTTGAGAGGAGTATTTCGATAGCAAGTCGAAAATGTCTTTCAGGATAGATTCTTCGCAGATTGAACATAAGATTTCACGTTTCTGGGATCCAGTTACTAATTTGGTTGCTTTATTTTTTTGGACGGCTTTGTCATCCATTTTGGATTGTACTGAACCACTTGCGCATAAACGCATAGACAACAATCAACGCAAGATGAAAATACTATGAGCAAAAATCTTAAAATCAAAAAATATAGTACTCCTCTCAGAGTCCGAAAAACCTTCTAGATATTAGGAGTTTCTCGAGTAAGGAAAGCAGAGTTGTTGAACGCCTCTCCTGAAATATAACAGGCGTTTAAAGTTTATTAAATTTCAGAAGTCAGTTAGAAAACATCTGCGATGTAAGTTTTGCACGGAAGGATTCCTGTGTTTTGTGACTGCCAAAGAACTATACAGAAACGGAGCCGTGTAAAATATCAACTTCAGCTCCTCCGAAAATTTAACGCGCTCCGGATCACGCGTGTTCTTTTTTCTAACTTTGCAAATTGGAGCACTCACTACCTATCCAAAGTCAATTAAGTATTTTAGTAGGTTTCCCTAACTTTCTACCACACTGTCGGGGTTTACATACTAGCGGCTACAAACAGCTTGGATAGGGCCCTGTTTGTGCCTTGAGCTAAAAAGCCATTACCAGGGAAAATTCTTTTCAATATACTAGCAGTTAATTGTTGATTGATTTAAATGAACTCAATTTTACCGTTTATTAAGGGTGCTGCTCCGTTTTTGTCTGAACTTGATCCACTACAGCTGCCAGAGATTTTTGGGGTTGTTTTTTCAATCGCCATTGCGTTGAGTTTTGTAATTATAAAGTGTTGGAATGGAAAGGAATAGAATGCTTGGGAGTCAGCAAAGTAGTTTTGCTAATTAAAGGATTTCAAACTAAGATTAATTACTTTTTTAACAAATAATCTCAGTCAACAAAAATTTGTACACAAAGACTTCAGTTGTCTTAAAATCCACCAACAATTTGCAAAATTAGATTAGTCAAATCAACAGCTCTCTATCTACAATACTCTCCAATTGGTCAACAACTTTTCCGTCACCTAAGTGTCCTACGGCTTCTAATGCAGTGGATGGATCTTCTCTGGTGAGTGAAATTGATTTCTGTGTTTTGATATCACATGATATTAAGTAGCTTCCCCTCTTTTTGCTAAAATAGAACTTCGATACTAGTTGTTTCAGCACTGTTGATACTGATGGGCCAGCTTCACCTATGGCACAAAAAAGACTTTTGTGATCAAAAATGTGCTTTATGAGCCATTATTTGTTGATCTATTTTTGATACAACCATTATTTCGTTGTTTTTATAGCTGAACATTCTTTTGGAATTCTGAGCATATTGGGTCAAAGACTGATTGAGGTAATAATTCTTCAAAAGAACAGTTAACGAAGTTCTCGCCTTTTAAATAAAGTGCAATTCGCACTGCGCAAACCAGCAATCATTCTTAAGGATTTTCGAATCAACTGCAATTAATTGCTTTTCTGGAATTTAAAAAAAATGAAAAAGAAGTAAGATCCGCCCAAGGAATCCTAAGTGAGCCAACACTATAATATTTCAATCACCGTATTTAAATTTATCGCAAAAATACATTATTTATTTTTAAACCTGACGTCAATTTGATAGTCTCTAGAATCCGCATTCAAAGATGGAAGAACAATAAACCAATTAGGAGTCTAGCCTTTAATCCCGATCATCAACACTATAGGTGTTATAAACCTCAATTACACTTTTAGTACCACAGCAACCTCTGTGACATAATTTCGTTGCGTAGGATCAAAAAACCTAAATATGGCGTGTTAGGGAGGGTCCTCCGTCCCCAATGCTTGAACAATACTCGTTATTCAGTTTCTAAAAGCTTCTGTTAATATTTTATATTGAATTGCCTTTTGAATTTGTTGGTTTCCTTGGCTTCTTTGGGGCATGACTTGTCTAACGAATTGAAAACATTTACGTCTACAAAAATTTGGTTGATTTTGAGCCTCTTCAATTGGTTTGCTTTGATGTCAATTTGATAGTTGTCGTTAGTGCTAGTAGATTTATTATAAAAACTGTCGCCTTCTAGCAATCAAAATGATAGATTCAATTCAGTGTCACAGCATACGTTGTGCCTTATTACTGAGAACGGGTCTCTAAATTCATTTTGCTGCATGTGGGTGTAAACTTTTTTTTACACTAGGGAGCACGCGTTAGTGAGATTTTTTTTCCACAAGGACAGTCGATTGGCGTCTTTTTGCTTCAGGATTGTATCGAATACGTAAACCGACGCGGGTTTCAGATTTTGGCAACGTACAACCGTATCGTTTCAGTAGCAAGGCTGTCAGCCAGTTCGATGCTCATTTTTGTGATTAAAAGACACAAACGAGACTGTTGACTTTGGCTGACTATCGGAGAACATAGTTCTGTATATAGATGTGTTTAACTGAATTTAAATCGAAAATGATGCAGAGGATTGGGGTATTCTCTTCTGCCCCCACGGTGTTTTTACGCTGTTACGTTGTAATATAGCACATTTATTTTTTAAGAAAAAAGGCAGCAGCGCCTGAGGACTTTGAAAGATATGAGATTATTAGGATGGGGATGCTAGAACAGATTATTTGCAAACAATTTAGCAACAATTGTAATTCCTAGCTTGGTTTGTGATATTTTGTAATCTTTATATTCTTTCCAGCGAGTCATCTTCCTTTTAGTTGACCTATTGTTTTCTCACAAAAACCGACTGTTTTGATTTTTTTTTGTGCAAATTTTGCCAACTTGACGGTTTTCAGTTTTGCGTGATTGAATGTTTTTGCTCAGTCAAAAGTATTTGTAGGTATTGGTTAAAGTCCTCTACTCAAAATAAGATGAAATGTGCTCCAAAATCAGTTAAAGTTTTTACTTGAAATCGTTCTGTTGGTCATAGTGGTATACAATAATCTCAAATGACGTCATTTGAAGCACCTCCAATGATTTTAGTTTCACAACTGTCCTCACCCCCCGAGTGATGCAAGCTGTAATAGATTTGAGATCCCGCTAATCGTTCGACACTATTTATTGCAAGTTTAGTGCCCCTGTTTTTACGTAGTATCCTTGAAGTTACCCGAAATTTGGGGATGCTTTTCATAAAGTTTCTTGTTTATAAAAGCTTTAATGATGTTTGCTCATTTTCCTTGACGTTTACTAACTTTTTCTGACGATGACTGTAAACACCAAGGACAATGACCTTTAAAACGGCTTGTACCCTACTAAAAATACGTTTCTCTTTATTTTAAAGCATAATTAGCCAGAATTAAAATCAGCCTGATGTTTCTTTTTTGTTACTGCTCTCTAAAATTTCTGCTCTCTATGAACCGCTTCGAGACAAGGTAGATGACAAGGTGGCATAGGTGACTTGTTACGGGAATCTCATGAACAATTTATTTGGATTCCAGAGCTGTGGAGTCTTTTTTTCACTCATACGGAAGAGCTACCTTGAAAGACCTCTTCAATGTTTTCTCGCAGAACCCGTCTCTAAAGCTGAAAACTGTTGTTGCTATTGCAGAGGTCCTAATGATCATAGAGATTTCTCCAATAAGTTAATGACTGGTAGTGTTTGTTGGATTTATTTAAAACCCATGGAATGTTATTGTTCCCAATACTTTTTTGTATTGTAATCACAAAAAGAGGAAGCTAAGCATTCTGAACTCCATTTTAAATATATTCTGTTTAATTTCTTTCCCTCTGTTGATAGTTTACCTTTCATCATATGTGTCATCTCACTTTTTTTTGTGAAGATAGTGTTCTTGTCTCATATATTGGTTTAGCGGTCTTATGCACAAAAATTAAAATCCACGCCTTGGCCTTTTTCTAAGTCTTTCAGCCCTCCGTCTACCAATGTCCTCAGAATAAACACTATATTCTGTGAGAAAAAATGAAGAAAAGACAGAATGTAGAGCATTCTGGAAGCAGCTTCGTAACAGCGGTTTAAGATGCAGCTCTTGCGGATGGCTTTACCTGCGTTGTAGCAGCGTTTGATTGCCATCCTGGGCTCCGTTGTTCATGTTGTCAACCTGCATGTTGTCGCATCACTTAACCAGAACCCGCTTTTGAACGTTTTTCTGCCGATTGCCGATTAAATTGAGGAACCCGACACTGCAACCAACACGGTCCCGCAAAACGCTTCTCCTAGCAACGAAACTCTTTCCCAAGATAATTGGCACTTTGATACCCAGCATCTAAAGAGAGACTGAGCAATTCCATAAAAAAGTTTGCCACTGGAGAGCAAACTTTCTTGCGCTCAACAAATACAAAGCGGTTCACGAGTTTCTTGATTGTCTTGACAAAATTGTGAAATCATTTGCGGAAAAGGCGAAGTATACAGCCTTATGAATTTTAGTTCTCGCATAGGCGAAAATTGAAAACGATGGGCCTGTAAACAAAAATCTAACTAGGTGATTTTTTCAGTGGTGTAAAGGTCAATGCGGCAAAAATTTCAGAAAAGCCTTCCAAAACAAGCTTTGTAAAAGGAGCTGAACGGGAAAGCAGGCTTGCCTGAAACAATTTAACAAATTCATGGAAACAAGAAAAAAAACCAATTCAATGCTTAGCAGGAGAGCTCTCATCAGGGATCCTCTCACAGGAGGAAACATTCAATCGAAAACCTGTACTCGAACTACTCCTTCAAGAAGAATCAAAAACATCTCAGTCGAATCAAAACTATTATCTTGAACGCCAAGCATTCAATTCCATTCCCAACCGCCCAAGTATATTTGAAAACACTCAGTGCAACGGCAATTAAAAAACCGCCTAGAGCGCTCAAAGCTGCAACGGTCAGTCAGGCTTAGACGAAAACGAATGGAGACAAAATTTTATTTGCTTCAAAGAAAACTCAATCAATATGGAATAACTGTTATCCAATATGGCCGTCAAAATGGGCACCAAAAGTTCCGAATAAATTTTAAGTAGCATGCAAAGCTTTATGTCTCTAGCCACTCTAAGAAAACCCTGGCGTCAGACAAATCGGTGGTTGTAAAATTTTGAGTCGTGTTGTTGTAAAGTGTTTGATAATGAAATAGAAAACGATCTGCAGTTTCTCGAAAGCAATTGCCAGCCCTGCCTAGGCTAAAAAACGGGAATGAATATGCCATGCGTTCAAGGCGTTCTGCCTCTGATGATCTATTAAACAAAGCAGTACTTCTTTTGGACACAATAAACGGAATCAATTGCCTCAATGGACAATAATCTTTTGAAAATAAAAAAAAACAATTGCCTTGATTTGGCTGTGTACCTGATAATTCACACACAAATCTGTCCAACCTGTTTGTATCCGGCCATCTTTTGCAGATTCAACAATGCATCATTCAGAGAGATCCTAATGCCTCATTGAAATGAGATATGGCCATATTCCCCTTGATTGACCTCATGCGAAACTCAAGCAAAACGCTAACTTGACAAGCAAGCGACGCTAGTGCGGTAGGAATCTAGAGGAATCTGATTATTTTCTTTACGGACTAATCCAGAATACCAACTGGTTGTAAAAGAGCACGCGAAAGCCAGAGCTTGTATAAATTTCAGAGGAGCCGATGTTGATAATGTAGATGGCTGCCGTGTTCTGGGATCATTCGTTGGAATTGAATATCTGAGCGAATTCTTCCTTCTAACTACAATTGAAAAATTTTCCAAATTACTTCAGAAGCTCAAAAAATTTGGAAAAACGGTCATCAAAAGGCGTACTCAAGTTTTACGAGAGGTGTTCAACAACAACATGGTTTCATTGCTTGAGCAACTCATAAGACTCATAAACTTGACCGCTGAACATTTTTCAAAAAACCTTGTGGCCAGAGTATTTTTGAATTGCCCTTGGCTGACCGCGCTGGTTGTGTTTGCAAGTAATATGGAAGTTTGGACTCAAAATCAGGGAGCCACGGAATACGACACTGACTACACTTCATAATTTGCTGTTGTGTTGCATCATGGAAATGAAGATCTCTAGATTATTCATCTCTTGGAATATATAATTAGGCAAGCCGAACGCAATTCTCAACTTACAAAGATGGAGGCTCGCAAAACATATTTTCTGCACGTTTACTGAAGACAAATTTCAAATTGTTGTCTGGGCTTTAGCAAACCTCTGAATTGGTTGACAGCTTGGTGACTGAAACACAACGGTTTTCAGTTGACAACAGTTTTACAAAGTTTTACACGGAGAAATTTGCAATAAAGGATTCTTGTCCATTGTGCAACGTGGGTTTATAGCTACATGCGGCACAAAAACCATTAGCGACAATTTGAAGAAAATAATTTTTATAAAGTGACTTCGCAAGTTAGGCATTTTTTCGGTTGTGTTGGTCTCAAAAAAAATTGTTACCGCGTTTTATAAAATAGGCTGCTGTGATATTTCGTAGGTGGCTCAAACTTTTGTTCTTTGGGCGGACCAAAGCTGTTTGTTTAAATTAAACAGAAAATTTCAATTCTAGATTTGAAAAATGCAACAAAACTGATAAAGACGAACTGCGGAGAGGGACACAGACAAGCAAATATTCACCTATTGTTGAGGAGTAGCAAGACATAATTTAGTCCTGTTATGTGCCATATTCAAAATAATCACTCGACAATCTTATGTTGTTCTGAATTGAATTAAACTAACTCATGTATAAGTCTCAAAAATGATATTTCTTGTATTCAGTAGAAGTTTGTGAACCTGATTTAATTTATCTTAGGTGTCAATGCCAAAAACAGGTTAGGCTACAAAATATCACAATTTTTCATTACAAAGACGTATGATCCGACCAATGAAGACAACAGTGAGCCCAATTATGAATTATTATAAGCTTATTTAATTTTACCTCAGTAGCGCACTGACGCGAGGCTGTTAGTTTCATTCTTTTTCTTTCGACATTAGTTTTTCATTTCTGAATGTTGTCTATCTTTATTTTCCATTTTTCTGAGCTAATTTTTGTGTGTACTGTTTTCTTCTTATTTAGAGAGTTGAAAAAAAAAACAAAATGCTTTCTGAAAACGTTGTGCTGGGAGAACCCTGGACTAACCATTTTCACACAGAGTTGCGGAACAGCTATTTCCATTCATTTTTTAGGCCATTATCTAACAAAGATACAATTCGCCTAAGACGTTGTGAACTGAATGCATGTAGCAAAAGCGAATGAATCAAAATCAATCCCTCGGATTTTCAGAAAAAATTTTAAAAACTTTTTGGGAATTATCTCAGCAATCAAGACAATAGTATTGTGGAAGCAATAAAAAATTTTCCTAGTTAAAACAAGTATGATAAAACCAATGAACAGAGCAGTAAACAACATTATGAAACATCAACAGCGTAAATAAAAATACCTCACGAACGCACTGTATTTTAAACATATAACAAGGTGTAAGGCCCCAAGTGCCGAGTCAAAGAGTTGGATTAATGCCGTTATAATAGGTGCAAAACCTTCCTTCGATCACAACAATGGAGAAGAATTATCAAACTCAATTTCACTTATTTCACTGAAACTTCTGAAACAGATAATGGCGCTGCGTAGGAGTGCAAAACATAGCTTTTTTCCTTCTTCATATATGTTGTTGCATCCTAGTAAAAGCCGTATTTTTTTTCGGAACGTTTTGTTGTTAGTTGCTCTGTAGTGTGTGTTGGGGGCAGCCCTGCATCCACTACTCACGAAAACTCGATTGGAACAAAACTTCCTTTTTTTCAATTCCGAAACGGCTTGTTGACATTGTAGATTTATCATTGCTTCGTTGTTTTTTTTTGAAATTCCGCGGCTTTTTTCATGACCCGTCCAATGGATTGAATTTAATGAGCTATTTTTTTGTCTCTGATGTTATTGTACATGTGGGTATGAACCCCTTTTTCAAAATGGACATGGGTTATTGTGAATTGTTTCCAACAAGTGCGGTCAAAAGGTGTATTTTTTTTCAGGAAGTGTAATTTTTAAAAGTGAAGATTTGAGCGAATCTTTCTCAGTAACTAAATTGGTAAATTTTCCAATCTACTTCAGAAACTCAAAAAATTTGGAAAAACGGTCATCAAAAACCTAATAATGTTTAACGAGAGGTGTTCAGCTACAACATGGTTTCGTTGCTTGAGCAACTCCTAAACCCTGAAAATTTTGTCGCAGAAAATGGACAATAATTTTAAGTTTTACGCGGAACATTTTACCTTAAATCATGCTGTACACAGTGCAACGTTGGGTTATAGCTACATGCGGCACAAAACCGTTAGCGAGCATTTGACAAAAGTAGTTCATGACTTTTGCAGTGATTTCGCAGTTTAGCCATTAATTCGGTTGTGTTAATTTAAAGTAGAATTTTTTTTGCGTTTAGAGAATTGTGGTCCTGTGATGTTTCGTAGGGGGCTCATATTTTCGTCCGTTGGGCGGATAAAACCCATTTTCTTAAGTTAAACAGATATCTTCAATTATAGATCTGACAAAAGCGAATTATTTTATGAGGTTGAACTGTGGCGAGGGATAAAGACAAGCAAATATTCAACTATTGTTGGGAAGTAGCATTTCATAATTTAGTCCTGTTATGTGCCATATTCAAAATAGTCACTCGACAATCTTATGTTGTTCTGAATTGAACCAAATTAACTCATGTATTTGTCTCAAAAATGATAATTCTTGTATTCAGTAGAAACTTGTGAACCTTATTTAAATTATCGCAGGAGTCATTGGCAAAAACAGGTTAAAAATTGTCATAATTTTATTTTTCAAATACGTTTGATCCGACCAATGAATGCAACAAGGAGCCCCATTATGAATCATTAAGAGTTTATTCAAATTTACCTCAGTAACGTACTGCAGTGAGGCTGTTTGTTTCATTCACCTTCTTTCGCCATTGGTTGCTCATATCTGAAAGTTTTCGATCGTTTTTTTTTTCGCATTTGAGTTGAGAAATTTTGCATTTGACTTGAGAAATGGCTAGTCCCAGTCATTTTTTATATGCCATTTTCTAACAAAGATACAGTTTGCCTAAGATATTGTGAACTGTATGGAAGTAGCACAAGCGAATGAATCAATATCAATCCCTCAGATTTTTAGAATAAAATTTAAAAATTTTTTGCGAATTATCTCAGCAATCAAGACAATAGTATGGTGGAAGCAATAAAAAATTTTCCTAGTTAAATCAAGTATGATGAAACCAATGGCAGAGCAGTAAACACCATTAAGAAACATCACCAGCGTAAATTAAAATTCCTAAAGAGCGCACTGTATTTTAGACATATAGCAAAGTGCTACGCCCCAAGTGCCGAGCAAAGAGCTAGATTAAGGCCGTTAAAATAGGTGTAAAACCTTCCTTCGATCACAACAATGGAGAAGAATTATCAACCTCAATTTCACTTATTTCACTGAAACTTCTGACACAGATAATGGCGCTGCGTAGGAGTGCAAAACATAGCTTTTTTCCTTCCTCATAAAAATTGTTGCATCCTAGTAAAAGCCGTATTTTTTTTCGGAACGTTTTGTTGTTAGTTGCTCTGTAGTGTGTGTTGGGGGCAGCCCTGCATCAACCACTCACGAAAACTTGCTTGGAACAAAACTTCCTTTTTTTTCAATTCCGAAACGCCTTGTTGACATTGTAGATTTATCATTGCTTCGTGATTTTTTTTGAAATTCCGCGGCTTTTTTCATGACCCGTCCAATGGATTGAGTTGAATGAGCTATTTTTTTTGTCTGTGATGTTATTTTACATGTGGGTATGAACCCCCTTTTCAAAGTGGACATGGGTTAGTGTGAATTGTTTCCAACAAGTGCGGTCAAAAGGTGTATTTTTTAATTTAGGAAGTGTACTTTCTAAAAGTGAAGATTTGAGCGAATCTTTCTTAGCAACTACATTGTAAATTTTCCAATCTACTTCAGAAACTCAAAAAATTTGAAAAAAACGGTCATCAAAAACCTAATAATGTTTCACGAGAGGTGTTCAGCTACAACATGGTTTCATTGCTTGAACAACTCCTAGACCCTGAAAATTTTGTCGCAGAAAATGGACAATAATTTTAAGTTTTACGCGGAAAATTTTACCTTAAAGCATGCTGTACACTGTGCAACGTTGGGTTATAGCTACATGCGGCACAAAACCGTTAGCGAGCATTTGACAAAAGTAGTTCATGACTTTTGCAGTGATTTCGCAGTTTAGCCATTAATTCGGTTGTGTTAATTTAAATTAGAAATTTTTTTGCGTTTAGAGAATTGTGGTCCTGTGATGTTTCGTAGGGGGCTCATATTTTTGTCCGTTGGGCGGATAAAACCCCTTTTCTTAAGTTAAACAGATATCTTCAATTATAGATCTGACAAAAGCGAATTATTTTATGAGGTTGAACTGTGGCGAGGGATAAAGACAAGCAAATATTCAACTATTGTTGGGGAGTAGCATTTCATAATTTAGTCCTGTTATGTGCCATATTCAAAATAGTCACTTGACATTCTTATGTTGTTCTGAATTGAACCAAATTAACTCATGTATTTGTCTCAAAAATGATAATTCTTGTATTCAGTAGAAATTTGTGAACCTTATTTAAATTATCGCAGGAGTCAATGGCAAAAACAGGTTAAAAATTGTCATAATTTTATTTTTCAAATACGTTTGATCCGACCAATGAATGCAACAAGGAGCCCCATTATGAATCATTAAGAGTTTATTCAAATTTGCCTCAGTAACGTACTGCAGTGAGGCTGTTTGTTTCTTTCACCTTCTTTCGCCATTGGTTGCTCATATCTGAAAGTTTTCGATCGGTTTTTTCGCATTTGAGTTGAGAAATTTTGCATTTGACTTGAGAAATGGCTAGTCCCAGTCATTTTTTATATGCCATTTTCTAACAAAGATACAGTTTGCCTAAGATATTGTGAACTGTATGGAAGTAGCACAAGCGAATGAATCAATATAAATCCCTCAGATTTTTAGAATAAAATTTAAAAATTTTTTGGGAATTATCTCAGCAATCAAGACAATAGTATGGTGGAAGCAATAAAAAATTTTCCTAGTTAAATCAAGTATGATGAAACCAATGGCAGAGCAGTAAACACCATTAAGAAACATCACCAGCGTAAATTAAAATTCCTAAAGAGCGCACTGTATTTTAGACATATAGCAAAGTGCTACGCCCCAAGTGCCGAGCAAAGAGTTAGATTAAGGCCGTTAAAATAGGTGTAAAACCTTCCTTCGATCACAACAATGGAGAAGAATTATCAACCTCAAATTCACTTATTTCACTGAAACTTCTGACACGGATAATGGCGCTGCGTAGGAGTGCAAACATAGCTTTTTTCCTTCCTCATAAAAATTGTTGCATCCTAGTAAAAGCCGTATTTTTTTCGGAACGTTTTGTTGTTAGTTGCTCTGTAGTGTGTGTTGGGGGCAGCCCTGCATCAACCACTCACGAAAACTTGCTTGGAACAAAACTTCCTTTTTTTCAATTCCGAAACGGCTTGTTGACATTGTAGATTTATCATTGCTTCGTGATTTTTTTTGAAATTCCGCGGCTTTTTTCATGACCCGTCCAATGGATTGAGTTGAATGAGCTATTTTTTTGTCTGTGATGTTATTTTACATGTGGGTATGAACCCCCTTTTCAAAGTGGACATGGGTTAGTGTGAATTGTTTCCAACAAGTGCGGTCAAAAGGTGAATTTTTTGCTTCAGGAAGTGTACTTTCTAAAAGTGAAGATTTGAGCGAATCTTTCTTAGTAACTACATTGTAAATTTTCCAATCTACTTCAGAAACTCCAAAAATTTGAAAAAAACGGTCATCAAAAACCTAATAATGTTTCACGAGAGGTGTTCAGCTACAACATGGTTTCATTGCTTGAACAACTCCTGGAAATTTTGTCGCAGAAAATGGACAATAATTTTAAGTTTTACGCGGAAAATTTTACCTTAAAGCATGCTGTACACTGTGCAACGTTGGGTTATAGCTACATGCGGCACAAAACCGTTAGCGAGCATTTGACAAAAGTAGTTCATGACTTTTGCAGTGATTTCGCAGTTTAGCCATTAATTCGGTTGTGTTAATTTAAATTAGAAATTTTTTTGCGTTTAGAGAATTGTGGTCCTGTGATGTTTCGTAGGGGGCTCATATTTGCGTCCGTTGGGCGGATAAAACCCATTTTCTTAAGTTAAACAGATATCTTCAATTATAGATCTGACAAAAGCGAACTATTTTATGAGGTTGAACTGTGGCGAGGGATAAAGACAAGCAAATATTCAACTATTGTTGGGGAGTAGCATTTCATAATTTAGTCCTGTTATGTGCCATATTCAAAATAGTCACTTGACATTTTTATGTTGTTCTGAATTGAACCAAATTAACTCATGTATTTGTCTCAAAAATGATAATTCTTGTATTCAGTAGAAATTTGTGAACCTTATTTAAATTATCTCAGGAGTCAATGGCAAAAAACAGGTTAAAAATTGTCATATTTTTTTTCAAATACGTTTGATCCGACCAATGAATGCAACAAGGAGCCCAATTACGAATCATTAAGAGTTTATTCAAGTTTACCTCAGTAACGTACTGCAGTGAGGCTGTTTGTTTCATTCACCTTCTTTTGCCATTGGTTGTTCATATCTGAAAGTTGTCGATCGTTTTTTTTTTGCATTTGAGCTGAAAAATTTTGCATTTGACTTGAGAAATGGCTAGTCCCAGTCATTTTTTATATGCCATTTTCTAACAAAGATACAGTTTGCCTAAGACATTGTGAACTGAATGAAAGTAGCACATGCGAATGAATCAAAATCAATCCCTCAGATTTTCAGAATAAAATTTAAAAATTTTTTGGGAATTATCTCAGCAATCAAGACAATAGTATGGTGGAAGCAATAAAAAATTTTTCTAGTTAAAACAAGTATGATGCAATCAATGGACAGAGCAGTAAACACCATTAAGAGACATCACCAGCGTAAATTAAAGTTCCTAAAGAGCGCACTGAATTATAGACATATAACAAAGTGCTAGGCCCCAAGTGCCGAGTCAAAGAGTGGGATTAAGGCGGTTATAATAGGTGTAAAACCTTCCTTCGATCACAACAATGGAGAAGAATTATCAAGCTCAATTTCACTTTTTTTCACTGAAACTTCTGACACAGATAATGGCGCTGCGTAAAAGTGCAAAACATAGCTTTTTTCCTTCCTCATATATGTTGTTGCATCCTAGTAAAAGCCGTATTTTTTTCGGAACGTTCTGTTGTTAGTTGCTCTGTAGTGCGTGTTGGGGGCAGCCCTGCATCAATCACTCACGAAAACTCGATTGGAACAAAACTTCCTTTTTTTCAATTCCGAAACGGGTTGTTGACATTATAGATTTATCAATGCTTCGTGATTTTTTTGGACTTCCTCGGCTTTTTTCATGACCCGTCCAATGGATTGAATGAGCTATTTTTTGGCTCTGATGTTATTGTACAAGTGGGTATGAAACCCCTTTTCAACGTAGACATGGGTTTGTGTGAATTGTTTCCAACAGGTGCGGTCAATAGGTGTATTCTTTGCTTCAGGTTTGTACTGAATGCATAAACCGTTGCGTAATCCTATTGGGTCAATGTAAAACCTAACAGAACTTTTAACAGCTTAAGGACCCCGGGTTCTGTTAAGGATGCTCCCTAAAGAGTCTGCCAGACCACCTTGGCATCCATCATGGTTTGAACTTGTTCATTTGCAGTAAAACTCTAGCAGCAGAAGACGTAAATTGACCATAAGTTTTATATGATTCTATATATGTTTTAAAAACAAAAAGCAAAGTACTTTCTGTTCTCTGCTGCCAAAAGATTTTTTAAGCGTTAGGAATTGTTCGAGCCAGAAATTCTAGTTTTAGCTCAACATTTCTCGTGAAACACAGGTAGGCGCTTTACTGCAGCAATAATTTTCCATTTGTTCACGTGTCTGAAGTTGAACGGATAGTTTAGGCGATGTCGTTGCTCGAAAAATTATACATGAGGCTTCTTGGCCGAGGGTTGATTCCAAAACACACAAACCGTCTTCAAAGTTGCTATGATTTCCACAGAAGTCATGAGCTCTGAATTCCGCATTGCCTTCTACCAGCAGTTCGCTTTCTGGCACAACCAATAAACGATTAACATGATCAAAATTTTGTTATGTTACCTAAATTCTAAGCTGCACTGACATATTGCGCATAGAAATTTGGGTCACGTTCGATTTGCGCGCAACTTTGATCAATGGGAGGACAGTCACACCATACATTGGCATGGCAATGGTATCTCCTTAAGTGGTGCCTTCTAGGTAATACAAGCAGACTAGTATGGAAGGGCTAGGGCTGGATAGGGCTAGGGCAAACAGAAGTTGGATAGGGCTGTGTTTGTGTGTGCGTGTGTTTAAATCCAGCCAATTTTCTGAGACCTCTTTGAAACGTGTCATTTTTTGTCATTCATTTGCGACCAATTTTGACGAACCGTTGCTGCTATATATTCTAAAGCCTGCTTTTGTAAATGGAAAAGCTCAAGTACAGTTCTTCACTTATTGCGTCCTTTGGAGATAGCTATCCTGTTAGGCGCCTAACTGAACTGGATATTTTTAGTCCATTATCTTGCTTAAAGTTTTCAAGCCATACTGCTTGCCGCTAAAAGCTCCGTTTTTGACTACTGTTTCGCAGAGCTTCAGTTTAAGGAATAGTATGTCGAGTTGACCTTCACTCCACTGTTAGAGCCGACTTGGTAGAGCTTTGGTCACAAGCCCATCATTTATAGTTTTTACGCATGCGAGAATTATGTGCGCATGAGAGGTAAGAGTTAACACTGATTGCTGCAACCCCAAATTCTAAGCTTGCAAAACTTGTCTTTTTTTGTTAAAAAAAAAAATTTTGGCCAAAACAAACAACATTTTTTGTCCCGACTTGTTTTTGCTGAGAACTTATTCGGCAAGTGCAAATTTCTTTTTATTTCTTCTCAATTTGTTCTTCGATGTGGTGCAAGGAATTCTAGGTATAATTGGATGGATTTTCGTTACAGAGCAGGGCATTAAAAACGGCCTTGTAACGGGGTTGCTCGAAGAAATATACAAGACGCTTCATGGCTGACAATTGATTCCAAAACACGCAAACCGTCTTCAAAATTGCTATGATTTCCTCAGAAGTCATGAGCTTTGGATTCCGCATTGTCTTCTACCAGCAGTTGGCTTTCTGGCACAACCCTTAAACGAAAAACCATGATCAAATCAACACTTGAAAAATTTTGTTGAGTTATCTAAACTTTAAGCTGGACTGCCAAATTGCGTATAGAATTTTGCGTCACGTTCGATTTGCCTGCAACTTTGATCATGGGAGGACGGTCACACCATAAATTGGCATGGCAATGGGATCTCCTTGTGTGGTGCCTTCTAGGTAATACAAGCAGACTAGCATGGAAGGGCTAGAGCTGGATAGGGCTAGGGCAAACCGATGTTGGATAGGGCTGTGTTTGTGTGTGCGTGTGTGTAAATCCAGCCACTTTTCTGAGAACTCTCTGAATCATGTCATTTTTTGTCATTCATTGGCGACCAACTTTGACGAACCGTTGCTGCTATATATTCTAAAGCCCGCTTTTGTAAATGCTGTTGTCATATGCTTTCAATTTTTAGAAGATGCATAGCAAGTGAGATTGAGTGCTAGACGGTCAGAAAAATTGCACAAAACGGTTTGAAACAAGTATGTATGGTTGTTTTTATGGAAGAGTTCAAGTACAGTTTTTCATTTATTGCGTCCTTTGGAGATAGCTATCCTGTTAGGCGCCTGACTGAACTGGATATTTTTTGTTCCCATTATCTTGCTTAACGTTTTCAGGCCATCTTGTTTGCCGCTAAAAACTCCGTTTTTGACTACTGTTTTGCAGAGCTTCAGTGTTAAGGCATAGTATGTCGAGTTGAACTTCACTCTTCTCTTGGACCCGACTTGTTACATTTTTGGTCACAGGCCCATCATTTTCAGTTTTTACGTTTGCGAGACTTAAGTTCGCATGAGAGATAAGAGTTAACGTTGATCACTGCAACCTCAAATGCTAAGACTGCAATACTTGTCTTTTTAGAAAAGAAAACTTAAAAATTTGGACAAAACAAAAAAAAATTGTGTCACACTTTGTTTCCGCTGAGAACTATGAAGCTTAGTCGGCAAGTGTTCTCATCAGGGATCCTCTCAAGGCGGGAAAAAATTAACCGAAAACCTATAATCGAAGTACTCTTTTAAAAAGAATAAAAAATCTCGCAGGCGAGTCAAAGCTTTTATCCTGATCGCAAAGCATCCAATTCCATTCCAAACCGCCATATTATATTTCAAAACACTCAACGTAACGGCAATTGAAATGCGACATGAGAACTCATTGCAGCCACGGTCATAGCAGCCACGGAAGAAGAATCAAAAACCTCTCAGGTGGTTCAGAACAATTATCTTGACCGCTAAGAATTTAATTCCATTCCGAACGCCCAATTTAATTTAAAAACACTCATTGCAACGTCAGTGGAAAAGCGGCTGTGAAATCTCATAGCAGCCACGGTCAGTCAGGTTTAGACGAAAACGAATGGAGACAAAATTTTATTTGCTTCAAAAAAACTTGGTCAATATGGAGAAAGTTATCCAAAATGGTCGTCCAGTTGGTTACCAAAAAATTCCAATTAAATTTTTAGTAGCATACATAGCTTATTATTTCTTGCCATTCAAAGAAAACCCTGAAGTTAGTCCAATCAGCTATGGTAAAATTTTGCTTGCGTTTCATTGTAAAGTGTTTCATAAAAGTCAAAGGAAACGACTTGCAGTTTCTCGCAGGCAATTGCCAGCCCTGCCTAGGCTAAAATGCGGCAATGGATATGCCATGCGTTCAATGCGCTCTGCCTACGCAGATCTATAAAACAAAGCGGTACTTCCTTTGGACACAATAAACGTGACCAATTGCCTCAATGGACAATAATCTTTTGAAAATAAAAAAAAACAATTGGACTGTTTTGACTATAGAGCTGGTAATTCACACACGAGTCCATCCAACCTGGTTGTATCCGGTAATCTCCTAGAGAATCAACAACGCATCCTTCAGGGAGATCCTAATGCCTTGGCTAAATACGGTATAGCCATACTCCCCTTGATTGACCTCATGCAAAACTCAAGCAAAGCGCTAATATGATATGCAAGCGACGCCAGTGCGCTAGGAATCTTGAGGAATCTGATGATTTTCTTTACAGACTAATCCAATTAGGCTAAATTGTTTGGATACATAGTGAACGCTCCAGAATGCCAACTGATTTTAAAAGAGCACGCAAAAGCCAGAGCTTGCATACATTTCAGAGGAGCCGATGTTGATAATGTAGACGGCTGCTGTGTTCTGGGACCAGCCCTTAAAAGTCAAGATTTGAGCGAATCGTTCTTAGTAACTACATTGGTAAATTTTCCAATCTATTTCAGAAACTCAAAAAATTTTTGAAAAACGGTCATCAAGAACCTAATAATGTTTCACGAGAGGTGTTCAGCTACAACATGGTTTCCTTGCTTGAGCACTTCCTAACGCCCTGAAAATTTGGTCGCAAAAAATCGACAACAATTTTAAGTTTTACGCGGAAAATTTTACCTTAAAGCATGCTGTACACTGTGCAACGTTGGGTTATAGCTACATGCGGCACAAAACCGTTAGCGAGCATTTGACAAAAGTAGTTCATGACTTTTGCAGTGATTTCGCAGTTTAGCCATTAATTCGGTTGTGTTAATTTAAAGTAGAAATTTTTTTGCGTTTAGAGAATTGTGGTCCTGTGATGTTTCGTAGGGGGCTCATATTTTCGTCCGTTGGGCGGATAAAACCCATTTTCTTAAGTTAAACAGATATCTTCAATTATAGATCTGACAAAAGCGAATTATTTTATGAGGACGAACTGTGGAGAGGGACAAAGACAAGCAAATATTCAACTATTGTCGAGGGGTAGCAATTCATAATTTAGTCCTGTTATGTGCCATATTCAAAATAATCACTCGACAATCTTATGTTGTTCTGAATTGAATCAAACTAACTCATGTATAATTCTCAAAAATGATAATTCTTGTATTCAGTAGAAGTTTGTGAACCTGATTTAATTTATCTTAGGTGTCAATGCCAAAAACAGGTTAGGCTACAAAATATCACAATTTTTCATTACAAAGACGTATGATCCGACCAATGAAGACAACAGTGAGCCCAATTATGAATTATTATAAGCTTATTTAATTTTACCTCAGTAGCGCACTGACGCGAGGCTGTTAGTTTCATTCTTTTTCTTTCGACATTAGTTTTTCATTTCTGAATGTTGTCTATCTTTATTTTCCATTTTTCTGAGCTAATTTTTGTGTGTACTGTTTTCTTCTTATTTAGAGAGTTGAAAAAAAAAACAAAATGCTTTCTGAAAACGTTGTGCTGGGAGAACCCTGGACTAACCATTTTCACACAGAGTTGCGGAACAGCTATTTCCATTCATTTTTTAGGCCATTATCTAACAAAGATACAATTCGCCTAAGACGTTGTGAACTGAATGCATGTAGCAAAAGCGAATGAATCAAAATCAATCCCTCGGATTTTCAGAATAAAATTTTTAAACTTTTTGGGAATTATCTCAGCAATCAAGACAATTGTATGGTGGAAGCAAAAAAAAATTTCCTAGTTAAAACAAGTATGATGCAACCAATGAACACAGCAGTAAACACCATTAAGAAACATCACCAGCGTAAAATAAAATTCCTAAAGAGCGCACTGTATTTTAAACATATAACAAAGTGCTAGGCCTCAAGTGCCGAGTCAAAGATTTGGAATTATGCTGTAGTAATAAGTGTATAGCCTTCCTTCCATCACAACAATGGGGGAAAATAATCAACCTCATTTCATGTTTTTTCACTAAGAGTTCAAAACATTGCTTTGTTCCTTCCCATATATGTTGTTGCATCCTAGTAAAAGCCGGATTTTTTTCGGAACATTTTGTTGTTAGTTGCTCTGTAGTGCGTGTTGGGGGCAGCCCTGCATCCACCATGCACGCAAACTCGATTGTCGATTGGAACAGAACATCCAATGACTTTCAATTTCCCAAACGGGTTGTTGACATTTTAGTTTTGCCATTGCCTAGTGATTTTTTGGAACTTCCTTGGCTTTTTTCATGACCCGTCCAATGGATTGCATGAGCTATTTTTGTTTTTTTTGTCTCTGATAATATTGTACGTGTGGGTATGAACCACCTTTTCAAAGTGGACATGGGTTAGTGTGAATTGTTTCCAACAAGTGCGGTCAACAGGTGTATTTTTGCTTTAGGTTTTTACTGAATGCATAAAACCTTGCGCAATTCTATTGGGTCACGCAGATCCCGGTCTCCCAGACCACATTTGCATCCATCTTGGCTTGAAGGTTTTCATTTGCAGTTAAACTCTAGCAGCATAAGACGCAAATTGACCAAATGTTTTATATGATTAAATATGTTTTAAAAACAAAAAGCAATGTATTTTCTTTTCTCTGCTACCAAGAAATTTTTGAGGAGTTAGGAATTGCTCGAGCGAGAAATGCTAGTTTAAGCTGAACAGTTCTCGTGAAACACAAGTAGGCGCATAACTGCAGCAATATTTTTCCATTTGTTCACGTGTCTGAAGTTGCCCGGATAGTTTAGGCGATGTCGTTGCTCGAAAAATTATACATGAGGCTTCTTGGCCGCCGAGGGTTGATTCCAAAACACACAAACCGTCTTCAAAGTTGCTATGATTTCCTCAGAAGTCATGAGCTCTGAATTCCGCATTGCCTTCTACCAGCAGTTCGCTTTCTGGCACAACCATTAAACGATTAACATGATCAAAATTTTGTTATGTTACCTAAATTCTAAGCTGCACTGACATATTGCGCATAGAAATTTGGGTCACGTTCGATTTGCGCGCAACTTTGATCAATGGGAGGACAGTCACACCATACATTGGCATGGCAATGGTATCTCCTTGAGTGGTGCCTTCTAGGTATTACAAGCAGACTAGTATGGAAGGGCTGGGGCTGGATAGGGCTAGGGCAAACAGAAGTTGGATAGGGCTGTGTTTGTGTGTGCGTGTGTGTAAATCCAGCCGATTTTCTGAGACCTCTTTGAAACGTGTCATTTTTTGTCTTTCATTTGCGACCAATTTTGGCGAACCGTTGCTGCTATATATTCTAAATCCCGCTTTTATAAATGGAAAAGCTCAACACTCTAAAAATCTCTCGTGTGAAATCACACAATTTTTTCTCGTGTGATGAAAAATCACATGATTTTTCGTGTGAAAAATGCGTCTCGTGTGATTTCACACGAGAACATTTTCCTCGTGTGATGAAAAATTACACGGTTTTTCATGTGAATGACTGTATGAGGAAATGAAGCAATTTTTATAGAAAATTCAGATTTTTCCTCTTCCTAATTTCCTTTAGAACAGATGGCTGATCTATCCATGATAATTTCATGCTACATTGGGGTCTTTTAAGTGATTAAAACCAAAGATAATACTTTAAATTGAAAAAGTTGGGTATAAAGTGCATTTTTTTCTTGGTTTTGTCATTTAAAAAGAGAATCTGGTTATTTCAATGTAGTATACGTGAAATCAATGGTGATTTCAATGGACTAAACACCCAACAAAAAGAGCCAATTAAAAAGAGTTTAAAAATTCAATGGATAATGTGTTCAACGTAGATGTAGCGCACTCAAGAGTTATATGTTCAAAACGTGTCTTGAATAATGCAACCTCTGTGGGTCTTTTACTCATCCGAATTTCTTTTAGAACACAAGAATGTTCTGTCAATTGTATTCTCATGCTATTTCGGGCTTTTTTTAAGTGATTAAGATAGAACTTTAAAATGAAAAACTGGGGTAAAATGGGCCACCTAAAACATCCTCTCACAAAAACTGTTTTTATCCTTAAGTATTGACTGTAGTTTGTTAGTCAAGCTGAATATTAGCAGTTAATGGCCTTTGAGCCTTATATTTATGAATAACTCTGACAGGAGCCACGACCTGAAGTTTTTATTTGATAAAGAGGAATCACTTCTTTCTGTTTTGACAATAGTATTTATTTTTGAGTTTCACAACCGGAAAAGCAAGGAAAAAGTTCTTCTAGCGTTTTGACTTGCTTCTCCTAAGTGAATACACAAAAATGGCGAGATAATTTGAATAAAACCTTTTTTTGACAAGTTTTTGACAGATTTTTTACGGAGAACCTGCAAAAACATATTGAACTACAACCCAGACTGAAAAGCCGAAATAGCCACATCAGCAAATGTTGCTCTAAGATGACTTACAACGGCTAAGTCTATAGCTGTGATTCATAACGAGCTGCCATTCTTGATTTGGTCATCTTTTAACACATTTTCAAGGAATAGTTGTAGAGAAAACACAATGAATCGCAAAAAGTGGTGTAAAGTGGGCCACCTAAAAGATCCTCTCACAAAAACTGTTTTTATCCTTAAGATTGAGTGTAGTTTGTTAGTCAAGCTGAATATTAGCAGTTAATGGCCTTTGAGCCTTATATTTATGAATAACTCTGACAGGAGCCACGACCTGAAGTTTTTATTTGATAAAGAGGAATCACTTCTTTATGTTTTGACAATAGTATTTATTTTTAAGTTTCACAACCGGAAAAGCAAGGAAAAAGTTCTTCTAGCGTTTTGACTTGCTTCTCCTAAGTGAATACACACAAATGGCGAGATAATTTGAATAAAACCTTTTTTTGACAAGTTTTTGACAGATTTTTTACGGAGAACCTGCAAAAACATATTGAACTACAACCCAGACTGAAAAGCCGAAATAGCCACATCAGCAAATGTTTCTCTAAGATGACTTACAACGGCTAAGTCTATAGCTGTGATTCATAACGAGCTGCCATTCTTGATTTGGTCATCTTTTAACACATTTTCAAGGAATAATTGTAGAGAAAACACAATGAATCGCAAAAAGTGGGGTAAAGTGGGCCACCTAAAATATCCTCTCACAAAAACTGTTTTTATCGTTAAGATTGACTGTAGTTTGTTAGTCAAGCTGAATATTAGCAGTTAATGGCCTTTGAGCCTTATATTTATGAATAACTCTGACAGGAGCCACGACCTGAAGTTTTTATTTGATAAAGAGGAATCACTTCTTTCTGTTTTGACAATAGTATTTATTTTTGAGTTTCACAACCGGAAAAGCAAGGAAAAAGTTCTTCTAGCGTTTTGACTTGCTTCTCCTAAATGAATACACACAAATGGCGAGATTATTTGAATAAAACCTTTTTTTGACAAGTTTTTGACAGATTTTTTACGGAGAACCTGCAAAAACATATTGAACTACAACCCAGACTGAAAAGCCGAAATAACCACATCAGCAAATGTTGCTCTAAGATGACTTACAACGGCTAAGTCTATAGCTGTGATTCATAACGAGCTGCCATTCTTGATTTGGTCATCTTTTAACACATTTTCAAGGAATAGTTGTAGAGAAAACACAATGAATCGCAAAAAGTGGGGTAAAGTGGGCCACCTAAAAGATCCTCTCACAAAAACTGTTTTTATCCTTAAGATTGACTGTAGTTTGTTAGTCAAGCTGAATATTAGCAGCTAATGGCCTTTGAGCCTTATATTTATGAATAACTCTGACAGGAGCCACGACCTGAAGTTTTTATTTGATAAAGAGGAATCACTTCTTTCTGTTTTGACAATAGTATTTATTTTTGAGTTTCACAACCGGAAAAGCAAGGAAAAAGTTCTTCTAGCGTTTTGACTTGCTTCTCCTAAATGAATACACACAAATGGCGAGATTATTTGAATAAAACCTTTTTTTGACAAGTTTTTGACAGATTTTTTACGGAGAACCTGCAAAAACATATTGAACTACAACCCAGACTGAAAAGCCGAAATAGCCACATCAGCAAATGTTGCTCTAAGATGACTTACAACGGCTAAGTCTATAGCTGTGATTCATAACGAGCTGCCATTCTTGATTTGGTCATCTTTTAACTCATTTTCAAGGAATAGTTGTAGAGAAAACACAATGAATCGCAAAAAGTGGGGTAAAGTGGGCCACCTAAAAGATCCTCTCACAAAAACTGTTTTTATCCTTAAGATTGACTGTAGTTTGTTAGTCAAGCTGAATATTAGCAGTTAATGGCCTTTGAGCCTTATATTTATGAATAACTCTGACAGGAGCCACGACCTGAAGTTTTTATTTGATAAAGAGGAATCACTTCTTTCTGTTTTGACAATAGTGTTTATTTTTGAGTTTCACAACCGGAAAAGCAAGGAAAAAGTTCTTCTAGCGTTTTGACTTGCTTCTCTTAAGTGAATACACACAAATGGCGAGATAATTTGAATAAAACCTTTTTTGACAAGTTTTTGACAGATTTTTTACGGAGAACCTGCAAAAACATAATGAACTACAACCCAGACTGAAAAGCCGAAATAGCCACATCAGCAAATGTTGCTCTAAGATGACTTACAACGGCTAAGTCTATAGCTGTGATTCATAACGAGCTGCCATTCTGGATTTGGTCAACTTTTAACACTTTTTCAAGGAATAGTTGTAGAGAAAACACAATGAATCGCAAAAAGTGGGGTAAAGTGGGCCACCTAAAAAATCCTCTCACAAAAACTGTTTTTATCCTTAAGTATTGACTGTAGTTTGTTAGTCAAGCTGAATATTAGCAGTTAATGGCCTTTGAGTCTTATATTTATGAATAACTCTGACAGGAGCCACGACCTGAAGTTTTTATTTGATAAAGAGGAATCACTTCTTTCTGTTTTGACAATAGTATTTATTTTTGAGTTTCACAACCGGAAAAGCAAGGAAAAAGTTCTTCTAGCGTTTTGACTTGCTTCTCCTAAGTGAATACACACAAATGGCGAGATAATTTGAATAAAACCTTTTTTTGACAAGTTTTTGACAGATTTTTTACGGAGAACCTGCAAAAACATATTGAACTACAACCCAGACTGAAAAGCCGAAATAGCCACATCAGCAAATGTTGCTCTAAGATGACTTACAACGGCTAAGTCTATAGCTGTGATTCATAACGAGCTGCCATTCTTGATTTGGTCATCTTTTAACACATTTTCAAGGAATAGTTGTAGAGAAAACACAATGAATCGCAAAAAGTGGGGTAAAGTGGGCCACCTAAAAGATCCTCTCACAAAAACTGTTTTTATCCTTAATTATTCACTGTAGTTTGTTAGTCAAGCTGAATATTAGCAGTTAATGGCCTTTGAGCCTTATATTTATGAATAACTCTGACAGGAGCCACGACCTGAAGTTTTTATTTGATAAAGAGGAATCACTTCTTTCTGTTTTGACAATAGTATTTATTTTTGAGTTTCACAACCGGAAAAGCAAGGAAAAAGTTCTTCTAGCGTTTTGACTTGCTTCTCCTAAGTGAATACACACAAATGGCGAGATAATTTGAATAAAACCTTTTTTTGACAAGTTTTTGACAGATTTTTTACGGAGAACCTGCAAAAACATATTGAACTACAAACCAGACTGAAAAGCCGAAATAGCCACATCAGCAAATGTTGCTCTAAGATGACTTACAACGGCTAAGTCTATAGCTGTGATTCATAACGAGCTGCCATTCTTGATTTGGTCATCTTTTAACACATTTTCAAGGAATAGTTGTAGAGAAAACACAATGAATCGCAAAAAGTGGGGTAAAGTGGGCCACCTAAAAGATCCTCTCACAAAAACTGTTTTTATCCTTAAGATTGACTGTAGTTTGTTAGTCAAGCTGAATATTAGCAGTTAATGGCCTTTGAGCCTTATATTTATGAATAACTCTGACAGGAGCCACGACCTGAAGTTTTTATTTGATAAAGAGGAATCACTTCTTTCTGTTTTGACAATAGTATTTATTTTTGAGTTTCACAACCGGAAAAGCAAGGAAAAAGTTCTTCTAGCGTTTTGACTTGCTTCTCCTAAGTGAATACACACAAATAACGAGATAATTTGAATAAAACCTTTTTTTGACAAGTTTTTGACAGATTTTTTACGGAGAACCTGCAAAAACATATTGAACTACAACCCAGACTGAAAAGCCGAAATAGCCACATCAACAAATGTTGCTCTAAGATGACTTACAACGGCTAAGTCTATAGCTGTGATTCATAACGAGCTGCCATTCTTGATTTGGTCATCTTTTAACACATTTTCGAGGAATAGTTGTAGAGAAAACACAATGAATCGCAAAAAGTGGGGTAAAGTGGGCCACCTAAAAGATCCTCTCACAAAAACTGTTTTTATCCTTAAGATTGACTGTAGTTTGTTAGTCAAGCTGAATATTAGCAGTTAATGGCCTTTGAGCCTTATATTTATGAATAACTCTGACAGGAGCCACGACCTGAAGTTTTTATTTGATAAAGAGGAATCACTTCTTTCTGTTTTGACAATAGTATTTATTTTTGAGTTTCACAACCGGAAAAGCAAGGAAAAAGTTCTTCTAGCGTTTTGACTTGCTTCTCCTAAGTGAATACACACAAATGGCGAGATAATTTGAATAAAACCTTTTTTTGACAAGTTTTTGACAGATTTTTTACGGAGAACCTGCAAAAACATATTGAACTACAACCCAGACTGAAAAGCCGAAATAGCCACATCAGCAAATGTTGCTCTAAGATGACTTACAACGGCTAAGTCTATAGCTGTGATTCATAACGAGCTGCCATTTTTGATTTGGTCATCTTTTAACACACTTTCAAGGAATAGTTGTAGAGAAAACACAATGAATCGCAAAAAGTGGGGTAAAGTGGGCCACCTAAAAGATCCTCTCACAAAAACTGTTTTTATCTTTTTGTGTTGACTGTAGTTCGTCAGTCAAGCTGAATATTAGCAGTTAATGGCCTTTGAGACTTTTACTTATGAATAACTCTGACCGGAGCCAGGACCTGACGTTTTTATTTGATGAAATCACTTCTATATGACTATAGTAATTATTTTTGAGTTTCACAACCGGAAAAGCAAGGAAAAAGTTCTTCTAGCATTTTGACTTGCTTCTCCTAAGTGAATTCACACAAATGTACGGATAAAATGATTAAAATCTTTTCTTGACAAGTTTTTGACGGAATTTTTACGGAGAACCTGCTAAAACATATTGAACTACAATCCAGAATGAAAAGCCGAAAAATTCACCTCATCAATTGGTGCTTTAAGACAACTTATAACGGTTTATTATTTAGTTTCCACTGCTGTATCAGTCATCTCTTAACCCTTTTTCAAGGCATAGTTGTACAGCAAACACAATAAGTCACAAAAAGTTGGCCAATTAAAAAATCCTCTCTCAAAAACTATTTTTATCACTATGTGTGACTGTAGGTTGTCAGGCAAGCTGATTATAAGCAGTCAATGGACTATTGTAGAATAGTTTTAGATCAGTTTCATAGTCAATCATCTAAAGTAGTTTTCGGACTCTTTTGAGCTGCTGATTTTTTTTTATCGAAAACACACAAAAGACACTGGCCTTTATGAGGAGGCTGATTTTTTCCCCTTTCGTGACAGAAATTTTCGGTGTCTAACAGTAGTCAGTGGATCAAATAGGTAGTGGAAAACGTCTTGGAAGTGCTTTTTGAAACCGTTTTGCATGTTTTTACCACAACTCTGACTTCAGTCAAACCAGTAAACTTTGGATAAGTTTCGGTTCTCTGCTGATTACTCAAACATTACTTTACGGATTTGAACGCTTATAGGCGCGTTTTGTTGCAATTAACCCAGTCGTGATTTCAATATGCAGTTGATAACCTGATTTGACCTTGCAAAAAAGTTATTAGAGCTCAAACTTGCAATTTTTTTGTAATTGAACAAGTTGTGATGCAAAGGTGACAGTTTCTTCAATGTACTGGTTTAACATCCATGCATATTGTGTTATTTGAATATGTTTGAAGGCCATGAACCTATTTGAATATGCCTCCAGAAACTCTCGGCAAATGATGTTTCAAGCCATTTTGCGCGTTTTCATCAAGAACTCGGGCTTTGCTTATAGCGAAAAAATGGGGTTCATTTACGTGCTTTGCTGATTTCTCAGAAACTAAAGTACCAAAAAAAACGGGCATAACTCGTTTTGTTGCTACTGAACTTTTCTTGATTGCTGTATTCGGTTGTCTTTCTGAATTCATAACCGCAAAAAGTTATTCATTTCCAAACTTTGAGAAAATTTGCAATTTTTGGTCAATTTGGGTCATTTTTGGTCATTTTCGAGTTTCTCATTCAATTTTTGACCCAAACGAGTGATTATAGGCCAAATCTGTTGCTATTAGGACGTTCTTCTCTTGAATGGCTGATCACTGTCCTGGAAATTTTCTATGGAACTGTTATTCAATGATGAATGCGGATAAACGAATCTCTTCTCAAATTTTATGGCTGAGTGGTGTTTTGCGCAATTGAACAAGTCTTTCGGCGTGCGTTTTAGGTTTTCTAGACACTATTTAGGTTGTTAAAGCTAATTGTGTCAAACAATGGGATCAATTCAACAATTTTTCTTTTTTCACGATTTCATCAAATTTCAGTGGATGTTGTTTTATGGCAAAACACACAAAACATCATAACCTTCATGGTGAGGTGGGAAATTTTTTCCCACCTCATCATGAAGGTTTGCCGTGACCTAGAACGTGGAAGTGGACCAGAATTACACCCACAAATATGCCGGGAACGCTGTTTCACGTTGTTTTACGTCGGATCCGGAGATCTTGGGCTTCGATTTTAGCCCATAAATTGGGGTACAGAACAGTACTTTGGTAATATCTCCTACAGTACTTGACCAAATTAAACGGGAGTGGTCGCATTTTGTTAGCACTGAACCCCTCTTGCTTGCAGTATTTGGTTGGTTTCCCAAATCGGCCTAATCAAAAAGTTATTAATGTTCAAAGTTGAAATAGTTCGAAATTTCGGGCTATTCTGGGTGACCCAAATTTCGGTACTACAAAACCAGCGATTTACCCAACAAGTGTTAGTGTTTTAGAATCCCCAGTTAATGGGGAGTCTCCCCATATATATTTTGTATGCAGTTTTATGTAGTCCAGATGGTCAATTTCAGCGTTACATGACCAGTACCTGTCCTATTTGCTGATTTGGTACGGCACCTTTATGTTGGAATATTTCCTCGTAGAGTGAACCGATTTTCGATCTGTTTGTTGATTTGAACTCAGCTTGAGCCGTACTTGAATCCCTGTAAATAGCGTTTTGTTTCTTTCAGCCGTTTTTGAGAAATTGGCCAGGACACATACCTCCATTTTTACCTATTCGTGTCCGGTACTTTTGCTGTACCTACATGTTAGACCACTAAAACTAGCTCATTTAGACTCGATAATTAGTTAGTTAGACTCGTTTGATACTGCTGATTGTGGGTATATATAGTTTGCACCCCATTTTATGTAGTTCAGAAGGTCAATTTTAGCTCTGAATATGGCGTGTCCCGCTTCTGGGGTCAGTTGGTACGGTACCTTAATTTTGCTATAACTCCTCGTAAAATGCACCGATTGGGCTCATTTTTTAATATGATGCGTATCTCAAGCAGTGCTACAAACTGTACTAAGGGGGTTCTTTTTTGTTCAGCCGTTTTTGAGAAATTGTCCAGTAAACTTGACCTCGATTTTAGCCCCAGAAGCGCTTGACACCAGCTTTTGACACCGTTGACACCTTGAAGCTTTGAACTGTACTGAACAAAATAGTGTTTTGAATAGCTCGTCTAGCGTAGATTCTGAATATGTATACTTTATATAGCTTTTTCAGAGGTTTAGGTGTTCAATTTTAGCTCTGAAGGTGGTGTACCTCTATTGCAGAGTCATTTGGTACGGTACCTTAATTTTGCTATAACTCCTCGAAAAATGCACCGATTGGGCTCATTTTTTAATATGATGCGTATCTCAAGCAGTGCTACAAACAGTATTATAGGCGTTTTTTTTGTTCAGCCGTTTTCGAGAAATTGGCCAGGAAACTTGACCCCAGTTTCACCTCTGTAGAAGAGGCAACACCATGGGTACGACTTGAGTACGATGTTAAACGTTGATTTGGGTTGAATTTCAGGGGCACCGGAATGGTCCCATAGACCCACTGTATGTTCTTGGTTATTGTTATGGCTTGGTTATAGTAGTTGGTTATTATTTATATTAATTATAACAGCGAAACAGGACCCGAAATGGGTCATTTTGGTCATTTGGTACGGTACCTTTATGTTGGAATATCTCCTCGTAGAGTGAACCGATTTTCAATCTGTTTGTTGATTTGAACTCAGCTTGAGCCGTACTTGAATCCCTGTAAATAGCGTCTTGTTTCTTTCAGCCGTTTTCGAGAAATTGGCCAAGACACATACGGTCATTTTTACCTTTTAGTGACTGGTACGTTTCACGTTTCTACATGTGAAATGTTGAAAATTAACGTTTTGACTGCACGAATAGGCTCGTTGAATTCCATTTATAATGGGGAATCTCCCCATATATATTTTGTATGGGGTTTTCCAAGATCTAGGGGGTCAATTTTCACTCTGCAAATGACCCCCCCCCCCCCCAGCCTCTGATTTGGTGCTCATAATGTGGTAATTCACTTGTGAAATTGAGTAAAATTGACAAATTGTGTCAATAGGACTGGTCTCATAGATCCTATGTATGCCACTTTTGCATGCCACGTCACGTATCTGATTATAATTATAGTTTGGGCGTTGGAGAATTACTATTTACTACTATTAAATTAAGGTGAGGGCGTTTCGCCCACATGAGGTGCACACCCCCCCTGCCCCGTAGTTGACGCCCCTGGCACCCCCCCCGCTTTGGTTTTGTTTGTGCACTTCATGCTGGGGATTTGGTTCGTTTGCTGAGCTGCGTTTCGACATTTTGCGAGTTCTTGTCTTCTTCAACACTTTGTTCTCAATGTGTAATATATGTTTTCATCAATTTGTGTAACGTATTGTTTAGAGCGGATAAAATATGGTTGAACTGCTTTTTGCTTTTGAGCGGAAAGTGTACAGCTAGCTGGGAGAATGCACTACTCGGCTTGGTTGAGTGGAAGTCATGCATGATTTCATGCATGACTTCCATTCACCCAATCCTAGTGTTGTTTTCTCTCACCTAGTAGCTACACTTACCGGGCAAAAGCAAACTGCAGGGATACTCGGAAGTGCCTACCTAACTGCGCGGGTTGTCGCAGAGCTCCCACAATTGTGGAGAGCCCTAGGTTAAAAAAATAAAAAAATACGTAATGATATGTTGTCTGATTTAATGAATTTTTCAAGTTCTGTTATGAAGCGACCCGCTCCGATAAGTTTAAAGTTGGGCAGAGATAAAATCAAGATCGGAGAAGTTTTAGTTATTGGCGACCCCCACGTCAAAAAGATGGGTGATTCTATGCGTGCTGGGCAGAATTTCAAGTTTTCCGGTGTTGGTGGTGCCCAAGCTCATGACTGGTCTCGTCACTTTCGTGACGTATTAGAGCAGAGTTCCGCCGAAGTTGTTATTGTTCAGCTAGGCGGAAACGATGTTAGCCAACATCCTGAGAAGCAGTACAACGATCAGCTGCCAATTGGCAAAACAGCCCAAGCTCTTCTAGAACTTATGAAGTTTGGGAAAACTTTGGGTAAAGATATCCTTTTAATGGAGGTAATCATCCGGCGAAATGAAAAAGTGCTCGCTGAAGCCATCAGTATGCTCAATAAACGATTGAGGGAACAAAGGAAGAACTATTATATCCCAGTAGTTCTTGATGACTGGTTTTTCGCCAAGGATAATGTACATCTCACGCCGGGCTGTTATGATGATGTTGTTGAATGTATCAATGATTTTGTTTTCGTGAAATATTGGTTTGGATGAATTAATATTTATGTTCTGACTACAAAACTAGTTAAGTGTTACCAACGGGGCCACAATAGTGACTCGCTGGTAACACTAGTAGACGTGTCTAAGCTGAAAAAGTACCATACTTTAGGCAAAAAAGTCTCCAAGAGAAGAAAGGCTTTCTCTATGTTTCAAAAAAGTCTTCTCTCGAAATTCTTCTAAATTTAGAGATCTCTTGAATCTGAGATATTTTGGTTTTTTTGGTAAAATATGGTGTTCTTTCATCTGTACCCTTTATTTGCACTGCAAATAACGTAAAATTCCACAGAATTTCAAATTTTCTATAAAATGTTAGCATTTTTGAAGAAAAGTCGACTTCGGAAAAAAAATGCTCTTTTTTTTACTTTTTCTCGGGCAACTAGAGCCAAATTGGGGAATGTAAATACGTAGATAGTTTGTCTACTCGTTCTTAAAACTTATGGGCCCGACGGAATTTGATTTTAAAATGGTATTGTATCTTTTTTCTGGGTTTCGTTTTTGCTTTATTAGGTGTACTGACTCCTCTAAAATATAGCCTCTTTTTTCGCAAATATCTCTCTAAGTTGGGTTTATTTCGGACTACGGACGTTCGGTACCTGTTGGTTATCACTAGTAGACGCGTCTAAGCCGAAAAAGTGCTATATTTTAGGCAGAAAAGGCTCCAAGAAAAGAAAGGCTTTCTCTATGTTTCAAAAAAGTCTTCTCTCGAAATTCTTCTAAATTTAGAGATCTCTTGAATCTGAGATATTTTGGTTTTTTTGGTAAAATATGGTGTTCTTTCATCTGTACTTTTTATTTGCACTGCAAATAACGTAAAAATTCCACAGAATTTCAAAATTTCTATAAAATGTTAGCATTTTTGAAGAAAAGTCGGTTTTTGAAAAAATAAGTTGTCATTTTTACTTTTTCTCGGCCACCTAGAGCCAAATTGGGGAATGTAGATCCGTAGATAGTTTATCTGCTCGTTCTTAAAACTTATGGACACGACAGATTTTGATTGTAAAATAGTGTTGTATCTTTTTTCTGGGTTTCCGTTTTTGCTTTATTAGGTGTACTGACTCCTCTAAAATATAGCCTCTTTTTTCGCAAATATCTCTCTAAGTTGGGTTTTTTTTCGGGCTATGGACGTTCGGTACATCACTAGTAGACGTTTCAAAGCTGAAAAAGTACCATACTTTGGGCAGAAAAGGCTTCAACAAAAGAAAGGCTTTCTCTATGTTTCGAAAAAGTCTTCTCTCGAAATTCTTCTAAAAGTAGACATCTCATGAATCTGAGATATTTTTCTTTTTTAGCTCAAATATGGTGTTCTTGCATCTGTACCCACTATTTGCACTGCAAATAACGTAAAAATTCCGCAGAATTTCGAAATTTCTATAAAATGGTAGGATTTTTGAAGAAAAGTCGACTTCGGAAAAAAATGCTCTTTTTTTTACTTTTTCTCGGCCACCTAGAGCCAAATTGGGGAATGTAAATCCGTAGATAGTTTACCTGCTCGTTCTTAGAGCTTATGGACACGACAGATTTTGATTTTAAAATAGTATTGTATCTTTTTTCTGGGTTTCCGTTTTTGCTTTATTAGGTGTACTGACTCCTCTAAAATATAGCCTCTTTTTTCGCAAATATCTCTCTAAGTTGGGTTTTTTTCTAGCTATGGACGTTCGGTACCTGTTGTTTATCACTAGTAGACGTTTCTAAGCTGAAAAAGTACCATACTTTGGGCAGAAAAGGCTTCAACAAAAGAAAGGTTTTCTCTATGTTTCGAAAAAGTCTTCTCTCGAAATTCTTCTAAAAGTAGACATCTCATGAATCTGAGATATTTTTCTTTTTTAGCTCAAATAAGGTGTTCTTGCATCTGTACCCACTATTTGCACTGCAAATAACGTAAAAATTCCGCAGAATTTCGAAATTTCTATAAAATGGTAGGATTTTTGAAGAAAAGTCGACTTCGGAAAAAAAATGCTCTTTTTTTTTTACTTTTTCTCGGCCACCTAGAGCCAAATTGGGGAATGTAAATCCGTAGATAGTTTACCTGCTCGTTCTTAGAGCTTATGGACACGACAGATTTTGATTTTAAAATAGTATTGTATCTTTTTTCTGGGTTTCCGTTTTTGCTTTATTAGGTGTACTGACTCCTCTAAAATATAGCCTCTTTTTTCGCAAATATCTCTCTAAGTTGGGTTTTTTCGGGCTTTTGACGTTCGGTACCTGTTGTTTATCACTAGTAGACGTATCTAAGCCAAAAAAGTACCATACTTTAGGCAGAAAAGGCTCCAAGAAAAGAAAGGCTTTCTCTATGTTTCAAAAAAGTCTTCTCTCGAAATTCTTCTAAATGTCGAGATCTCTTGAATCTGAGATATGTTGGTTTTTTTTGGTAAAATATGGTGTTCTTTCATCTGTACCCACTATTTGCACTGCAAATAACGTAAAAATTCCGCAGAATTTCGAAATTTCTTTAAAATGGTAGGATTTTTGAAGAAAAGTCGACTTCGGAAAAAAAAAATGCTCTTTTTTTTACTTTTTCTCGGCCACCTAGAGCCAAATTGGGGAATGTAAATCCGTAGATAGTTTACCTGCTCGCTCTTAGAGCTTATGGACACGACAGATTTTGATTTTAAAATAGTATTGTATCTTTTTTCTGGGTTTCCGTTTTTGCTTTATTAGGTGTACTGACTCCTCTAAAATATAGCCTCTTTTTTCGCAAATATCTCTCTAAGTTGGGTTTTTTTGGGCTTTTGACGTTCGGTACCTGTTGTTTATCACTAGTAGACGTATCTAAGCCAAAAAAGTACCATACTTTAGGCAGAAAAAGCTCCAAGAAAAGAAAGGCTTTCTCTATGTTTCAAAAAAGTCTTATCTCGAAATTCTTCTAAATGTCGAGATCTCTTGAATCTGAGATATTTTGGTTTTTTTTGGTAAAATCTGGTGTTCTTTCATCTGTACCCACTATTTGCACTGCTAATAACGTAAAAATTCCGCAGAATTTCGAAATTTCTTTAAAATGGTAGGATTTTTGAAGAAAAGTCGACTTCGGAAAAAAAAATGCTCTTTTTTTACTTTTTCTCGGCCACCTAGAGCCAAATTGGGGAATGTAAATCCGTAGATAGTTTATCTGCTCGTTCTTAAAACTTATGGACACGACAGATTTTGATTTTAAAATAGTATTGTACCTTTTTTCTGGGTTTTGCTTTATTAGGTGTACTGACTCCTCTAAAATATAGCCTCTTTTTTCGCAAATATCTCTCTAAGTTGGGTTTTTTTCGGGCTTTTGACGTTCGGTACCTGTTGTTTATCACTAGTAGACGTATCTAAGCCAAAAAATTACCATACTTAAGGCAGAAAAGGCTCCAAGAAAAGAAAGGCTTTCTCTATGTTTCAAAAAAGTCTTCTCTCGAAATTCTTCTAAATGTCGAGATCTCTTGAATCTGAGATATTTTGGTTTTCTTGGTAAAATATGGTGTTCTTTCATCTGTACCCACTATTTGCACTGCAAATAACGTAAAAATTCGGCAGAATTTCGAAATTTCTTTAAAATGGTAGGATTTTTGAAGAAAAGTCGACATCGGAAAAAAAATGCTCTTTTTTTACTTTTTCTCGGCCACCTAGAGCCAAATTGGGGAATGTAAATCCGTAGATAGTTTATCTGCTCGTTCTTAAAACTTATGGACACGACAGATTTTGATTTTAAAATAGTATTGTACCTTTTTTCTGGGTTTCCGTTTTTGCTTTATTAGGTGTACTGACTCCTCTAAAATATAGCCTCTTTTTTCGCAAATATCTCTCTAAGTTGGGTTTTTTTCGGGCTTTTGACGTTCGGTACCTGTTGCTTATCACTAGTAGACGTATCTAAGCCAAAAAAGTACCATACTTTAGGCAGAAAAGGCTCCAAGAAAAGAAAGGCTTTCTCTATGTTTCAAAAAAGTCTTCTCTCGAAATTCTTCTAAATGTCGAGATCTCTTGAATCTGAGATATGTTGGTTTTTTTGGTAAAATATGGTGTTCTTTCATCTGTACCCACTATTTTCACTGCAAATAACGTAAAAATTCCGCAGAATTTCGTAATTTCTTTAAAATGGTAGGATTTTTGAAGAAAAGTCGACTTCGGAAAAAAAAATGCTCTTTTTTTACTTTTTCTCGGCCACCTAGAGCCAAATTGGGGAATGTAAATCCGTAGATAATTTATCTGCTCGTTCTTAAAACTTATGGACACGACAGATTTTGATTTTAAAATAGTTTTGTATCTTTTTTCTGGGTTTCCGTTTTTGCTTTATTAGGTGTACTGACTCCTCTAAAATATAGCCTCTTTTTTCGCAAATATCTCTCTAAGTTGGGTTTTTTTTCGGGCTTTTGACGTTCGGTACCTGTTGTTTATCACTATTAGACGTATCTAAGCCAAAAAGTACCATACTTTAGGCAGAAAAGGCTCCAAGAAAAGAAAGGCTTTCTCTATGTTTCAAAAAAGTCTTCTCTCGAAATTCTTCTAAATGTCGAGATCTCTTGAATCTGAGATATTTTGGTTTTTTTGGTAAAATATGGTGTTCTTTCATCTGTACCCACTATTTGCACTGCAAATAACGTAAAAATTCCGCAGAATTTCGAAATTTCTTTAAAATGGTAGGATTTTTGGAGAAAAGTCGACTTCGGAAAAAAAAATGCTCTTTTTTTACTTTTTCTCGGCCACCTAGAGCCAAATTGGGGAATGTAAATCCGTAGATAGTTTATCTGCTCGTTCTTAAAACTTATGGACACGGCAGATTTTGATTTTCAAATAGTTTTGTATCTTTTTTCTGGGTTTCCGTTTTTGCTTTATTAGGTGTACTGACTCCTCTAAAATATAGCCTCTTTTTTCGCAAATATCTCTCTAAGTTGGGTTTTTTTCGGGCTTTTGACGTTCGGTACCTGTTGTTTATCACTAGTAGTTGTATCTAAGCCAAAAAAGTACCATACTTTAGGCAGAAAAGGCTCCAAGAAAAGAAAGGCTTTCTCTATGTTTCAAAAAAGTCTTCTCTCGAAATTCTTCTAAATGTCGATATCTCTTGAATCTGAGATATTTTGGTTTTTTTTTGGTAAAATATGGTGTTCTTTCATCTTTACCCACTATTTGCACTGCAAATAACGTAAAAATTCCGCAGAATTTCGAAATTTCTATAAAATGTTAGGATTTTTGAAGCAAAGTCGGTTTTTGAAAAAAAAAAGTGGTCATTTTTACTTTTTCTCGGCCACATAGAGCCAAATTGGACAATGTAGTTTCGTAGATAGTTTGTCTACTCGTTCTTAAAACTTATGGACACGACAGATTTTGATTTTAAAGTTGTATTGTATCTTTTTTCTAGGGTTCCGTGTTTGCTTTATTAGGTGTACTGACTCTTCAAAAATATAGCCTCTTTTTTCGCAAATATCTCTCTAAGTTGGGTTTTTTCGGGCTTTTGACGTTCGGTACCTGTTGTTTATCACTAGTAGACGTATCTAAGCCAAAAAAGTACCATACTTTAGGCAGGAAAGGCTCCAAGAAAAGAAAGGCTTTCTCTATGTTTCAAAAAAGTCTTCTCTCGAAATTCTTCTAAATGTCGAGATCTCTTGAATCTGAGATATTTTGGTTTTTTTGGTAAAATATGGTGTTCTTTCATCTGTACCCACTATTTGCACTGCAAATAACGTAAAAATTCCGCAGAATTTCGAAATTTCTTTAAAATGGTAGGATTTTTGAAGAAAAGTCGACTTCGGAAAAAAAATGCTCTTTTTTTTACTTTTTCTCGGCCACCTAGAGCCAAATTGGGGAATGTAAATCCGTAGATAGTTTATCTGCTCGTTCTTAAAACTTATGGAAACGACAGATTTTGATTTTAAAATAGTTTTGTATCTTTTTTCTGGGTTTCCGTTTTTGCTTTATTAGGTGTACTGACTCCTCTAAAATATAGCCTCTTTTTTCGCAAATATCTCTCTAAGTTGGGTTTTTTTCGGGCTTTTGACGTTCGGTACCTGTTGTTTATCACTAGTAGACGTATCTAAGCCAAAAAAGTACCATACTTTAGGCAGAAAAGGCTCCAAGAAAAGAAAGGCTTTCTCTATGTTTCAAAAAAGTCTTCTCTCGAAATTCTTCTAAATGTCGAGATCTCTTGAATCTGAGATATTTTGGTTTTTTGGTAAAATACGGTGTTCTTTCATCTGTACACACTATTTGCACTGCAAATAACGTAAAAATTCCGCAGAATTTCGAAACTTCTATAAAATGTTAGGATTTTTGAAGCAAAGTCGGTTTTTGAAAAAAAAAGTGGTCATTTTTACTTTTTCTCGGCCACATAGAGCCAAATTGGACAATGTAGTTTCGTAGATAGTTTGTTTACTCGTTCTTAAAACTTATGGACACGACAGATTTTGATTTTAAAGTCGTATCGTATCTTTTTCCTAGGGTTCCGTGTTTGCTTTATTAGGTGTACTGAGTCTTCAAAAATATAGCCTCTTTTTTCGCAAATATCTCTCTGAGTTGGATTTTTTTCGGTCTATGGACGTTCGGTACCTGTTGTTTATCACTAGTAGACGTGTCTAAGCTGAAAAAGTACCATACTTTGGGCAGAAAAGGCTTCAAGAAGAGAAAGGCTTTCTCTATGTTTCGAAAAAGTCTTCTCTCGAAATTCTTCTAAAAGTAGAGATCTCTTGAATCTGAGATATTTTGGTTTTTTTGGTCAAATACGGTGTTCATTCAACTGTACCCACTATTTGCAGTGCAAATGGTGCAAAAAATCTGCGAAATTTCAAAATTTCTATATAAGCTTAGGATTTTGGAAGCAAAGTCGGTTTTTGAAAAAAAAGTGGTCATTTTTACTTTTTCTCGGCCACATAGAGCCAAATTGGACAATGTAGTTTCGTAGATAGTTTGTCTACTCGTTCTTAAAACTTATGACACGACAGATTTTGATTTTAAAGTCGTATCCTATCTTTTTCCTAGGGTTCCGTGTTTGCTTTATTAGGTGTACTGACTCTTCAAAAATATAGCCTCTTTTTTCGCAAATATCTCTCTGAGTTGGGTTTATTTCGGGCTATGGACGTTCGGTACTTGTTGGTTATCACTAGTAGACGTGTCTAAGTTGAAAAAGTACCATACTTTAGGCAGAAAAAGCTCCAAGAAAAGATAGGGCTTCTCAATGTTTCAAAAAAGTCTTCTCTCGAAATTCTTCTAAAAGTAGAGATCTCTTGAATCTGAGATATTTTGGTTTTTTTGGTCAAATACGGTGTTCATTCAACTGTACCCACTGTTTGCAGTGCAAATGGTGCAAAAAATCTGCGAAATTTCACAATTTCTATAAAATGTTAGGATTTTTGAAGAAAGGTCGGTTTTTGAAAAAAAAGTGGTCATTTTTACTTTTTCTCGGCCACTTTGAGCCAAATTGGACAATGTAGTTTCGTAGATAGTTTGTCAACTCGTTCTTAAAACTTATGGACACGACAAATTTTGATTTTAAGGTCGTATCGTATATTTTTTCTAGGATTCCGTGTTTGCTTTATTAGGTGTACTGACTCTTCAAAAATATAGCCTCTTTTTTTCGCAAATATCTCTCTAAGTTGGGTTTATTTCGGGCTATGGACGTTCGGTACCTGTTGGTTATCAATAGTAGACGTGTCAAAGCCGAAAAAGTGCTATATTTTAGGCAGAAAAGGCTCCAAGAAAAGAAAGGCTTTCTCTATGTTTCAAAAAAGTCTTCTCTCGAAATTCTTCTAAAATTAGAGATCTCTTGGATCTGAGATGTTTTATTTTTTTTAGTCAAATACGGTGTTCATTCAACTGTACCCACTATTTGCAGTGCAAATGGTGCAAAAAATCTGCGGAATTTCAAAATTTCTATATAATGTTAGGATTTTTGAAGCAAAGTCGGTTTTTGAAAAAAAAGTGGTCATTTTTACTTTTTCTCGGCCACATAGAGCCAAATTGGACAATGTAGTTTCGTAGATAGTTTGTCTACTCGTTCTTAAAACTTATGACACGACAGATTTTGATTTTAAAGTCGTATCCTATCTTTTTCCTAGGGTTCCGTGTTTGCTTTATTAGGTGTACTGACTCTTCAAAAATATAGCCTCTTTTTTCGCAAATATCTCTCTGAGTTGGGTTTATTTCGGGCTATGGACGTTCGGTACTTGTTGGTTATCACTAGTAGACGTGTCTAAGTTGAAAAAGTACCATACTTTAGGCAGAAAAAGCTCCAAGAAAAGATAGGGCTTCTCAATGTTTCAAAAAAGTCTTCTCTCGAAATTCTTCTAAAAGTAGAGATCTCTTGAATCTGAGATATTTTGGTTTTTTTGGTCAAATACGGTGTTCATTCAACTGTACCCACTGTTTGCAGTGCAAATGGTGCAAAAAATCTGCGAAATTTCACAATTTCTATAAAATGTTAGGATTTTTGAAGAAAGGTCGGTTTTTGAAAAAAAAGTGGTCATTTTTACTTTTTCTCGGCCACTTTGAGCCAAATTGGACAATGTAGTTTCGTAGATAGTTTGTCAACTCGTTCTTAAAACTTATGGACACGACAAATTTTGATTTTAAGGTCGTATCGTATATTTTTTCTAGGATTCCGTGTTTGCTTTATTAGGTGTACTGACTCTTCAAAAATATAGCCTCTTTTTTTCGCAAATATCTCTCTAAGTTGGGTTTATTTCGGGCTATGGACGTTCGGTACCTGTTGGTTATCAATAGTAGACGTGTCAAAGCCGAAAAAGTGCTATATTTTAGGCAGAAAAGGCTCCAAGAAAAGAAAGGCTTTCTCTATGTTTCAAAAAAGTCTTCTCTCGAAATTCTTCTAAAATTAGAGATCTCTTGGATCTGAGATGTTTTATTTTTTTTAGTCAAATACGGTGTTCATTCAACTGTACCCACTATTTGCAGTGCAAATGGTGCAAAAAATCTGCGGAATTTCAAAATTTCTATATAATGTTAGGATTTTTGAAGCAAAGTCGGTTTTTGAAAAAAAAGTTGTCATTTTTACTTTTTCTCTGACGCATAGAGCCAAATTGGACAATGTAGTTTCGTAGATAGTTTGTCTACTCGTTCTTAAAACTTATGGACACGACAGATTTTGATTTTAAAGTCGTATCGTATCTTTTTTCTAGGGTTCCGTGTTTGCTTTATTAGGTGTACTGACTCTTCAAAAATATAGCCTCTTTTTTTCGCAAATATCTCTCTAAGTTGGGTTTATTTCGGTCTATGGACGTTCGGTACCTGTTGGATATCACTAGTAGACGTGTATAAGCTGAAATATACCATACTTTAGGCAGAAAAAGCTCGAAGAAAAGATAGGGCTTCTCAATGTTTCAAAAAAGTCTTCTCTCGAAATTCTTCTTAATTTAGAGATCTCTTGGATCTGAGATATTTTATTTTTTTGTTCAAATACGGTGTTCATTCAACTGTACCAACTATTTGCAGTGCAAATGGTGCAAAAAATCTGCGGAATTTCAAAATTTCTATATAATGTTAGGATTTTTGAAGCAAAGTCGGTTTTTGAAAAAAAAAGTGGTCATTTTTACTTTTTCTCGGCCACATAGAGCCAAATTGGACAATGTAGTTTCGTAGATAGTTTGTCTACTCGTTCTTAAAACTTATGGACACGACAGATTTTGATTTTAAAGTTGTATTGTATCTTTTTTCTAGGGTTCCGTGTTTGCTTTGTTAGGTGTACTGACTCTACAAAAATATAGCCTCTTTTTTCGCAAATATCTCTCTGAGTTGGGTTTATTTCGGGCTATGGACGTTCGGTACCTGTTGGTTATCACTAGTAGACGTGTCTAAGCCGAAAAAGTGCTATATTTTAGGCAGAAAAGGCTCCAAGAAAAGAAAGGCTTTCTCTATGTTTCAAAAAAGTCTTCTCTCGAAATTCTTCTAAATTTAGAGATCTCTTGAATCTAAAATATTTTAGTTTTTTGGTCGAATACGGCGTCCATTCAACTGTACCCACTATTTGCAGTGCAAGTGGTGCAAAAATTTGGCGGAATTTCAAATTTCCTATATAATGTTAGGATTTTTTAAGAAAAGTCAGTTTTTGAAAAAAAAAGTGGTCAATTTTACTTTTTCTCGGCCACTTAGAGCCAAATTGGGCAATGTAGTTTCGTAGATAGTTTGTCTACTCGTTCTCAAAACTTATAGACACGACGAATTTTGATTTTAAGGTCGTATTGTATCTTTTTTCTAGGTTTGCGTGTTTGCTTTATTAGGTGTACTGACTTCAAAAATATAGCCTCTTTTTTTCGCAAATATCTCTCTAAATGGGTTTATTTCGGGCTATGGACGTTCGGTACCTGTCGGTTATCACTAGTAGACGTGTCTAAGCTGAAAAAGTACCATACTTTAGGCAGAAAAAGCTCCAAGAAAAGATAGGGCTTCTCAATGTTTCAAAAAAGTCTTCTCTCGAAATTCTTCTAAAAGTAGAGATCTCTTGAATCTGAGATATTTTAGTTTTTTTGGTCAAATACGGTGTTCATTCAACTGTACCCACTATTTGCAGTGCAAATGGTGCAAAAATTCTGCGGAATTTCAAAATTTTTATATAATGTTAGGATTTTTGAAGAAAAGTCGGTTTTTGAAAAAAAAAGTGGTCATTTTTACTTTTTCTCGGCCACTTATAGCCAAATTGGACAATGTAGTTTCGTAGATAGTTTGTCTACTCGTTCTTAAAATTTATGGACACGACAAAATTTGATTTTAAAGTCGTATCGTATATTTTTTCTAGGTTTCCGTGTTTGCTTTATTAGGTGTACTGACTCTTCAAAAATATAGCCTCTTTTTTCGCAAATATCTCTCGAAGTTGGGTTTATTTCGAGCTATGGACGTTCGGTACCTGTTGGTTATCACCAGTAGACGTGTCTAAGCTGAAAAAGTACCCTACTTTAGGCAGAAAAAGCTCAAAGAAACGATAGGGCTTCTCAATGTTTCAAAAAAGTCTTCTCTCGAAATTCTTCTAAATTTAGAGATCTCTTGGATCTAACATATTTTATTTTTTTTGGTCAAATACGGTGTTCATTCAACTGTACCCACTATTTGCAGTGCAAATGGTGCAAAAATTCTGCGGAATTTCAAAATTTCTATATAATGATAGGATTTTTGAAGAAAAGTCGGTTTTTGAAAAAAAAAGTGGTCATTTTTACTTTTTCTCGGCCACTTATAGCCAAATTGGACAATGTAGTTTCGTAGATAGTTTCTCTACTCGTTCCTAAAACTTATGGACACGACAAAATTTGATTTTAAAGTCGTATTGTATATTTTTTCTAGGTTTCCGTGTTTGTTTTATTAGGTGTACTTACTCTTCAAAAACATAGCCTCTTTTTTCGCAAATATCTCTCGAAGTTGGGTTTATTTCGAGCTATGGACGTTCGGTACCTGTTGGTTATCACCAGTAGACGTGTCTAAGCTGAAAAAGTACCCTACTTTAGGCAGAAAAAGCTCAAAGAAACGATAGGGCTTCTCAATGTTTCAAAAATGTCTTCTCTCGAAATTCTTCTAAATTTAGAGATCTCTTGGATCAAAGATATTTTATTTTTTTGGTCAAATACGGTGTTCATTCAACTGTATCTACTATTTGCAGTGCAAATGGTGCAAAAATTCTGCGGAATTTCAAAATTTCTATATAATGTTAGGATTTTTGAAGAAAAGTCGGTTTTTGAAAAAAAAGTGGTCATTTTTACTTTTTTTCGGCCACTTAGAGCCAAATTGGACAATATAGTTTCGTAGATAGTTTGTCTACTCGTTCTTAAAACTTATGGACACGACAGATTTTGATTTTAAAGTCGTATCGTATCTTTCTTCTAGGTTTCCGTGTTTGCTTTATTAGGTGTACTGACTCTTCAAAAATATAGCCTCTTTTTTTCGCAACTATCTCTCTAAGTTGGGTTTATTATGGGCTTTTGACGTTCGGAACCTGTTGGTTATAACTAGTAGACGTGTCTAAGCTGAAAAAACACGTCTACAAAATGTTTGAATAGTCTTTTGCGATGCCTAGTGTACAGCTAGTTGAGAGTGTTGATGATGCGCTACTGATTTCTGTGTTATTTCCCATTCTCTATTACAGATCATGTCCATGAAAATGGAGAGACCATATTGTGTTCAGTAGGCCTTTTCAATTGTTTGCATGGCAACGGGTAATTTTTGGTCGGTTTTCGTTATTTTGAAAAAATGTTAGGATTTTTGAAAGAACGTCATTTTGCTCGATTTTGAATTTTTTCATGTTAAAACAAAAAAATTACTTTGCAGAATAATATGAGCAGAACATACAACCGCAAACAAAAGAGAAATTTCTCGGAAGTTAAAATAGCCGCAGCACTTGTATATATGAGAAAAACTAGCACATCTGTTAGGGAAACTGCGAAACTCTATTGTCTGCCTCGTACTACGCTTCAGAGGAGGTCAAAACTTAACCAGAAATACGTCCCTAGGGGCAGGAAGCCTATTTTGACGGAAAATGCATCTAGAGAAGTATTCAGAAGAAGTATCACTGCTTCATTTAGTGTTGAGGTTCGAAGAATAGCGTACGAAGTTGCTTTGGAACAGGAAACGCATATTCCCCAATCATGGATTCAGAAGGCGATGGCAGGCGTTGACTGGTGTCTAAATTTTTTCAAGAAGTACCCTCATCTGAAAAAAATTTGGGCAAAGAAAAGTGTGGAAAAATCAGAAAAATTTCTCTGCTGTGTCTGTGAAGAAAGATACGATCGCTCTGATGTTGTTCTCTGCATATCATGCTGTGAAATGAAGTGCATCCATTGTTACAACCCAAAAAAATGCTTGCAGAAAGATATGAACCACAAGTATATGTAGTCTGCAGTAAGTGTTGGATTAGAGTGATGCCTGTATGATGTATATCGTGTTTACTGCTAAAATGTTGCTTTGTATATATGAAGTGCTTCGTCGTTTTTTCGCGCTAATAGACGCTTTCTTTGCAAATTAATATTGAAATTTTGACATTTTTTTTCATGACAGACAACTGGGCAAAAAAGATAAAATCTTGGTTGTTTTTTGGTCAAAATTAGCGGGGCCATAAACTTGACCTGCTTTGTTTCAAGGTTTTCAAATCAAAAAGCAAGGTCATAAAATTGACTTGCTTCGGTTTCGTCTTGTTCTTGAAAAACTTGGCAGGGCCATAAAATTGACCTGCGTTAGATTGCCAAAATTTGGACTGTTTCTTAAATATTTAATTATTGTTGTGAAAGTTGCATATTGTTTTTCAAATGATGGTGTTGAAAATTTAGAATTAGCTGTTGTTAGGTTTTACTGAAAGCTTTCTTCAACTTTTAATCGTTTCGGAGATTGGACTTCAAAATTGAGAAACTAAAAAACAATTTTTAGACAATGTCTCTGACTGAAATCATCAATTCTCTCTCCTATGAACCTGAGCAGACGGGACAGCTGCTAAAAATGGTGCGCGATAATTTCCTGCAATTGAATTCTTTTCTCCAGCTCCCAGATGAGCGGCTTGAAAAGATGGGAATTCCTATTGCCGTGATATATGCAGTGCGTGATAAAGCCAGAGCAAGTGCTAATCAGTTAACCCCCACGAGTTCTTCAAACACACCTGCATCGACGCCGAGCACTTCAGTGTCAACACCTGTGCGAAGAGCTGTAATTACTCCGGAGTCAATTTTGACAAGCACACCAGCAACGTTAGATGAGCTGAAAAAGCTAACTTCGAAAATCAACCCCGAGGTTGACAGCCACAAACTGAAGCTGGCTTCAATTGTTTGCGCGAAGATGGTTGAGGTAGGCTTCGAAAGGTTTTTTTTGTCTTTAATATGGAAGGCCATAAATATGACTTCCATTTGCGCCTTCTTTTCTCCGCAAGTGTTCTTTCAGCTCCATGGAATAAAGCCAAGCACTGAGATAAAATGCCTGTATGCTCAGATGTGCGTTGAGCTTTTCCCTACATACCTTGTTCAAGGCCAAAAATATCCATATGTGAGTAGCTTTATCAAGTTTACGAAAGGACATTGTAATTCCCCTGATATTTTTTTCAGGGATTGTTCTTTCAACCGTCCCACAAAATTGGCGAACACATTGTCGTGCCTCAGTCAGGAATATTTGAGCATAAGTTAAGAACTCTAAGACAAAAGGAAAAGGAAAACCAACCTCCAGCAGACGATTCAGAAGGCGATAATGGTAAAAAAACAATCATGCTTTTAAAATTGGAACCTGTTTTTTTTCATTTTTCTTTCTTCTAGTTGAAGTGACCAGGCCAGTAAAAAGAAAACTAAACGTTCCTGCTAAAAACAAATCAGCTAACCTCTCAGAGCTTAAAAGGTTGTTCAACCGCACTGACCAGTCGTCTGAAACTACACGCTCGTTAACTTTTGCTCAACGGCAAAAGTTTTTGCAGACAACAAAGGAGAGTGTCGATATTGACCAATATTGCTCAGTAATAGGACTCTCCTTCACCAACGCCCTCCATGTTAGTTCCCTAATGCACTAATGCGGTTTTCTCAAATTTCCTATCTTTATGATTTTTTTGCAGGTTGATAACGAATACCGCAGATGGATAAAAACATCTCATGAGGAAAAATTCGAAGTACTCTTCCTTCAAGAACGAGAAAAGATAATTCATTTGGCTGAAAACTCAGAGAAGTTGCCCAGTGAAGCAAGCGAACTGCTAACAGGTTTCTATTTTTCTTGTATTTTATTCAGGTATTTATTTCTTTGTGGTTTAAAAAAAACTTTTAGAAGTCGATCGAAATACTGCTGCGCTTCTTCTGTTGAGCTATCTTGTGCCCCAAAGAAGAACAGTTGGAAAACACCGACTCAGTGACACGGAGTCACGCTCCAGGATGAAGCTGAACTTTATCAGTGAAGCTACTGTAATTATTTTGATGTACCATTCTCCTAAACTCAACCTAACATTTTTTTCTGCCTCCTAAATTTGGTTTTCGTTTAGGATCAAGACAACATTGATGAGTTTGTCAATAAGTGGAAACTCTCCAACGGTGCGATTGTTAAAACTTCAATGAAGGTAGAAACAGATTTTTCCTTACTTTCATTTTCTTTCGTTGGATTTTAAATTTTTACAGCCGGGCCATAAAATTGACCTGATTCTTCACTTCTTAAATTATCATTAAAAAGGTTGAGCCCTCAACAAGAGGCATCAAGTTTGCGCCATGTCATATGCTTAGTTAAGTTGTTTGCATCGCTTGTCTCCTTTTAACAGAACTTCGTCGTCTGCGGATGTGAAGTCGTAGAGTGCGATTCGTTGACATCGGCTGTAGAACTGAGTCACAAGTTTTTCACATGTGTGAACTTGAAATACCCTGGCCCTGTGTCGGTGATTTGGTGTTACCTTGACAAGTTCGTGTGGCGCAGGGATAACTGTTTAATGGTGCCAGCAGTTGAGGATTTCGTAAGAGGGCTGAATCAAGCTTGGGAAAAGAAAAACACAGCAGTCGAAGGGCCATAAAAATGACCTTCGCTATTAAACTGCACTTTGCCTGATCTTATCAAACTACTTCGAAAGCCAACAAACTGAGCGAATTGCATACTTAATAATATTTCCAGCAATCATCTTTGTTGCTAATGTTTCGTTTTCAAAGCTCATTCCTATCGTATTCTGTTTCTTGCATTGCTTTTCATGTACCTGCTGATTGCCACCAATATATCTCTAATGAAAAGAGGTTCATCTTCTCTTTTGTATACAATTTGACCGGCACAGTGATTTGTCAGCCAGGTCACAGCTTTCAAGTTTATTTGATTTTTCATTTTTATTGGATCTCTCTTACAGTTGATTGTTGTTGTGCTTTATATTTCTTCAGTACTGTTGTTCATGCAAAAACTATTATTCTTCTCAGAAATTGACAGCTTCGTTACTCCTTTTTTAATTGACGCAAGCAAAGAGGAAAGAAAAAGGCGTAAATTTGTTTTTTTTTCAAAAGTTAGACTATAGATTTTGTTTTTGGCGTTTTTGGAATAAAAATCATATCTGCTCATATCTTCGTATTTGAAACCACAAAAATGATAATCAGTTTTAAAAATATTTGTCAGGGCCATAATTTTGACCTGAACAACTTTCAATTATTCGTTTGAAAAATGAACAAATGCATTAGATGCTAGACTGGACTGTCTAATAAATGGCCCGGTATTGATCAGAGCTTTCAAATCTTCAACGATTTGAAATGAAAAGAATTACGTATATGAAAGGAAATGGCGTAAACTTTACTTTTTAACAGCATTTTTTAAGCAGCATCAATTAAAAAAAGACAATACGGGCCGTAAATTTGACCTTCTTTCTTTTGACAGACTAATCGTGGTCGTTTATTGAATTAATCTGTTTTTTTTTGCTGAAATACCACAGCCCATTTCTTTGTTTCAGATATTGGAATTATTGGAAAAATGAAAAGAAAATGTCAGGGCCATAAATTTGACCTGATCCGTCTCTTTTTCGTGCGATATCTCAACAGACCTAAGCGTTGTCTTTGCTAACGTTCCTACCAATTTTCGAACAAATACAAAGATCAAAGATTTTTTGCGAGCTTTCAGGGCCATAAATTTGACCTGACAGATAAAACTGTACTGCTCGCCTGAAGGCTTCTTTTTATACAAAGCTCCGGAGGAGAAAATGCAAGAAGAGATTGGTCAGATTGATGAGCAGTTGAGTATTGAACGTTGTGTTCAAAATTACCCATTGTTAGCTTCGGTAGACTACAGAATCACCGAAGCACTTCTTGATTCGTCAGAAATACGAAGTCATAAAGCCATCAGCTCCGAAAATTTAGTGAACTTTCCTGACCAACTTCCTCTTTACGTTTTTCTTGAAAAAAACTATACTCGATCGTTTGACTTTGTTACTTATAAACCTTGCTTTAATGAATTTAAAAACGACACTCAGCGTGGTCATTGTGGTTTTTCAGTTGTCGCAAAAACAGCCCTGAAAAAAGGACAAATAATCGATGGACTAACTGGTGTTGTTGGTGAGATCAATCATGCCCTGCCCTTCGAGCATAACTTTTCCACTTTTGTCTGTCAATTTACAAAGCAAAGTCGTATAATGCTCGGTCCAATTTCATTCGTTAACCATTCTTGTATACCAAATGCGTCCTACAAAATAAATATTTCAAAACCTGGAGTTGTGCGACTGGCAGCATTGCATTCCATTGGCGAAGGTGAGGAAATCACAGTTTCGTATGGTGCAAAATATTTTGATGTTAATGGTGTATCTACCTGTCAATGCCCTCACGAGACAATGCACGTCCGGAAAAAAATTCGCTCAACGAAAAACAGCAACAAACACGATAATGATATGAAAGCTCAAGTTGAGGTTTTGGAGGACGAGGTTGCACTTGAGGAGCCAGAAGTTGCTGAAAACGTTACATCATACGCGCCACAGGATGCGCATTGTGTAGATAGCCAAATGCAGTGTACACAATCGAGACGCTCTCAAAGGAAATTGGAAACGTTTGAAAGTTTTTGGACAGACTGTTCAAATGATCAGAAAAGTTTCTCCCTTAACTGCACGATATGTGAAATTCAAGTAGATGTTGCCAATATGATGTATCATATGAATATGAATCACCGCTACGAGGCGCAAATACCTTGTCCTTTTTGTGCTCATCTTTTCGTTTTTGGTCGGAGCTTTGTTCGCCATTTCGACAGTCATGTACCCGAGGTGATTAAAAAGCTTACGCACGAGGAAAATCAAGTAACCAATGGCAATCCTATGAAAAAACAAGAGGAAACTGCTATTTCTAGTCAGCAGAGCCCGCCAATATACTCTCAGTCTTCTCAACTCCATGAAACGGACACAGACGAGGAAAATGATCTAGTGCTGCACAATCCAGATTCCGGCTTTGTTCAATTTTTGCCGCTCCCTTTAGGTGATGACGAAATTGTGCTACCGGTTCGCAACAAAAGGAAAATAGAGTTAAATGAAAACAGAACTTTGCTATGTGCTCAAGAGAAGTGTTTTGTTGTCTGTGGGACGGTTCGGTTTTATTTGAGCCGCCTATATTTAGATCACTGCTACGAAAAGAAATTTAATTGTGTTTTCTGTCCTCGTTTTTATCCTCATGTGAACAGCTTACGCAAGCATTTGACTAAATGCCACTCGAAAACAGAGGGAAAACTCAAAGAGCCGCTCTCAGAAAACTCTCCTTGTGATTTCGAAGAGGTTTTTCCTGCAGAAGGCGCTGATGTAAAACTGCAGTTGCTGGAAAAAATTACAAGTGGCTCTGTAGGCGATGATGTTTTAATCAAAGTTCTATCTTCATCCTCAATAACGATTACAAAAGCTTTCGATTTCGTTGAACATTTTGGCGGACTGTTTAGTCAAACAATGAAGTTGATTTTTGAACTTATCAGCTCGGATTCAAAAATTGTCCCAGAGGATCCAACAATTTATTCACGCCTTGCATCGTTGCTCAATAATAGTTGTCTAAAAACTATTAAAAACGTCAGGGACATTCAAAAGTTTTTGGCAACTAAGGAAGTGCATGTTCCAGCTCAAGAAATTTATTTAGGCAGCCGACAAGAAACGATGTTTAAAGATGGAAGGCCGAAGCAGGTACGAATGGAACACAACTTCTATTTTGTTCCAATCTCTGAAGTAATCAAAAAAGTTATGTTGAGAGACGACGCTATTGTTGAGCAAATTTTGGCTTATAATAATTTTCTAAGAAAAATGACAGACGGCAACTTGCTGGTTGGTTTGCAACAGTGCAAAAGGTTTGAAGAAAACGGTACACCGAGCAATTCCGAGCACCTTGCTGAGATAGAAATTACATCCTTTTCTTTCAAACTATGTCTGCAGCTCTACTCTGATGATTTTGAACCAAGTAATCCAATTGGTTCGCGCAAGTCCATTCATAAAGTTACCTGCTTCTATTGGATCTTGAAAAATTTGCCTCCCTGGCTCAATTCGCAAATAAATCAAGTAAATGTTGTTGCCCCGTGCAATACTTTAGATTTGTGCAGATATGGATATAAACCAGTTCTTGATAAAATAAGTGAAGACCTAAAAAAACTTGAAAGACCTTTCAATGTTTTAACGAAAGGCGGTTCTACGATATCAGTTCTCGGTGCACATTTTTCTTTCGTTGCAGACAATGCAGAATATCACTCTGCTTCGGGTTTTGTCAAAAACTTTGCGAAAGGTTTTTGCTGCGAAAGATGTTTTGTTAGCGCTGAAAACTTTAGCAATTACCTCATTGAATCAAGTTGTCCGATTCGCAAAGTTTCGAGTTTCGAGCGACATTTACAAAGAGCGCAATCCACACAGAGACCATCAAAAGGCGTTAAAGGAAAATGCTATCTGGAAACCAGGTATTTTAGTAGTTACAGGAACTGGACGACAGATATACAACACGATCTGTTTGAAGGGGGTGTTCAGTATACAGTAAAATTGGTTCTTCATCAGTTAGTTGTTGTTCAGAAAATTTTCTCATGCGACATGCTTAATTACAGATTAAACTCGTTCGCATACGCCAGAGAGAAAGATGGTAAACCTACTGAAATTGACATCATCAAGTAAGATCAACTTGTGACTTAATAGGTTAACTAAAAATTCTATAATCATAACACTTTTTTGACTTTCAGACTTCGCGATCTCAAAGATCACAGCATACGTGGAAAATCTGATCAGATCTTCACTTTGTTCAGATTTCTCCCCTTGATTATATGTGACCTAATTCCAGAAGTCAACGAACATTGGCAATTTCTTCTTCAATATTTTGAATTGGTCAACCTGCTTCTCTCTCCGTCGTTTCTCGAATCTGATCTCGCTATCATGTCCCATCAGATTAGTAAGTAGATAAATTTTTTCGTGAGATCTGTAGCAGCATATAACAATAAAGGGGGTGAACAGAAAAATAACATAAAGCATATTTGCTGTGTTAACTTTGATTCCCAACCTCACCCTCTCGATAGGGCTATAATCTTTTGTTTTGAAGGAGTTTCGTTTTAGCTACTCACCTGCGATGGTTTAAGCGCTTGTTTCCAGAGCAACCAATAGTGTTCAAACAGCACCGGCTACTACACTACCCGACTGTCTTAGAAAAATCAGGACCTTTCATACATCAATGTGTTTTGAAATACGAACGCAAACATCAGTTTTTTAAGCGACTGGCACATATTGTTTGTAATTTTAAAAACATTTGCAAAACTATGCTTGATCGCCATCAACTGCAGCAGTACGTTTACTGGAGCTCACCTAAAGACCTCAAAGGTCTTGAGTTTGGACCAGGAAAATTTGTGTCGACTCGTGTTGCTTTTCATGAGAAATCTCTAACAGTTTTCAAAATGCGATTGGGCTTCGATTTAGAATGGATCTACGAATGTAAGAGAGCCCTGAGATGCGGCGTATGGTTCAGGTGTCAAGATGCAGTCTTTGCAAGCTACAATTGCGAAACTGATGAACCAAATTTCCTGAAAATCGAAAAGATTCTCAACATTTCCGACGAGCTTTATTTTTTTGGTTCGTACTTGAAAACGTCAAATTTCTCTGAACAGTCTTGGAGTTTTCTTGTTTCTGAAACTTCCAACATTGATCTCCTGAACTTTAACTCCATTTTTGATTACCATTGCTATTCAATCCATCGGTGTTTTGACCAGAACTGCCTCTTCGGGCACGTTGTGCTACGTAATAGAATTGCTTATAACAATTTCCTTAGTTGTGTCAAAAACAATAAACTTTCCTAACTGATTTTCCTTCATATTTATTGCTTGTTCATAACCTATTTTTTGAATTTATTTTTTGTTCTCTTTTAAATTTGCTATTAGCTCGTCGCCTCCATTTTTTGAAGTGTTCTAAATTGTTGGGCCATAAAATTGACCAACTTGAGTTCTTTTCGTGTCTTCTCTTCTATTTCTTGGTATTAGCTCGTGACCTCCGATTTTTTGAAACAAATTTTTTAAAGGTTATGGTGGCAAACGTGTTCTAAATTGTTGGGCCATAAAATTGAACAACTTGAGTTCTTTTCGTGTCTTCTCTTCTGTTTCTTGGTATTAGCTTGTGACCTCCAATTTTTTGAAACAAAGTTTTTAAAGGTTATGGTAGCAAAAGTTATCTCAATTGTTGGGCCATAAAATTGACCAACTTGCACTCTTTTTGTGTTTTCTCTTCTTTTTCTTGCTATTAGCCTTTGGCCTCCAATTTTTTGAACAAATTTTTGAATTAGTTATGGTGGCAAACGTGTTCTTAATTATTGGGCCATAAAATTGACAAACTTGAACTCTTTTCATGTCTTCTCATCCATTTCTTGCTATTAGCTCGTGGCCTCCAATTTTTTGAAACAAACTTTTCAAGGGTTATGGTGGCAAAAATTGTTTTTAACTGTTGGGCCTTAAAATTGACCAACTTGAACTCTTTTTGTGTCTTCTCTTCTACTTCTTGCTATTAGCTCGTGGCCTCTAATTTTTGAAACAAATTTTTTAAAGGTTATGGTGGCAAAAAGTGTTTGTAACTGTTGGGCCATAATATTGACCAACTTGAACTCTTTTTGTGTCTTCTCTTCCATTTCTTGCTATTAGCTCGTGGCCTCCAATTTTGTGAAACAATTTTGTTATAGCGATGGTGGCAAAAAGTGTTCTTAACTGTTGGGCCATAAAATTGACCAGCTTGAACTCTTTTTGTGTCTTCTCTTCTATTTCTTGCTATTAGCTCGTGGCCTCCAATTTTTTGAAACAAATTTTTTAAAGGTTATGGTGGCAAAAAGTGTTTGTAACTGTTGGGCCATAATATTGACCAACTTGAACTCTTTTTGTGTCTTCTCTTCTATTTCTTGCTATTAGCTCGTGGCCTCCAATTTTGTGAAACAATTTTGTTAAAGCGATGGTGGCAAAAAGTGTTCTTAACTGTTGGGCCATAAAATTGACCAGCTTGAACTCTTTTTGTGTCTTCTCTTCTATTTCTTGCTATTAGCTCGTGGCCTCCAATTTTTCGAAGAAAATTTTTAATGTTGTATTTTTAGAAGGTAGTTAGAGACGTACATGAATAAAACTTCTCCTAACAGCACAAATAACAAGTGCTTTTTGGGGCGACCGCCCCTTTTTTTGAATGAGTTTTGTAAAAAAGCAGTACATGATTTGTCATATGAGATCACATAAAAAATCATGTGCCAACACACGATTTTTCAGTTAAAAAGTGACACACGAAAAAATTGCAATTTACATGATATTTCGTGTGAAATCACACGAATCTCTCGGGTTAGCCTTTACGAGTTGTCACGTGATTCATACGATTTTTCAGGTAATTTCTCATGTAAAGTCACACGAGTTTTAGTGTGACCCCACATAATTTTTCGGGGTTTTTCACATGATTTTTCGGTAATTTTTACGCAAAAAATCGTGTAAAATTTTATGTAAAAATACACGATTTTTCGTTTGAAAATCCCCCAAAAAATCACGTGGGCTCACATGAAAAAACGTGTGATTCTACATGAGAAATTACGTGAAAACTTGTGTGAATCACATGAAAACTCGTGAAGGCCAACCCGAGAGATTCGTGTGATTTCACACGAAAAATCACGTAAATTCCAATTTTCTCGTGTGTCACTTTTTAACTGAAAAATCGTGTGTTGGCACATGATTTTTTATGTGATCTCACGCGAGAAAATTTTAGAGTGAAGTACAGTTTTTCACTTATTGCGTCCTTTGGAGATAGCTATCCTGTTAGGCGCCTAACTGAACTGGATATTTTTTGTTCCATTATCTTGCTTAACGTTTTCAAGCCATTCTGCTTGCCGCTAAAAGCTCCGTTTTTAACTACTGTTTCGCAGAGCTTCAATTTAAGGCATAGTATGTCGAGTTGACTTTCACTCCACTGTTAGAGCCGACTTGGTAGAGCTTTGGTCACAAGCCCATCATTTACAGTTTTTACGCATGCGAGGTAAGAGAGGTAAGAGTTAACACTGATTGCTGCAACCCCAAATTCTAAGCTTGCAAAACTGGTCTTTTTTGTTAAAAAAAAATAAAATTTTGGCCAAAACAAACAACATTTTTTGTCCCGACTTGTTTTTGCTGAGAACTTATTCGGCAAGTGCAAATTTCTTTTTATTTCTGCTCAATCTGTTCTTCGATGTTGTGCAAGAAATCCTAGGTATAATTGGATGGATTTTCGTTACAGAGCAGGGCATTAAAGATGGCCTTGTAACAGGGTTGCATAAAACGAACTGCATCTAGACATTCGGGGGCAATGAACGCTTACGGGGCTTTCTAATTTGAGTGTCAGTCGAATGCTGACAACTTGATGCGAATGCTGACAACTTGCACATTAGAATCCGGGAGGGCGGCGAACAGCACGATTCAGTCTGCTTCGTTGTACATGGGGCTTTTCTCAAGAATTGCATCTTATACCGCCACTGCTAAGCTGTTTCCGGAATGTCTTACACTCTGTCTGATCTCTGAGATTGTTATATTAAGAACCAGACACATAAACACAATGAAGGAGGTAAAGCAGAGAGATTACGTAAGAAGCAAAAGTACATTTTAAGAATTGCAACTGTGGGAAAGATTGACTGCCATAATACAAAAAAATGAACACCATCTTCAAAAAAATATTTGAAGTCACATTTAGGACAAAAAATGATACTCAGAATAGAGGGGATGAAAATGAAAATAATTGCATTCAAGTCAAAACTTAGAATGTTTAGCTTGTTGTTTTTTGTTAGTTTCAGCAGAAGACAAGATAGTGTAATAAAGCGCAGTAACATTGAATCATTTACATTTGATGCATATTAGATCCAACAATCACTGCCAACAAATAATGAAATCTAAGGGGGAAACTTTTTGCTCGGTTAAGCCTATGATACCAACGATTTTCAGCTGCGATAAGGGTATCGCATTAGAAGATTTACTCGTTCTCTCAAAATTAGGGAAATTCTTTTTAAAAGGTGTAAGAAGTCGTAAGAGTTGCCTAGATCATTGTCCCCTGGAATTGTGAGCCAACATTTAAAAAATTTGCGGTTATTTATGCGAGCCAAAAACATTAAGATAACAATTGACATGACTCTTATTCATCTCTTGATCACAACAATAAGGCTAATAAATAAACAATACTAAATCAATTTTCGATTAACCTTTGCAAAATGCGATTTTAATCATGATTAAAATAATAGGTTTTTGAAATTTTTGAAAAAGTCAGGGATACAGTTTCCAAGCATTTTCAATCAAAACAGATGAATTGCATGTCAAGTCAAAACAAGTTAATATTGAAGTGCTTTCACATCAGCTAACATTCGATGCGGAAAAAACTGTTTTAATGACATTTTGCGAAACAAAACTAAAATTTTTAAAGAATTTTTTTCTAATAGCCGTTAAATCGAAAAAAATAACAACTTAGTTTTCAAGAAAAAAATCGGACGAAACATTGTCTGTCAAAATGACCGCCTTCAGTATTTGTTTTCCAATATTTTCTAAAACAGAACTAATTCATCTTATTTCATCCGCAAAGTAGTAGAACTCTTTACATTACTTTAAAAATTAAAAGAGAAAAAAGCATCTTCGATTTGAAGAAAATTTGTTAACCAGAAGGTCAAAAAAACCCGCTATAAAATCAATCGAGATCATCATAGCAGATGTTCAAATCACCCACTGGGTGTGACGGCAAAACTTTTGACAAGTGTTTCAATTTTTTCTGCTCTCAAACTTTTGTTTTCACTTTTAAATGCTAAAAAAAGGATTTGTGTCAAAAAAAAATGTAGAGAAAATAAAATTGTAAAGAGGCATTTATACTAGCGTCAGAAAAAATTGATGCAACATCATTGCATGATTTTCATTATATTTTTAATATATTATATATATATATATATATATATATATATATATATATAAATAATGCATTGTTTGTATTAATTACTCAAAGTGTGTCCTGAAATTGTATGCAAATGTAGTATTTTGTTGATGGTAGGGGTTGAAAAGCCTCATATGAACAGTCAAAATGATCTAATGGGAATTAGCTCCCAAATTTCGTGAACAATTTAGATAGAAGATCAATCAAGTCAAAAAGGAAAGGAGGTAGTGTAACCTTTTTTGTGCCTAAGACATCTGCCCCTAGGGAACGTAAGGATTGCTTCCCGTTGAATAACTCGAAAAACAACTAACTGTTGGTTGAATTTGCGTGCAGCTTTAGCTTTTTCAAACAAACGCCTGCCTGTAATGCTTTGGAAAACAATTGCACACAGCTCAAGTAATATCAGAAAAAATTGTTTGGCCAGTTATTGACTTTTACAGACTTTTCATCATGCGCATATTTTCCAAGCACGCTTAGGATTGACTAAGTTTTAAATTATCTTAACTTACTGCGAAAAAACGAGTTTAGCGAAAAGCACGGGCGCAAGGAAAAAGTATATATCATTGTTGAAGGAGAATCTAGTTTAAGATTTCTGTGGAAAGTGGTGAGTGCAGCTGAGACATCGAGTGTAGTATGTATGCAGTGCAACCTTTGTTTCTAAATGTCTTCATCTAAAATTGGGACTAAAAGGCGAAAATCCACTGATTGCCAAGTTTGTTAAACGTAATACCAAAAATAAGTTGTTGAGGAAAAAGAGACAAAGTAAAAAAGATAAAAGGCCTGTGAATGGTGACCTAAACCGATTCGTGCCAAGATAACGCGTGAATTGAGGAACAAGTAAGATTATGTAATAGCCCTCACTGTTAATGTTAAAATACTTGTCTTTATGCGGGACAGCGAAATGTTTGTCGTAATGTCGTGAAAAAATTGATACAAGAAGCATATGTATGCAATTGAAGTCTTTAATTTCTGAGATGAATTCAATTGCTAATGTCATTTCATCATAAAATGGGCTCATAGCAAGTGGCAAAACTTCCTAACGAAAATTAGTTCTCAATTTTCACAGACTAGTTCTGAAATTAGTTCTCAATTATTTAGATCTTTTTGTGCCTATGACATTCGCTCCTAAGTAAGGATTCATACCTGTTGATTAACTCTAAGTACATATAATTGTTGGTCGAAAAATGGTGCAACTTTTTTCAGACAAATGTTTGTCTGTACTGTTTTGGAAAACAGCATGCACTCAAGTTAAATCACGAAATTTGTTTTTTGAGCCATTGTTGACTAATACAGACAATTCATCATGCAAAGTTTTCCACGCGCGCTGACGGTTGAATACGTTATAGAATATTTTAGTTTTGAAAGACGGTATTTGGGAAAATGGGATTTTTTAAGCGTGGAGGAGGAGCTAGTTGATCATTTCTTGGAAAAAATGATGAGTGCAGCTGAGAGTGCTGGTGTCGTATTCGACGCATTTTTTTGTAAATTTCATGGCCTACCAAGTTGAGTTACAAGCCAAAAAGTGTTCAATAACAAGTTTGTTCCACGTGATACCAGATATCAGTTGATGACGAAAAAACAACAAATAAAAAACCAAAGGTTTCTAAATGCTTAGATAAACCCGATTCGTGCCAATATAAAGCGTGATCTGAAGAACAGGTAAGGTTGTGTTAGAATCCTCGCTGTTTTGTCTTTATACGGGACAGCAAAAACCTGTGATCAAAATATCTAAAAATTACAAATTTGGATAATGATTTACTCTGTGATGTATTAAAGAGGTAGGAGAAGTTCTCTTTCAGAAATATTTGGATAATTGAAGCAACCGTTTTTTCCTTGAGTTTTTATTTTTGCGCTTAAATGTCTTTCAGTCCTTTTTGTGAGATTAAAAAATTCCGGTCCCTGAAATTGAATACAGATCTTTTTTCACAGCGTCCTAGAAATACATACAAAAATATTGCCTAGTTCGCATTAATTTTTCAAAACGTATCCAAATAGTGTACGCAAGTGAAATACAAACGTTAATATGCGTTTATGCGTATATCGGAAAATTGGCTCATAGCAAGTGGAAAAGTGTCCATATGGAACTCATCTCCCAATTTTCAAGAACTATTTAGATAAAAGATTAATCAACTCAAATACAAAAGGAGCAGGTCAGCCGCTTTTTTCCCTGAAACCTGCTCCTAGTGAACGTAGTGATCCACACCTATGGATTCAATCAAAATATGTCTCATTGTAAGTTGAATGTTGGTGCAACTTTTTCAAACAAATGCCTGTCAAAAAATTTTTGGATTATAACATGCTCTCCCCTCAAGTAATATCAAAAAACTTTTTGAGCAATTGTTGACTAATACAGACCAATCATTATGCAAATCTTTTCAAAATACGTTAAAGGTTGACAAGCTTATAGATTATCTTAGTTTTTGCGAAGATAAACGGACTTTATGTTTTCGTAAATACGGGCAAATATTGTTCGTAAATGTTATCGCCTACAAAGTGGAAGTGAAGGCCAACATCCAATCGTTGCCAAGTTTTTTTACGCGTGATACCAAACATAAGTTGATGACGAAAAAAAAACAAACTAACAAAATGTTTGCGAATGGTGACCCAAACCCGATTTTTGCCTCAGCGTTAATGTAAAAATTTTTTATGCGGGATAACGAAAAGACTGTGTTCAAAATGTCTTACAATATTAAAATTCGATAATGAGTTGCCCTCAGATTTATGAAAATACGTCAAAGTTCTCTTTGTGAAACAGTTGGAGACATAACGCATCACTCTGCACCCTGACAATTTTTGTGTGCGCTCAAATAGTATTGAATCCTTTGGTGACAACAAAAATTCCCGGTTCTGGAAATCAAATTCAATCTTGTTTTCACAGCATCGGCTAATTGTGAACTAGATTAATGCATTTTTTGTATTAATTTCGCAAATGGTGTCTAAAACGCGTATGCAAGTGATGTATACCATTAATGAAAGGGGTCAATTTTTTTTATACTTACAAGTTACAACATTATTGTTGTTAAGCAAATTGTAGCCACCAAGTGACGTTGGTTTGAAATCATTGCTTTGAAGACAGTGTCTTTCCTGTGATGCTCAAAAAAGTTGTAATTCCCCACATCGTTTAAAAAAAATAACATCATTTTTATACAAAGACATCTAAGGAAGACACGTAAACTATAGCTCTATTGCCTGCTACAAAGTTGAAAAATAGTCTCCCAAGCAAGGTGTTCTTCAGGAGACATTTTTTGCACCAAGTTTTTTTCATTTTAAACACTATTGACGTCACAGAGGAAGTAAGAAAAACCTGTAAAATTTCGCAGAATGATGATTGGGTTTTTTGTTTTGTAGATCGAAAAACTCCGATAAGAAACTTAGATAATTATTTTTCTATTGATTTTCGAAAATGAATGCAAAAAATTAAGTCGCCCAATTACGATAACAGGCTCATCAAGTCCGGGTTGTTGCAGAAAAATCTAGAATAAAGATATCTATCCAATGTAGATATTTATTACCATTGATAATCACCTCACTTGTCAAAAAGAGGTGAAAACCGGTATGACAAAAATGGCTATTTGTATCAATTGGTTAATTATTAATTTGTTTTTGAAATGGAATTTGACACCTTTGTGCCTGCAACATACAAGTTTCGGTTTACAGGTATTTAAAAGTCCGATCTCTCTGTCAAATCTGGCAACATGGTTTTTGTTTCTGTTTGGAATCGTTTGTCCATCATTAATTATTTTGTAATTTCGTAGATCAGGATTTTTCTCAAAATACAATTTAAAGGAAGAAAAAATTTATCTTAATTTCAAAAAGTGGAAAATGTACTTTGAAGGCAATCCAAATTATCAATACAAATTTCAAATAAACAACTTTATGTGGCTGCACGGTTGAACAATATGTGAATTGACTTGGTGCAACTGCATGAGTTTCCAAAGTTTTTCATCATTTTTGCTCTCATTGCTTTAATTTTACTGTCAAATATTTAGTAATTTAAGTTTTTTTATATTTTTAATGTGAGATAAATCGTTTGACCAGGTAATATGATTGAAATATATTCAATTTTGCTCTTTTTCTCGCTCCTTTTAGTTTTATAGAAAGGTTTGATTTAGAACGTAAAGCGAGGGGTACAAGGAGAGAACAAAAATTTTTTTTCAAAAAAGAGCTCTGCGCTTTTAATCAGCAAAGTATTGCGTCTCACTGCATTATTATTTTAATTTAAAAAATATCATTTTTTATTGACATACTGAAAATCAAATTGATATCTTTGCCTTGTACTTTTGCATTGTACATTCGGCAGTCATTGAATCTCTCTCTCTTTCTCTCTCTCTCTCTCTCTCTCTCTCTCTCTCTGTCTTCTCGTTCTCTCGTTAACTGAGTTAATTGTTTCTATTACTGAAACATTTGACTAAGAAATAAAGATTAATCTGATGAAAAAAAGATTGGATCTCGCTTCAGGCTCTAGGACAAATTGCCAGTTAACACACATAAAATTTCTCTCAATAGTCAAGCGCTGATATTAATGGGTGCCTATAGCTTACACAACTTGCGGTTGAATCTTTTTATAACTTTCACATTTTATGGAGCATAAACATTGGTTGAAATTTTCCGACGCAATATTTTTGCTTTCGGTCTAAAAAAGAGTCTGTGAGTACTGAAACTAAAATAAACATTTTACCCTAAGTGTGTTGCAAATATATCAAGACTTTTAAGGTTTCAATAAGAGATTGGTTCTCATAAATGCACAAAGCATCAAAAGTCGACAAAGCAAAATTTTCTGATGAAACGCTTTTCGAGAAAATCCTGATGTCGCGAATCTTGATCATCTCTTAAAAATGCCTGGATTGTTGCATTAAAAAACACAAAATATAATACATAAACGTGTCCAAAATGTGAAGACAAGAACAAACTGTGGATCTTGATTCAGTTCATTTTTTGAACGATAAAGTTATTTCATCATGCTTTTTTCCTATAATAGAAAAAATTCGCCTCAAAACTTACTTTAAAAGTAAGCCTCTATGTCAAAGTTTGCTTTACAAAATAACAGCTGTAAATCTGAAAAGCAAACTATTATTTCTTTTGGAGAGATTGGGAGAGCTGTTTTTGAGAGGGCGAGAAATTGAGGAATGCAAAAATATTCGGCAATCCAGCAAAATTTTGTGTTCACGTTCAGCTTTTACGAGCAATTTTTTTCTAGTACTTTGTTTTTTTTTTGCTTTAAATGAGATTGTTTAAGAAACGCTGGTCATTTATGGCCTTGTGATTGAATCAATTTATTTCGTTTTTTTATCAGAGATAATTGAGGAATTATATTCAAATTTTTACCGACTTTCCTCTGTTTTTGTTCTTGTTTTTGCTTATTTTTTCTGACTGCATTCTTTCCGCAATTTTTTCTTGCTAAATCTCTAATTTAGAGCTTTTCAAATCGGTTTTTTTGTGAGTGGTTCTAGAAGCTAGATAGCGATACTTGAGTAACACAAAATAAGTAACACAAAGTTTTAACGTTTTTGTTTTCTGTTTTGGTTCGCTGCCGTTTTATTGTTCCCAGTATGGACCTGTGGGTGAAAGCTCAACGAGAAGCAGATATATGATAGAATTTTTTCAAATAATCGTGGAGAACTAAGTTGTAAGCAATTTTTGAATAGTTTAGTTCGTAGCTCTTTTTGTGGAAACTTCGTAAAGAATGTTTTTGATTTTGTCCTTCTTTCCTTTTACTTTATTTTCTCTAAATGAAAGATTTTTTTTGATTTTTCTGCCATAGTGAATGAATGACTTGATGAAGGCGAACTAGCCTTGTAACATTGTCTTTTGCCAATAGTTTTCTTTGAGTACCGACTTTTGTTTCGATTTGTTGTTTTCTGTTATTGTATCGAAATCATTAAACATAGCCAACTAACGTCGGGAAAATTGCTCTCAAACAACCAGCGAGCGGTTGGCTTCGTCAGTAGCTAACCACGGTGGGAGGGGTGAACCGGGGGCTGATGAGGAGTGAGGCTAGTTTTAGCTTGATTCGATTCTGCAACTTTTAGCTTTCTAGCCTTGTTAGTAAATAAATCAAATAAAAACTGATATTTTAAAAATTTGCAAATTTTTGCGAATTTCAAAAAAAAAATATTCCAGATTTTGCATTTAAAAGGTTAAAAAATATTTATTGTATCTGGAGTTATGTCAATTAACCCATCTGCAAGACTTGAAAAGCTTCGCTGGCCAGTGATGATCGTTAAACTCAAAGGAAAAACAAATTCAAAAATTCTGAAAACAATAGCAAACTTTAACAAAATGTTGCTAACATTCAAGATATTAAAATCCTCAAAACCATTTCATTGTCTCAAGAGACTATCCAGTATTCCTATTTCAAGCTTTAAGTATTTTCACTGGCTCATAAAGATTTTTAAACTTGGAACAAAAATTTTCCGAAATATTGAAGAAAATTAACTTTTATAAAAAAAATGCTAAAGCTGGAGTCATTGAAATTTTGATAACCATTCTCTTAACTCTGGAAACTATGAGTATCAAGACCTGGAGGAGGTCCCTAGGACCCTGGTGCTGTAAAAAGTGATAAAAAGTCAAAAAAATTAAACAATTTTGAAAAATTTGCAAATGTTTTTTTTTTAAATTACTGATATTAAAATCTTGAAAACCAATCCATTACAAAAAGAAGCTATGCATTAAACCATAATTAAACCCTAGAGAAGGTTATGTGGCTCTTGAGGCAGGAGAAACCAAAAAATGACAAAAACTTGAAAAAAGTGCAAGTTGCATAAAAAACTGCTTAAATTTGTGATAATGAAAGCTATAGGGGGGGGGGGGGGAAGAGGGGGGGGGGGGGTTCAACAAATGGGGTGGGGTATCTTCAACCTCTAAGAACCGCCCTTCACAACATAAGTATAAGTGTCTCCAAAACAGTTTTGCTGAAAGGCTCTAAGAGTACTCAATTCGCGCTGCGCGCTACCTGTTTATCCCGTTTTTGAGGACGAAAAGCCAAAGCTTCAGATGAAAAATCGGTCAAGCGAAAAATCGCATTAAAAAAGACCGACAGGACTATTATAATTGCTACAAACTTCGTTTGAGGGCAATTAATTAGGATTTTCATTATGTCAATTATGTTGGTCAATTTCTTCCATCGGAACATCCTTAGGGCTGTTTTTTTATCAGTTCACACTATTTTTCATGGCAATTTCAACGAGAAGAGCGGGTAGTTTTAAGGCAATAAGTCTTCAAAGTGCTTTTTGACGTGAAGTGAGAAAATGCTTTAATCGAGCAGGTTTGAAGGTAAGTTCACAGAGTACATTTAAAGAGGAGGCGGAAATCAATTTTCAAACAAATTTTTGGTTTTTGAAAGATTTTCTCTTGTGGCAATTTGACTTCTGTTTTCGGTTTTTTCTTGAGTACGATTAATGTGACAATTGTGTTCTAATTGCGCTGATTTGCAATTGCTTCAATACATCAGCTAATGATTTGTGTCTATTTGGTATAAAATGTTCGTGAAAACATGATTTTTGCCCTTCCTTATTTATTTGTTCTTTTATCACTTAGTATCATTAATGGCTGGTCACATTGATTGATAATGAGGCATAAATGCACCTGATTAAATTTTTACGTCACTGGTAAAAATTTTCCTGACATTGACACTAAATGTTCCTAAATGACAGGTCTCATCTGCTGATTACAATAAAAATTAATCGAACTGTTTCAATTTAAAGCGAGCGCTTTATATGACTTATACGCTGGTAGTTTGAAATTAAAAGAATTGTTGAATTTCGTACAGTAAACACAAAAACCTTTAAACAAATGGTTTCAAATCAGTACGTCGTTTAAAAGTCCTGCAATAGCGACACTAATAAAGATATCTATTTCAAGAGTTTGCTAATACAAATAATCTAATTTGTAATGGAACACAAACATTACGAGCTGGCACTCGCAAAACACCAAAAATTACAATGCAACCAGCAATCCATATTGTTTCAATAAATGGATTTCAATAAAGGGTTAAATAATCGTATATACACATTGCAAGAAGTTCTGTTATCTCCAGATTAGGCACAAGTTTGATTACATGTTTTTCCTCTCTGGGCTTTAACAATGATTAAAAGTTTGCACTTTTCCAGCTTTTCTGGGTTCAAGTTTCGTTATCGTTCTCATCTGCTCTTGTGCATCCTCAATTTCCCATGACAGGAACAACTGTTGGCTCCAACTGGAAGTTAATACTTGAACTCAAATTGCGACAGATCACAGCTTCGAAAGCTTCGTTTTTAGTACGTACTTTTCGTTTTCTTCCAATTAAGCGGTCGTTTAATTTCCATCGCTTAACAATCTCTATTGGCATCAATTTACATTTCAACTTCAAACGATGCAGTGTTTTAACTTGAAAGCACTGCTCTTCACGTTTAACCATTTCTTGGTACTTCATAACTGCATATATTGTAGCCAGATCAGAGTTCTTTTTCAACTGCTTTAATTTTGCATCATTTGAAACACATTTCCAGTTTTCTTTCAAATTGAATAACTTTCGATTATTGATAATTCTGTTTGACGCTTGCACTAGTGTCCGCCAAATAACGCGTTGAAATATCAAAAACATTTTGCTTTTTCACACAGGTGATATTCTAAGAATCTTGCTCCATTGAGCCATTTTCCTCGTCAACTTTTCCTCCTGCTTCAGCCTCCGCCTCTTTCTGAAGTCTCTCTCGCACTATCTCCCCAATTGCCTTCTCTGTTCTCCGCTCTAGTTTCTTCAACTTGCCCTCAATCGCCCGCTTCAAATCCCAGTCGGGCTTTTTGGGTGCCAAATCAGCCACTTCAATGCTATCAAGCGACCTAAAACACGATCATTATTTTCAACATAGCCGGCAGATTGCCGGAATAGCTGCGAAAGAATAGACCTGCATGCCATTTAATAGAGATAGAAACAGATACAGATCTAAAATGAAAAAAAAATCGACACCGCTCAAAAAACTAGGCTAAAAACATTCAGCGATAAATCAATTAAGCTTGTTAAAATTCATTCCACAGAAGCCTCTTATGAGGGACCTTTACTGCACATATGAGTTCCTTTGACCTTAAACAAATTCAAACTAAATAAACTTAAGTTTTAAAGTGCAAAAGTCATTTTATTGAGTGAGGTAAGTCACGTATGATCAAAATCTAATCACGCAAATAACCTAAAAACGTTTGCTTAAGCGAGTGAGAAATGACGTCACGCGCGCAAATGCCGTTAGTGAGAGGAAGAAGTCATTCAGAAAATTTGACTTTTCAGCTTTGCTGTGTGAAAAAATGTAAAACGAAAAAAGAGCGTCAGACGACGAAACAAAAAAACTTAGCAGGACAAGTCCTGACGCACAATTCAAAGAATTTTTCATTGACTGAACAGAAAACGAGACCTAGAACGGACTATGAATGGATTGGTAAAAACATTTAGAAAAAAATCCGATCCAAAAAAAAACAAAAAAACAGTAAAAATCAAAGTCAAATTGCCGCATGTGAACAAAAAACCACTATCGAGAAAGCGAATTTTTGTTCAAAAACCGTTCTCTCACTCTACTTTAAATTTAGAGCGAAAAATTTCACGCCGCAAAACCGCTCGCTTTTTCGCTCCACTTCCTGTTTCGGCGTGACCAAAATCACTACTCCAATTTGACTTCAAAAATCATGAAAATGTGTGAACAGATCTTTAAAAAAAGACAGCGCCCCAATACAATTCAAATTCTTTGAATTGTAAAAAAAACCAAGAGCACCACAATATAGCTACGGTCAGCTTACAGCTTCGCAGCTACAATAACCAATTCCAGATTTCTCTTAATTGCCACACCCTTGGTTTTGGGTTAAACTTAACTTCCCCCATCTTGAAAAATCCATCAGGGCAAAATGATCAGATGAAATTGTTTGAGGCGTTGCTCCGAAAAATGTTGACGCAAAAGCTACTTGTAGTGCCTGTTACAGTCAACCTCAAAAGGGTGCAAGGGAGAGGTATGACCAAAAATCCCTGTTATTATTGTCGCTTTTCGAGGTTGATTTGAAGATGGGTGTTTGCCACTACGCTTCCAATTACTTCATCAGAACAACTAGTACTTACTAAAACCCCATGTGTGAATTTTTTAAAATACTTGAAGCCAAATTATTAAAAAAAAGGCTCTTACAAGTAACTTGCACTAAAAAACTGGTAAAAGTTTATAATTTTTTTAATATTACAAAAGCACCTAAATTCAAAGAAAAATTCTTTCCAGCCAATAGGGTATCCAAATGCTCGCACAACAATAGGCAAGCCATAATAGGCTAAGAAACTTGTCTAGAGTCCAGAAAAAAACAAAAAAAAGCAAAAAATTAAGAAAAATATTTAAAATTTTCTCCATTTTTCGTCATATTTATCAACAAAAGCTTTATATCAACAAAAATGTAGCCACTTGTAAACTAAAAATTGCCCAAGTAATAGGAATCCTTTCAGTGCACATTTGAGGCAGTAAAACAAAACAAAATTTGAAAAAAAAATCGCAAAAATTAGCCCAAAAATCATCAAAATAGTGAAAAACCACCGAATTAGCATAAAGTTCAAATAAATTTCCAGAAACCTTCAACCACTACTAAAACCAACCTAAAATTTAAAGAAAATCATAACCAAACCTCTTAACAAAAAAAATTAAAACTGCTTCAAAATGCCGCACGTGAACAAAAAATTTCGCTCGCTTACAGAATTTTTTCACACCTCAATTTCTCGCTCTCTAGAAAACAGCGTTATGAACAAAGAACCACTCTCTTTTCGCTCCACTCTTCATTTTTTTCATCACCAAAATCACTCCAAATTTTTTCACGTGTTTCATTTCCCGCTTCAAAAATCACTCCAATAAAATTGATTAAAAAAGGACTTCTCCAATACTCCTCTTCGAGTCGTAAAAAAAAGACAGCGCCCCAATACAATTCTATTGTATTGTAAAAAAAACCAAGAGCACCGCAATATAGCTTCGCTCAGCTTACAGCTTCGCAGCTATAAAAATCACAATTTAAGATTTTCAAATAAGACAATGAGAAAGGTTGTCATACAGTACCCACTTTAGGAAATTCTGCTAACCGAACATTCGGTTAAATCGACGTTGAGCGTCATTCACTATAAAACCGTTAAGCATGAAACGTACCTCAGATGTCTGTTTGCAACCTGCCCGTTCACACTTCCACCAATATCACTGGGTTCAGCTGCGGACATCATTTGTTCCTTCAGTGTGTTTGAAGTAGGCTGATAACTTCTGAACTTAGGCCGACGTTTAACATTCTCTTGATCCGAGCTACCACTAATCCCATTCGCACTTTCATCTTCATCATCTGGTTCGTTTTGATTGTGATCAGTTTTCCTCAGCTTAGACCGTAGCGCTAACAGCTCTTCCCTCCTCTTTCGAGAGATTTCAAACAAACTCATTCCTATCTGAAACGACCCCTGAATTGAATATCAATGAAAAACATTTGAATTGATAAAAAGCCCCCCCCCCCCTCAACACACACACACACACACACACACACACACACACACACACACACACACACACACACACACGCGGAAGATCCAGAAGTAATGGTTAAGTGACTCTGCTTGAAGTCACTGAGAACTTCTGGCGTTTATCGAGAACCGCGAAGCGGTTCGAAATATTAAGTCAAAATTTCGAATAAACTTCTGCAGAGTCTCTTAACCATGCTTAAAACACGAAACGCGCACGTTTTAAAATGACGAAAGTCAACGAAATTCAACTTCTGGATAAGTAGCAATCTCTGGCATTTTGACTTCGGGCACTGCAGACTTTCGGCATTTTAATATGTGCACGTAAGTGTTTTAAGACATCTACCATATAACCAGCTATAATTACTCTCAAACGACTGATGAGGGGTTGGATTTCCTAGTCGCCCGCTTAAAACTCGGGAGCCAATCTTCACAAGAATTAGACGGCCAAAAAGGAAAATTTTAATAAACGTGGCGTCTTGTGGAATCGAAGAAAGCAAAAGGTGTCCCCCACTTTTCATTATTTATATATATTTTCAACAATGAAATTCAGTTACGCAAAACGTAGAAATAAGTTACTTATATCGTGGAAAGGGCTTACATTTTGTCACGAATATTTATGGATATAAATCCATCATTTTGAGCATGTAATTAGCATAAAACTTTATTGCCTAATTTTATTAGTTATTAATTGAGACCAAATCCAAAGACCCAATTGTTCTTGTGTACAGTGCTACGTGTAATTGTAAAGCCGCTAATTGTCTTCTTAATCCACGAATAGTAGCGAGAGGGAAATTTCTGAAATTATTCACCAATTAGGCTTTCAGCCATTACAGTAATTAGATACTGTAAAGGTGGGAATGGGTGACGAGGAAATGAGTTACTTATAGTGTGGAAACTAGCGACTTAGGACGTGGAAACGAGTGACAAAAGATTGCCCCAAGCTTTCACGATAGCGAGTTGTGAAAAGTGGGGGCAAATTGACAGTTTTGAAGGAAATTTGAACAAAATTAGCATAGTGTCACTCGTTTCTACAAGCGCTTAAGACTTGAAACATCTTAACGTCTTTGAAAACGACCTATACTCAATTTTTTTTGGTTTTTGGACATTGGCCACGTAAAGCGGAGAAGGCGCATAAAAATGGAGGCGGTGTGGGGGCTCAAACGATAGTGTCATAAGTGCGTAGGAGCTATCCAAATTACATAAATTTGCCATTTACGACGTAAACGTACGCCTACAGGTAAAAGTTAGGCAAAGTTAGTCAGATAAAAAAGCATTCGACAAAAATTGGTAGAGCAAGAAATCGCATAGAGAAGATCACCAGGATTAACATAGCCGGCAGATTGCCGGAATAGCTTCGAAAGAATAGACCTGCCTGCCATATAATAGAGATAGAAACAGACACAGATCTAAATTGAAAAAAAAAAATTCGACGCCACTCAAAAGACTAGATAAAAAACATTCAGCGATAAATTATTAAAGCTTGTCAAAATTCATTCCGCAGAAGCCTCCTATTAGGGACCTTTACTGCACCTATGAGTTCCTTTGACCTTGAACAAATTCAAATTAAACTTAAGTTTTAAAGTGTAAAAGTCATTTTATTGAGTGAGGTAAGTCACACATGATCAAAATCTAATCACGCAAATAACCTAAAAACGTTTGCTAAAGCGAGTGAGAAATGACGTCACGGCGCAAATGCCATTAGTGAGACGAAGAAGTCATTCAGAAAATTTGACTTCTCAGCTTTGCTGTGTGAACAAATGTAAAACGAAAAAAGAGCGTCAGACGACGAAACAAAAAAACATAGCCAAAAGAATTCCGGAAGCAACTCGAAGCGTCAAATTTTCACTAACAAAACCGTAATTGCAGCGGAAGCCACTACCTTTTGTATTAAACCATTAACTACTTCTCCAGGTCTGCTCTAAAAATTGGTGAAAATTAAACCACAATCAACAAGAGAAACAAAATGCAGCAAAATTTTATGTTATTGAAACTGATTGGTAACGTTATAAAATCCAAAATAATTAATGTGGTCAAAAACCTGATAGTCTGAAAAAGATAACAAGGTTATCAATAGCCCTCAAATAATTCACGATTCTAATCGGATAAAGATCGCGAAAGCAAAGGGCAGATAATAATCTTAGAAACTAAGTTAAATCTGTTCAAAAACGAAAGCTCAAATTAAAGAATCAGAAAAAACCTATATTTGAACTTCTAATCACTGCGATTAAGACAAAAAACAACACACACCTGTTACTTGTTGTACATATGATAGACAACATGATTTCATACTAAATCAAAAATAAAATTGATCATAGAATATTCAAAAGCAAAAAATCGTTTAAATTATTACCAAGGCTGGAAGAAAGCTGCAGTACAAAGTCATAAGTGGAAATTTTGGAAAAAGATTGCTATCAAACTCTCAGTACTGCCATATGTTGAATGAAATCAATAGCAAACCAAAGAAATGACGCAAATCTAAGAAAAAGCTGAAATCATTCATTTTTTACAACTGAAAACATCAATATACCGAAAATAAATGTAGGCTCCAGGACAAAGCTAGCATGACAACAACTAAAATGAGAAGAATATGGACACAATGTAAGAAACACCGTAGCAAGAAGACTTTGTTGATTTTTGAAAGTTAAAAATCGAACTAAGAAGTCAAGAAAAAGGAGTACATTTCATTGTTCAGCATTCGAGACATCGAAAAGACAACGAGTCATCCGGGAAAAAATCCATCCTTCTGAACAGAATAAAATAATAAAAAGCAGAATTCAAACATACGAAAAATTGGAACATTTTGCAAAAAAAAGGTCAAAAAACATTTCAGACTGCATTTATGAAAATAATATTAACTGATTTTCAAGAACTTAACGCCAAAAAATGAATGAATTTTTATTGAAACGAAATTAAAGTCCCTTATATTGAATAAAAATACTATTTCTAGTAATTAAAAACAAAATTTAAACAAAAAACTGACAAAAATTGGAAAAAAATACTACTAAAAATCGGATTAGCATGTGTACAATTTTATAAAACAAAATTACATCGAGGTAGAAATAGGTGTTGAGTAAATGAATTATAAAAAGGAGTTACCATATTAACTGATTTTTGACAAAAAGACGGCTGAAAGATCCAAAAATGAAGATATTAATAGAAAAAGGCCAAAAAAAAATATGTGCCAATTTTGAAATTGAAACGCATTTTCAGGCTCTCCAAAACACTGCGGTATCAATTTCCGAGGTTTACATTTCAATATAGCATCCAATAAAAATTATTTCAAAAAAAACCAAATTAGAAGCAAAAAAAACTGGGCCACTTAGACGAAAAAAAAACGGCTAAAAATGGTTATCTATATGTGCCATTCAGTCAAAACTACTTTTCAAAGTCAAAAAGTCATTCACTAAATGCAGCGCATGATAAAAAACTTCTCTCGCTTAGCGAAAATCTGTTCACCGAGACAGCGTTTCTCACTTTCGCTTTTAGGTCAAAATGCCGCGTGAACAAATCTACTTCCTGTAAAAAAAACCGAGAGAAAACCAATACTCCTCTTCGAGTCGTAAAAACCAAAAGCACCGCAATATAGCTACGCTCAGCTTACAGCTTCGCAGCTATAAAAATAATTGCTGCGGACTTCATTTGATTGCAACACCCTTTGTTTGAAAGCAATAAAAACTGAAATTAAATTTGTAAATTTATGATAATTGTTGCATAATTCGGTAAATTTAGGTATTCTCAGTTCTCGGGTGAAACGTCTCGTTGGAATTATTCTGAACATCATTATCGGTCACTTTCAAATTGCACGTAAAATAGCATCTAGCAGTCAAAATATCAACTGCAAGTTATGTGGGTGGGCGGGTGGATTGAAGAACTTGATTTTTGTTTTTCAGCGAAGCAACAAATGTGCGGAGACCAGAGTGGAAATCGTTGAATATCACTTAAGATTAATAAATCGGTTGGGTGTCGGGGGGGGGGGGGTGATTGATTTAAATAAATCTGTATACAAAATAGCGCAGTGATAATAAATAAGCTAACCAAGTTTTTCTATGTTCAAGTCACAACTGTAAAGTATACAAATGTGCTCATGTCCCCATAATCAATAATTCGTTTTTTTTCTGATCTAATAGTACACTGTTACGCCTTTTTTAAATAATCTTTTCAATCCGAGTTTTACCATTTCAATGGATATTGCATTTCTGAGTCAACTATATTCGCCAAGACATTTTGATGGTTCGATTGGCGTTGGAGCACGAGCGGTTCTTCTGGTACACGATAGAGTCCACTTATATTAAGTCTCAAGAGGAGCAATGATAGCTGAAATCGAGTAAACAGTGATGAGTCAAAAACAACAGCAGTAAGGAAGCACGTAATTGGTTCGAATTGAGTTGATTTCATTCGTCATCTTCCTCTTCGTCCTCCTCCTCTTCATCTTCGTCGTCCTCTTCTTCTTCGTCTTCTTCCTCTTCATCGTCTTCTTCTTCTTCGTCCACATCTTTTTTCTTAGAACTGTCCTCATCGTCATCGGTTTTAGTCTTACTCGAGACTTTCCCAATATCTTCTTCCTCATCCTCGTCGCCTTCTTCTTCTTCTTCTTCCTCTTCCTCCTCGTCGTCATCATCATCCTTCGTTTCTTTCACTTTCGTCGATGACTCCTTCTCATCTTCCTCCTCCTCATCCTCATCTTCGTCCTCTTTTTCTTCCTTTGTATACTCGTCTTCGTCTTTCTCCTAAAAAAAACTATATTCATGGGCACGGTACATTAATGGGTTACCCCCACCCCACAGATAAATTCCTGAATTGCTGATAAAAACAAAGCATTGAATTCCGCGCAATCAAACATTCTAATGCGCTTGCACATTTGTAATTTGAAGTTCTCAAAAAGCAAAAAATTAACAAAGCCATAGTTTCAAGGGACAAAGTTGCTGATGAGACATAACTATCAAGAATAGCTGGCTGATAACCAGAAAAAAAGAAAAACTTGATCCGCTTGTCGTCGATTAGAAATGAAAAGAAGCTAGAAATTGACATTCTTTTTTGTTCTGTTCACTTAGGCAAAAAGTGTTCTATTTTAGTGAGCAGTTTTGGTCCAGATTACACAACAGTAAAGAACTCAAATTCTAAATCGAAGATATTATGGTAATACCAAAACGGAATAGCAATTATTGTAATGAAATTCGACAACCAAATGCACTGACTCATACAAATTGCAAAATTAATTAATGAGTTGACTTTATCGGTTTACCCTGTTTCCTTGGATTTTGCTCTGTGGACCTCAAACTATTCATTAAATTGCGTAAATTTACGGAACAAATTGCATACAACATTTAGTTTAAACAGTGCCTGAGGCCATCCACAAGTCAAGCATAACTCAGTAATCGCAATGACAGCATGTCATATACGCGTACAGTATAGTATTTAAAAGGAAACACCAACTTTGAAGAAAACTAAAAGGACAACAGATAAGAAAAATGACAATGAATATAAGCGTATCTTGAATACAAGCGTCATTGTAGCCCTTTTCGTAGGGAGGTACAGCTTCACAAGGGGGCTTTAAGAGATTTTTTTTCAAATGCACTCTATTTTAATGAGATGTTGTAGGTAGACATGCTCCTGCTTACTAAACATAACCGACTAAAAGTCGGAAGAATTGCTCTCGAACGACTAGTGGGAGCTCTAATCAATTGCAGCCTGCTTTAGTCGGGGGGGGGGGGGGGGGCGAAATTGGACTAAGATGATCAATAGTGGGCTTCGAATAACACCACATTAGAGATTAATATATACCACTATTAAGATTTAAAGTGAAAAATGGCACCAGTTTCGGCTCACTTTTCATTTGACTTTGAGTATTAAATTGCTGCCAACTGAGTTCAGCTGCTTGAAATTGTGATTGAGAGAGAATTTTGGATCACGCAAAAAGCCAAGGGCGCAAAAGTCACTCGAAAAGTCAAAACGGTCAAGCAAAAATTTTTCATAAAAGACACATACGTTGAAAATAATTGCTTCTCTACGAGAGCAATTAATAAGGGTACAGGGATTAGTATCAGTACCAATCAAAGTTCAAACACAAAGCATAAAAAACTGGGCTTTATGATGTTTCTATTTTTGATGTTGATTTTTGATATTGACTCTGTTCAGATTAGACTGTTTCTTTTAATAGCATATGCTATTAAAAATAAACGAAAAACCCTCAGTCAGGCGAAATAGCACATTTGAAAATAGCAATATGGCCCAAATAACTGCTGAAAATTTATTTCTATGGAGAACAAAAAAATATTAGGAATATAGAAGTCAAATTTCAATATTTAAATTAAACAAACATAGCTGGCAGATTGAACATAGCTGGCAGTTTGCCAGAAAATAGCCGAAATAGCTGTAGATCTGCGGTCTAAAAAAGCAGTAAAAAAGACCAAAAAATTCGTCTTTTCATTGAAGGCTGGTATGTTATATTTTGATTAAAAATCTGTTTAAGCTTTTGCTGCCTCAACTAGCTGCTCTTAAATAACCTTCATTTAAAGTGACACACACCCATTTGACCTTATCTCTTTGAATTAAAGAAAGTAAACGTCAATTTCAAAGTGAGGAAGTCATTTTTGTGATTGAGGTAAGTCAAGTGTGACCAAAAATTTAACCATGCGAATGAACAAAAAAGTCGCTCAACTAAAAGCAAAAAATGACGTCACTCACGCACTCTAGTTGAAATTGCATGAACGAATGAACAAAAAGCAGATTTGAAGTGGTTGTGATGTCATATGGTCGTGACAAAAATCGAGACGACGAAATAAACATAGCCGACCGATTGCCGGAAAATAGCCGCGATAGACGCTTGGGGCCTTCCATGAATTGAAACAACAAAAGAGATTAGATAGACAGATCGACCACCAGTCCTTTAATAGACCACTAGACTTTTTGGGTTAGCTTTGGACTTTCATTTTTATGAGACACATAAGCTCTATAAGGAGAAAGCATTAATAGGGCTTTTCAAAATTAGGATCTCTTCCGTTTGTGCCCCCTCAGCTTAGTGGGCGCATATTATTTGCAACCCTCAGATGCACGTACAATACTTTTTACATAATGACTTAATATGTAATGGCACGTACTCTGTAACTGGGGGGCTCATAACATACTGGGGGCACAAACGGAGAAGATCTCAAAATTAATATTCAAAATCAAAAACTCAAGACTCTAATAATCAAGAAATAGGGCATATATGTTTGGCACTACTTAGATGCACACTGTTGACCTTTAACAAGTAAATGTTCATAAAATTTGAAATTCCATAATTGAGTTCAGAAGTCAGTTTTTTGAGTGAGGTAAGTCATTGAAAAAGTCAATTCAAAGAAGTCAGGGTAAGACGAAACAAAAATCTGTTAGACGAAGTAAAAAACATAGCAGGACAAGTCCTGAAATACAATTCAAAGAATTGAATGAAAAACTCAGACGTACTCTACCTGACCAGCAGATCAATTGAACAATACCAGCCAGAACACAAACAAAATCATCAAAAATGTTGAAAGCCATTCAATTGCCCACTAGCAATTATTTAATAACATACTATCAAACCGTGGATGAGATTACCTGGCTACTGAGGCAAGAAAAAGAATTGAAAAAAAACATGTTTTGAAAAAACTTAAAAATTGCAAATTTCATCCAAAACCTTCTAAAAGTCGAAGGGTTACATTGTTGAAAACAAATCTCTGGACCCTGGGACACAAATAACTTGAATAATGGTATTAAATGTCAAAAAATAGGAAAAAATTGCAAGTTTTGTCAAAAAATGCTAAAATTCATGATGGCAAAAACATGAAAACCATTCCATTACCACTAAAAACAATGCAGTAATCTATCATCAAACGCTTATCAAAACCTAGAGCAGGTTTCTTGCCACCTAGGGCTAAAAAAACAAATGTCAAAATTTTTCAAAAAACCTGAAAAAAATGCAAAAAAATTAGTATCATTTTGCGTGCTTGTGTTTATAGTACCAAAACATATAGCTCAAAAAAATGGTCATAAAAAGCAATTTTGTCTCGCAAAAGGCCTTCATCAACTTTTAAAAACTTCAACGTTAGACTAATCAAAACAAAAAATCACAAAAATATGAAAACTTTTAAGCACCATTTTAAGCCAAAACTCCTAAAAATGACCTTTTAACCTTAAATAAAGGCCATCCCAGCAGCTGCACCACTATAAGCACTTGAAAGACTACTGAAACCCACTTTGGGCCTCTAATAAAACTTAATGCCCGCTGGGCTTTACCTGTTTATCACGTTTTGAAAGATCAAAGTCATTGAAAAATGTGTGAACACATTTTTAAAAAAACACAGTGCACTAAAATACAATTCAAATTCTTTGAATTGTGAAAAAAATTAGGAGCGCTATAACAGCCGCCTGCAATTGAGGACGCGGCTATCAAAAAAAAAACACGAGAAGGCCAATAATAGCCCCAGCTATTGCTGTGCGGCTATTAAAAAACAATTTCCCAACAATTCCTCTCCCTTCGAAAGATTTGGTACGTCACAACAATAACCGCGAGCTCAACTTCGTCCTCGATGTGACAATACTCACAACTGAAAAATGTCTAGGTGGATGAGGGTGGACGGGGTGACTTGAGAGGCTCTTTGAGAGCTGTTCAGCCACATAATGCCCTCCGAGCTGTACCGTTCTATCCCGTTTTTGAGGACGAAAAGTGAAAAGGGTCAGCAGAAAAATCAGTCAAGCAAAAAATTGCAGTGAAAAGAGCACAGGATTAATATTGCTTTATTCTTCGTTTGAGAGCAATTAAACCAGAAAGCTCATTAATATCAGTCCCCACACTAAGTTAGACAACAAAAGTTGAAAACACGTTCTAATCTTTGCAAATAAAATTGACAGCAACAACAGAAATGCAAACATACCCGGCAGATTGCCGGAACATAACCGACTAACGTCGGGCGAATTGCTCTCAAACGACCGGCGAGCTGGGGGGTGCACCGGGGACTGATGGGGGGCAGCACTGGTTTGGGGGGGGCAACAGCGCGGTGGAGGGTGGAGGCAATAGTGGGGTGCGGACAATAATGGGGGTGGAGGCAATAGTGGGGGTGGGGGTGGAAGCAATAGTGGGGGTGGGGGGGTCTCAACTTCTAAGAACCGCCCTTTACACCATAAGAATAAGTATAAGTCCCCAAAACAATTTGAGCTGAAAAGCTCTAAGAGCACTTAATGCCCGCTGGGCGCTACCTGTTTATCGTTTTTGAGGACGAAAAGTCAAAAGCGTCAGACGAAAAATCGGTCAAGCAAAAAATCGCATTAAAAAAGACCGACAGGACTAATATAATTGCTACAAACTTCGTTTGAGAGCAATTAAAAATATATTCCCATAACCAGGATTGGGATTGAAAGAAAAAACAAGTGAAAAAATGATTTTTGTACAAACAATTTTAAAGTGCAAACTATTTTGATGTCATTTCGGAGCTGAACATGCTCCTGTTTCGTACTGAGACGATACAGGGGCTAGTATCAATAATCATTAGCGATGGTAACTGAGAACAAAGTTCGAGTAACGGGCATCTAAATTCGGGCTTTATGGGTTTATCCCGTTTCTATTCCTGACTTTGTTCATTTTGAATTGCTTTGCTGAGCAACCGCTGTAAATTTTCATTCGACGAAGTAAAAAAAATTAGGAGCGCTATAATAGCCGGCTGAGAAGCCGAGGCGGCTATTAATAAATAATACTTACATCATCGTCATCTTCCGTCTTAGCCTTCTTCTCTGATTGCTCCTCATCCTCTTCCTCTTCAGCTAAAAAACTTACGAGAGTTACGAAAGCAATTGATAACCAGACAAAAAAATGAACACCCACGAAATTGAAAACACAAAAGGGTGCTTCTTATAAACCTGAACATACTGTCCTGCTCTTCTAATTGCTCTGAAACTGATATTGTAAGACTGCAAAGAAGCAGTTTTATCATTAGTTTCTAAAGTTTTGCCTTAAATTCAGGATATCTCAACCCCCCGTTTTTAAAAACAATAAAATTTACTTTCAAAACAACCGAGTCATTGTTCAGTTTATTTTCACAATTAATCCGAGCTCAAAATTGATCTTGGAACTTTTTACATACCACCATCTTCGTCTTTCTCTTCTTCGTCGTCTGCCTCCTTTTCCAACTCTTTCTCTTCCTCGTCCTCTTCCTTCTCCTTCTCCTGTTGTCCAGTGGGCACTCCATCAACCCTTTGCTTCCTGCGCACGTGATCAGGTGTCAGGTACACTGGCTGTCGCTTCCTTTAAACATACTCAGATAAAACAATTACAATTTGTTTTTCAAAAACTCAAATCTAGTCAACGTTATCTAAAATTTACGTTCATCATGGGCTGATTAGGGGGTGTGGATTGGGGGGGGGGGGGGGGGGTGGGGTCAACCTCTTAAGAACCGCCCTTCACATCATAAGTATAAGTCTGCAAAACAGTTTCTGTGAATCGCATATTTTGAGACTATTGAGCTGAAGGGCTCTAAGAGCACTTAATGTCCTATGGGCGCTACCTGTTTATCCCGTTTTTGAGGACGAAAAGTCAAATGGTTCAGACGAAAAATCGGTCAAGCGAAAAGTCGCATAGAAAGATCAACAGGATCAATATAATTGCTACAAACTTCGTTTAAGAGCAGTATATGTGACATCTCCCGTATTAAGGAGCTTAGCTAATAATGTTCCTATACTTTTTATTAAGATTTCTATTCTGTGTTTTTTTCCCAAGTGCGGGGTACAAGGTAAAAACGTTCTGATTTCTGCTAAGTTAATTTTTAAAGCAATAGGGGTGCTTCATTTAAGCAACTGAACGGCAGTACGGTGGTAGTAGTAACTGAAATTATACAATTTTACAGCGTGTAATATTTTTTTATTTTCTATTTTTTATCAACCAATCAAAAACTAAAGCGTGATACTACGGCTCTCTAAAAAGGCGAAGCCGAGGAGCGAACTTGGACCTCCTGATTCAAAACAAAAGGTATAGTGTGCTCTGCTGAGTTTAGTGTGCTCTATTGGTTAAGTTTTTTGGGTAATGTCATGCTGGGAACGATTGATCATAAGAGCACAGTTTTTAAACTTCATTTTTTTATGATTTCTGTTTTCATCTGAATTCTTAGAGCATTGGCACCATGCCGTTTTTTAATTGTTGACAAGGATCGTTGGACAGCGCGGATTATTAATTTTTAGATCAGTTCATTGAAACAATTATATCAAAACTATAAGCAACAAAAGGGGATGGAAATGGGATTCCTGGGGCAAAATTATTCAAGCAGGAATGTTTTGGAAGGCAATCAAAAGCTAAAAAGTGATAGTGTACTCAGAGACTAGTGAGGCGTAAGGCTCTAAGAGCGTGCTCAGCCACCTGATGCCATCTGTGATTTACCTGTTTATCCCGTTTTTGAGGACGAAAGGTTAAAATTGACAGACGAAAAATCTGTCAAGTGACGAATCGCATTAAAAAAGCCCAAAGGACTAATATAATTGCTACAAATTTCCTTTGAGAGCAATTAATAAGCACACTGACAGACACTCATTAAATGTGAGTTTAACCTTTTCTTTGCCTCCTTTTCCTTCTCCTCTTTTTCGTTCTCGATCCTCTTGGCTCTGAGAGCTGCAATCTGCTGTCGCTTCTTCTCCGCCAGTTGCAGTAGCAAATCATCTCTCACTTTGGGAGTGGGCTTCCTCTCCTTCGTTCCATCTCCCTCCACGTCTCCTCGTTCTACTTTTCGACCTACACAGAGACACTTCGTTAGACACGTGGAAACCCTTTTTGTTCCATTCTCCTTGCAAGTACGACACATTGCCTTTCCGTCACATAACCTCATATTCTAAGCTTTAATTTGAGCTCTAGCCTCATGAGTTTTTGAGCATTTCTTTGACTTAACAAAGATCACTATTGCTTAACCACAAATTTAAGTTAAATGACGATTATAACAGAGAAATAATTATTACTGAGAGCATTTGTTTTAAACCAGTTGCTAATTGTTTACTTTTATCAAATCTTGATTTAAAAACTCAATTCACATCTCCATAAAGGCTTAGTGAATCAAAAACAATTGCAATTTTTTTTAATTTAATTTTCCAACTAAACCGAAACCAACAGTAGCCGTACAAAGAGGGATTAATATTAGCAAAATTTCCGAGCATGGTTATGCCTAACTATATTGACCTTTTTCAATGGAAGAACAATTTAGGTCAGAGTACTACAAGCAAACGTTGCCCGCCAGTGCTATACTTCAAAACAGCTTTAAGGAACTCGAACTGGGTCCATTTGTTAGTTCACGCCAACCTTATAAGCAAGCGAAAATGGAAATTCACTTAAACTAACACGCAAAACTCAATATAACTGATTCATATAAAACAATACGGCTTCTTATGCCGTTAGGCTAAACAAACCTAAAACACTGTGGTGCGTGCAGTGAAAAGGCTAGAGTTCCAAAATAGCAACAAGTTATGACTAATTACTAAAGAAATCTACACTTCTAAGACGTCAATCATCGTGACCACATTTAGTCTATAAAATTTCCACTACATACAAAGAACTATAAGCGATCATTAATGACATTGATTGCTTGTTGAAAAAAGGGGTTGCTCGCAAATTGGCAAATCAATTTGAGGCCTGTCAAACGTTTTAAAAAATGAGAAAACCACCTTGCACTCTACAAAGCTGTCTATTAAATACCTGCAACCGACTTCCTTAATTTTGGAGCAGTTACTTTACCTTCGCTCCGAACTTAATCGCTTCACAGAACGACAAAGGTACCCGCCCTGATAAATTTTTGACACGCCCTGATAAATGTCCCCACATTTTTTTTTCAAAATGGTATGCAAGGCCGGCAGATTTTCAGTCAAATATTTAGTTTTTGTTTACGACTCGTACCGAACAAATAGATACGTCATTTTGAAGCCCTTAAAAGCTACTTCTGATTTTTTAAAAATATTAATTTTATTGCTGGTTGGAAAAGGGAGCTGTTTTTTTAAAATGAAAAACAAGAAAAGGATAACATTTTTTTGGGAGGGGGAGGGATTGAGGAGGAAAATTAATAAATTATATTGAAAAAATTGCTACAAAAACCCGAAACTATATAAACATAGCCGGCAGATTGCCGGAAAATAGCCGCCGTTGACGCACATCGGGATTGAAACAGAAAAAGAAAGAAAGAGATAAATATTGAGAGACTCAGAAAATGTGTTTTCCCTGAGTTTCGAAAAAAGTGTTATTCGGTGTCCAGCTTCAGTTAGATTTTAAAACTATACTCAATTCAGCTTCTAAACTGAAAGCTATAAAGCTTAATAATAATGCCAGCTAGCAATTGCTCCAATGAACTTTGAACACAACCGACTAACGTCGGGCGAATTGCTCTCAAACGACCGGCCAGCGGTTGGCTTCGTCAGTAACTAGCCACGGTTTATTGAAGCTAGCGCTAGCTTGATTTGACTCTTCAACTTTTAGTTTTCTAGCTTTGTTAGTAAACAAATCAAATAGAAAACTGATATTTAAAAAATTTGCAAAATATTGCAAAATTTAAAAGGAAAGCTTCCAGATTTTGCAGTGAAAATTTTCAAAACTATTTTTATCTCCTGGGTTATGTCAATAAACCCATCTGCAAGACTTGAAAAACTTCGTTGGCCCGTAATGATAGTTAAACTCAGAAAAGGACAAAAACACTCAAAACAATTGCAAATTTTACAATCCTGCCAAAATTCAACACACTAAAATCTTCAAAACCATTTCATTGTCTCAAGAGAATATCCAGTATCAGTATTTCAAGCTTTAATTAGTTTTACTGGTCAAAAACATCCACAAACTTGGAACATGATAATTTTATATAAATTTAAAAAATTAAATTTTATCAAAAAAGTGCTAAAGCTGGAGTCACTTAAATAATGATAACAATTCCATGAATCTAGAAACTATGCGACAAATTTTCATGAAGCCTAGGAGGAGGTCCCTAGGACCCTGGTGCCGGAAAAATGTTAAGTAAAAAGATTCAAAAAACTTGCAAAAATTGAAAATAATTTTAAAACTGTTGATCATTAAATCTTGAAAAACCTTCTTTTACATCTAAAAGCTATGCAGTAACCTCTGCTCAAACTCTAGAGGAGGTTATGTGGCTGTTGAGGTTGGAGAAACCAAGAAATTGACCAAAAAATTTCAAAAAACTTGAAAAAAATTAGAAGTTGCAAAAAAACTGTTAAAATTTGTGAAAAAAGTTGTAACTTATCCATGGCAAACAAACATTTTTCAGTAACTCATTATCAAACCCTAACGAAGATTTTCTGTTAGGCTCAAAAACCTGAATAAATGACAATAATGATAAATATACAGACAATAGCGATAATAAACTGACAATAAATTTTGCAAGTTTTGTCAAAAAAATGCTGAAATTCGTGGTGTTGAAATCTGGAAAGACAATTCATTACATTTAGAAAATATACAGTACCTACTTTTGAACCATAGAGGAGGTTTCTCGAGTCTTGAGGCTGGAGAAACCAAAAAAAAAACAAACCTGAAAAACAGCAAGTTTTATAAAAAAAAAATTGATAAAATTTGTCATATTAAAAAACAGAAAGCTATTCCATGGCAAATAAAATTGTTTCAGTAACTTATTATCAAACCCCTAAGGACTTTTTCTGGCCCCTCCGTCCGGAAGGAAGTGGATAATGAAATATAAATGTCAAAAAAATTGGAAAAATTTGCACGTTTTGTCAAAAAAAAGGCTAAAAATCGTGATGTTAAAATGTTGAAACCTTTGCACTACCACTAGAAACTATGCAGTAACCTGATATAAAACCCTAGAGAAGGTTTCCTGACAACTAGGGCTGAAAAAACACAAAAAATGACAAAAATTTTCAAAAACTTGAAAAAATTTGTGAAAATTAGTATAAAATTGCGTGTTTTTAACGATCGGTTGTTCGTCAGTAGCCACGGAAGGCGGGGGGGGGGGGGGGGGGGGGGGATGGGGGTCTACACCGGGGGTCTGATGGAGGGGGTGGGCAACATTGGGGTGGGGGGCAACAACGCGGTGGGGGCAATAGGGGGGGTCAACAGTGGGGGTGTTGTCAACCTCTAAGAACCGCCCTTCATAACATGAGTATAAATCTCCAAAACAGTTTGAGCTGAAACATAGCTGAAAGGCTCTAAGAGCACTTAATGCCCGCTGGGCGCTACCTGTTTGTCCCGTTGTTGAGGACGAAAAGTCAAAATGGTCAGACGAAAAATCGGTCAAGCGAAAAATCGCATAAAAAAAGACCGACAGGACTAATATAATTGCTACAAACTTCGTTTGAGAGCAATTAATAACCTAATACACTATGATTTAATGAGTGGGCTTTAATCAGTTTATCCAGTTTTTTTTTTGCTCCTTGACTTTGACTGTATTCACCACAACGTAATTGAATGCGTGAAGGAACGAAAAACAAAATGTAAAACGTAAACAAAAATATAAAAGATGACCGGATATTAACCAGCCGTTCAATTAAATAACGTTAGACGTACAACCGAAGCATAGCCCCTAGATTGCCGATTGGCAACAGAAACTTGCGTGCCTCAGAAAATATGAATGAATATCGGGCTATCGGGCTAACTGCTCTCAAACAACTAGCGAGCCGTTGGCTCAATTAGTGACCATTTTTCGCTTAGGGAGGCTGCCCCTGACGATTACATGACAATATACCCCCACACCGTTCTAACCAATGCCAAAATACTACCCAATGCCAATGCAGAATTGGCGCAGCGGTTAATGCACGCAACAAAAAACACGGCAGAGGTTCGAATTCCGGTGATTAAAAAATTTTCACGAAAAACTAAAAGTTGACTTAATAAAACGATTGGAAACAAAAAAATTGGGAAGAAGTCGGGAAAACCTGCCAATAACAGCTATGGGCGGTGTTGGGAGTGGATGGGGAGTGGAATATGGGAAAACTACTCCACGGAGAAGTTCTACTGTCAAATTATCAGCTGTCTAGCTCTTCTAGTTTTTCAGCATTTTTTTTTACAAAAAATTTATTCAATAACACCACCAAACGCACATATAACAAGTATAAAAGCTCAGGAATGAGTATAGTAAGCAAGTGAACGTAAATATGGGACAATATCAGTTTTGAAAATTTTTGACGTTTTCATTCAGAACTCTGTACTTCTTTCGGCTCTTATTCTCCTTTACACTTAAAGATTTGATGTTGAATTTTTGGTTAGCGGCATCGAGGGATATCTTCTCCAGAAAAGTCCAGATGCCGGGATGGTTGCCTTGAAAAAGGGATGTAACGCCCAAATGCCAGCCTTCAACTGAACTTGTTGTTCTTGCTAAGCCTTCCGCTGCACCTTTGTTGTGGTACCAGAGTGCCAAAGGGTACTGAGGTTCTCCACGGATCCGGCCAATTTTTTCACCTCGGATATACGTCCTCAGAAAGTACCAAGTTAGGTCGTCTATCATCTGCAAATACTGTCTGTTTTAGCAATTTCACAGACATCTTGTATTTCCTCAATTACAAGATCGAAAGAGGCCAATACCATTGGTTCAGGGACGAAACTGAGTGCAGGAATCATTCGCAAAGTCAATGCTAGTTCCGGGTTGTTTTCATAAATCTTTTTCGGGCTGAGTTCGCATATCTTCCTGTTAAAACTTGAGCACATTTGAAAATAGCAGCCTTTTATCTCACTTGCTGGATATTGTTCTGAGATATTGATTGCCCCGTTTTCGAAATCCGGGAGAATTGTTCCCGGCCAAACTCCACCAGTGAGTTGATTCAAGCCAACAAGAAGCTTCCGATAGTTCTCTTTTGTTGCTAAGTAGAGCATAAATACAAGATGGATAAAATCCTCCAATCTGAATATGAATGGTGTATAATTGGAAGAAATGGATGGGAGATATTTTTTTTGAAAGTTCCGTCACAGAGTCAGAGCGCATTGTTTGTTTTCAAGGATATTAGATTTTCTTGTGTTCCAAAAATCAGCATTCTCTCGTTGTCAGTTGTTCGTGTCGTAAAGGCAGAATTCATATAAACTTGGCGGGCCCTTCGAAATGTCTGTCTGTAATTGGCGGCTCCAGTAAGTTCCCGGATGATTTTTGGCGGTTTAGTGTCCGATTTACAGCAGATCTGGTTGGCAAAGACAGCTGCGTTGCAATATCGGACCCGATTGGTAACAGACTGCTGGCAATTATCATATCATTTACTGGGTTCTGTTCCGTTCTCGCTGTCTCCTTCATTTGACCAATAATCTGTTTCGCTCGTACATGTCCGGGAACAAATTCGTGATTGTGCTCGTTTTTCTTGGATAGTAAATGTTTTCCAGCGGTAATGGCCGTAACTTTACAATTATAAGAGATCCATTTTGAGCATTTCCAATGCGTAGTAGTTTTTGTTTCTAACTTCTTTTGAAACTCATGTTCATCAAGGATTAAAGTTAATCGGTTCTGTTGGGACGTACCCCAAGTAATTTCGCTCATGTTTAGCGTCTATATTTGGCCAAGTTCAATGAGTAGAATAACGCGTCAAGTTTCTTTGAACAATTCAGTTTCTGTGATAATTTTGCGTCTTGTTTACCTAAATTGCGTCTAATGAATTAATTTGAACTTAATGGTAGACTCGCACCCTAATTGTGGGATTATACGTTAATTTCAAGATTATAACTATTAAATTATAAATAGGGTAGTTTGGCTTTGGGTATAATTTAATTGGATATTATGGCATTGGGTATTTTGGCACATTGGGTATTTTGGAATTGGGTATTATGGTATTGGGTATATTGTCCTGACACCGCCCCTGACACCATGATTTGCCTTTTGAGCAAATTCAGTGTTTTAGAGACTAATAAAGCTCTAAGAGGAGTACTAACACTTAGAGGCCTGTTAAGTTCTAAGAGAGCTACTCGCCAACTTCATGCCCTTCGGACTTCACCTGTCTATACTGTTTGTGAGGACGAAAGTCAGATGGTCAGCCGAAAAATCGCATAGAATTGCAAAGAAAGACCAACAGAAATAATAGAATTGCTACATATTTCATTTTGAGAGCAATTAAAAATAAGTGAAGGCGGAACATCGGAACACAATAAATTAATTTGAAGATAATTCTGCGGAAAATTCAAGTTACCTACTTCATCCTCTCACAAAGCCTTAAATTATTAAAAGACCCTTCTAAAAGACCTTGAAAGTGTTGAGAGCAAACTCAAATAACTTGAACGTAGTTCTACTAACTGATCTCAACATTGCGTTTGATGGCGTTCATGGCTCTGTGGCAAGGTCCTCTCATGTGGAAAGTGTAGCCAAACTTGTGCAGCGTCCTATTCGCTTCCAGCATCTCTGCCATTCTGATCTCACACTTCTGACCAGCTAATTGGTACTGAAACAAACTTACTCACTCTAACTTTGTTTTGAAAACTGACTTCAGGTCACTCTTAAATGCAAAAAAAAAATATTGAATCTGGAATGATAATTACCGGTTATGTTTAACAATGTTTGGATTTCTTGAAAGTTATAGAGGTTGAAAATAATTTGAGCGACCTTCATAATGTATATCACAGGCTCTTTCAATCAGTCGATTAGCTGCTACCTTCATACTGTCAAGTATTAAAAGCTGAGCAAAACATAATAGAATATCATCGGACAAATTGTTCTCAAACTGTTCTCAAACCCATATCTCAAAAATCTCGGTGAAATGAAATTATTCATACATCCTTAACAGTTTTGGTGAGCTGTATACTTACAACGCTTATTCCTTACTTAACGCAAGCGCTGTAAAGCAACTTGGTACCTTATTTTCAATTAACCTTTAAAATTAACTTATTGCAATTGGAAGAGCACAGACAACAAACTTTACAGAGTGAATAAAAAGAACTGCACTTGTTTAGCGTTTGTTATCAACCATATTACCATTGCGGGGTTTTTGTTCAAATAATAAAAACTCATTTGAGGACTAAGGAGTAATTTAAATTCAGAAAACAAAAAAAACTACAGATTGGGAATTAAGGAGTAAATTATGGGAACAAAATAAGGTCTGAAGCAATAGACACCAAAATTCGCCAAATCAACATTTAGGCTAATTGATTTTGTCCCCGCGGAAAGCAGTCCTCGAAAATTAGTTACTTAAATGCTGAGGTAAATTAGCAACAAAAACAGTGATATAACTCGGATAAAAATGATAAAATGGCGTCACTAGTATCAAAGTTGCACCAAACTTTCCTTGAACGGAAAGCAGCGACCAATTGGTTCAATTTTGAGGCAGCTAAGCAACTAATTAATTTACTTCAACGCTTGCAACTTTAATCTTTAAACATAGGAACAAAAACGGGTTCCAAGTGCGAGTATTTGTATTCGTTTAAGAAGCTGATTGCCAAGAAACACTAATTTCTTGACCGTTGAAATCAGATCGAATGAATACCAATAGAACAGTGCAAGAACAGTGAAAAAAAGTAGATCCGACTAACAAAATGTCATTAATTTTAACTGAAGTGGGGAAAAGTAATTTCGGAAAAATTAAAACACAACCGACTAACGTCGGGCGAATTGCTCTCAAACAACCGCCGAGCGGTTGGCTTCGTCAGTAGCTAGCCACGGTTTAGTGGGGCTAGCTTTAAATTAATTGAAGGGGCGTGAGGTGAGCGCAGCGGGGGTGTGGGATTAAATTCTAAGAACTGCCCTTCACACCATAAGTATAAGTCTTCAAAACAGTTTCTGTTAATCACATACCTGAAGACTAGTGGGCTGAACGACTCTAAGAGAACTTTATGCAAACTGGGCGCTACCTCTTTATCCCGTTTCTGAAGACGAAAGTCAACTGGGTCAGACGACGTATCGGCCAAGCGAAAAATTGCATTGCGAAAAAAGAGACAAACAGGATTAAAACATTTGCTACATATTGCTTTTGAGAGCAATTGACAATGATTTCCGAAAAATTGCCTGTTAGCTCATTTATGACAAAAACATTTCTACTATAACTCATTGTTAATGATGATCAGAGAGGCTGACATTACGCCACATAACAGCAGCTGAAGTGCGGCATCAACAAAAAAAAAAAGAGAGAGAGAGAGAGAGGGAGACAGGAATATTTTCCATGATGTAAAAAAAGTTGAAAACCATTTTCTGTCTCGAAAGTTCTGTCAAGTTACCCATCTTCAATACATAAAAGTTTCGTCGGTAAGTAATTGTCATTAAACTCAGAAAAGGACAAAAAAAATCGAAAAATTTTGAAAACAATTGCAAATTTTAACAAAAGCTTAAAAAAATTCACGATATTAATATCTTGAGAATCATTTTTTGTCTAAAGAGACTATCCAGTTTCCCTGTTTCAAGCTTGAAATAGTTTCACTGTCTCATAAAGATCCTTACACTTGGAACATAAAAACTTTCCAAAAGTTATCCAAAAATTACTAAAACTGGAGTAATAAAAAATTGATGAACATTCCATTAACTCTAGGAACTGTCAGCAGCTGATTATCAAACCTTGGAGGAGGTCCCAGGGCCCCTGGTGCCAGACAAAAGTAAAAAATGGAAAAATTTCAAATATTTTAAAAAAAAATTGATTAAATTCGTGTTATTAAAATCTTGAAAAAAATTGCAAAAATCTTCTAAAAAATTGCTTAAATTTTTGACGTTAAAATCCTGCAAGACACTCCAATACATCTAGAAATTATACAGTAAACCCGGAGGAGGTTCATTGGCTCTTGAGTCTGAAAAAAATTAAAAAAGGACGACAAAAACTTTCAAAAAACTTGAAAAGCAAATTTTATCAAAAAATTGCTAAAATTTGTGACAATAAAAAGTAGAAAAACTATTCCATGGCCAGTGATATTTTGTCAGTAACTTATGATTACACCCCTTAGGAGGTTTTCCGGCCACGAGGTCTGGAAAGATCTGGATAAGGAAAAAAATGTCAAAATTTGAAAATTGGACTTTTTGTCAAAAAATACTGAAATTCGTGATGACAAAATGTTGAAACCACTTCCATTACCATAAGAAACTATGCAGTAAACCTATTATTAAAACATAGAGGAGTTACTTGACACTTAAGGCTAATAAAAATCAAAAAGTCAAAAATTTTCAAAAAAACTTGAAAACTGAGCAAAAAAAGTATAAATTTGCATGTTTTCAGCGAGCTGTTGTTCGTCAGCGAAGGGGTTGCACCGAAGGCTGATGGGGGTGGAGGCAACAGTGGGGTGGGATGCTAACAGTGCGCGGGAGTGGGGGCAATAGTGGTTGGGGTCAACAGTTGAGGGGTCTTCAACCTCTAAGAACCGCTCTTCACACCAAAAGTGTAAGTATCCAAAACAGTTTGAGCTGAAAAAGAAAAGATAGGCTCTAACAGTACCTAATGCCAGCTGGGCGCTACCTGCTTATCCCGTTTTTGAGGATAAAAAGTCAAGAACGTCAGACGAAAAGTCGGTCAAGCGAAAAATCGCAATAAAGACTGAGAGGACTAATAAAATTGCTAAAAACTTAGTTTGAGAGCAATTATACATAGCCGGCAAAGGGCCGGAAAAGAACGCCGTTGATGCACTTGTTGCACATCGGGATTGAAACAGAAAAAGAAAGAAGAGACAAATTGACTAAATTTTTGTCTGTTCCTTTTTCAGTGTCAAAAAGTGTTCTAATTTGGCGTGCAGTTTCAGTTTGATTCTAAAACTATACTCAACTCAGCTACTAAACTGAAAGCCAACAAGCTTAATGCCGATGCCAGCTAGCAAACACTCTAATAAACTTGATGACCTAATTCTCAATGACTTAATGACCGGGCTTTATATGCGTATCCTGTTTCTTTTGATCTAGCTCATTTGACCGTATTCACTACATTACGTAATCGAAAACATGGAAAAAAATTTAAATCGATTCAGTTGAAACAGTGAGTGATGTAAGTCAGAAGTCAAACAAGGAATTCGTAACTTATGTAGAAGAAAAACGTGATCAAAAGGTAAAGCAAATTAGAAAACATAGGACAAGTCCTGACGCACAATTCAAAGAAATTCCATTGACTAAACAAAAGACTAGAACTAGAACGGACTATGAGTGAATTGGGAAAAACAATTTTTTGAAAAAATCAGATAAAAAATGACGAAACTGAAAAAGATCAAAGTGAAATTGCCGCATGTGAACAAAAACCACTAGCGAGAATGCGAATTTTTGTTCAAACACGTTTTGCTCACTCTATTTAAAAATTAGAGCAAAAAAATTTCACGCCGAAAAACCACTCGCATTTTCGCTCCATTTCCTGTTTCGTTGTGACCAAAATCACTAATCAAAATTTGACTTCAAAAATCATGAAAATGTGTGAACAGATCTTAAAAAAACATAGCCGGAAGAATTCCGGGAACTTCTCAAAGTGAAAATCCATTTCAACGCCATCCAACTACTAATCAGACAAAACCTCCATCAATTTAATTTTATATTGAACCAAAACCATGAAACAAAAAAAGTAAAAACAAGAAAACAAGAAAATCAAGTCTGTTAAAATATGATTTAAAAAATCTGATCAAATTTTGCCATAAAATTGAGATCCCGAAAAAATTATCTCTGCCAAAATTACTTCGAACAACTAGTACTTACTAAAACCACATATGTGAATTTTTTAAAAATACTTGAAGCCAAAAAAGGCTCTTACAATTAACTTGCACTAAAAAACTGGAAAAAGTTATTTTTTAATATTACAAAAGCGTATGAATCCAAAGAAAAATTCCATTCAGCCAATAGAGTACCCAGATGCTCGCAAAACGACATGCAATTCATAATAGGCTAAGATACTTGTTTAAAAAAGAAAACCAAAAACAAATAATCAAGAAAAATAGTTCCAATTTTCGCCATATTTTGTCATACTTCTCAAAAAAATTATTCATATCCACAAAACAATAACCAATTGTTATCTAAAAAGTGTTCAAGTAGAAGGGGTCTTTTCAACAACCATTTGAGCCAGTAAAACAAAACAATCGTAAAAAAACGCAAAAATAAGCGCGCAAATCAGCAAAATACATGAAAAACCTCCGAATTAGCATAAATTTCAAATGAATTTCCAGAAATCTTCAAACCACTACCAAAACCAGCCTAAAAATAAAACAAAATCATAACCACACCTCTTAACCAAAAAAAAATAAAAAAATGCTTCAAAATGCCTCACCTGAAAAAAAATTTCGCTCGCTTACAATTTTTTTTTCACACCTCAATTTCTCGCTCTCTAGAAAACTGCGATATGAACAAAAAGGCACTCTCTTTTTGCTCCACTCTTCATTTTGTTCAGCAACAAAATCACTACAAACTTTTTCACATGTTTCATTTCCCCGCTTCAAAATTCACTTTAAAATTGGTTAAAAAAGGACATCCCCAATACTCCTCTTCGAGTCGTTAAGAGGGCTAGTATCAATGCCAAAAAGCATTGGAAATGGTAACTAAGAACAAAATTCGAGTAACGAGCATTTAAAATTGGGCTTTATGGGTTTATCCCGTTTCTATTTCTGATTTCCTTTTTGCTACTGACTCTGTTCATTTTTAATTGCTTTGCTGAGCAACTGCTGTCTAAAAACACTTCAAGCAGAATGAGAGAAGTGCCACTGGCCTAGAAAAGTCAAAAAGATTTCACGCAAAACGTTGAACAAGCTGTGAACTAAGGTAAGGCGAAAAAATGTTATCCGACGAAGTAAAAAACATAGCAGGACAAGTCCTGACGTACAATTCAAAAGATTTTCATTGACTAAAAAGAAAACTAGACCTTGAACGGACTATGAATGGATTGGGAAACCATTTAAAAAAATCCGGTCCAAAAAATTAAAAAACCAGTAAAAATCAAAGTGAAATTGCCGCATGTGAACAAAAAACCACTAGCGAGAAAGCGAATTTTTGTTCAAAGACCGTTTTCTCACTCTAATTTAAATTTAGAGCGAAACCACTCGCTTTTTCGCTCTCCATTTCCTGTTTGGACGTGACCAAAATAGCCACTCCAATTTGACTTCAAGAATCATGAAAATGTGTGAACAGATCTTAACATAGCCGGCAGATTGCCGGAATAGCTGCGAAAGAATAGACCTGCGTGCCATATAATAGAGATAGAAACAGATACAGATCTAAATTGAAAAAAAAATCGACGCCGCTCAAAAAAACTAGGTAAAAAACATTCAGCGATAAATTAATAAAGCTTGTTGAAATTCATTCCGCAGAAGCCTCTTATTAGGGACCTTTACTGCACATATGAGTTCCTTTGACCTGAAACAAATTCAAATTAAACTTAAGTTTTAAAGTGCAAAAGTCATTTTATTGAGTGAGGTAAGTCACTTGTGATCAAAATCTAATCACGCAAAAAACTTTTGCTAAAGAGAGTGAGAAATGGCGTCACGCGCTCAAACGCCGTTAGTGAGAGGAAGAAGTCATTCAGAAAAAGTGACTTTTTCAGCTTTGCTGTGTGAACAAATGTAAAACGAAAAAAGAGCGTCAGACGACGAAACAAAACCAAGAGCACCGCAATATAGCTACGCTCAGCTTACAGCTTCGCAGCTATAAAAAACAGAAAACATTTTCAAACATAGCCGGCAGATTGCCGGAATAGCTGCGAAAGAATAGACCTGCATGCCATATAATAGAGATAGAAACAGATACAGATCTAAAATGAAAAAAAAATCGACACCGCTCAAAAAAACTCGGTAAAAAACATTCAGCGATAAATTAATAAAGCTTGTTGAAATTCATTCCGCAGAAGCCTCTTATTAGGGACCTTTACTGCACATATGAGTTCCTTTGACCTGAAACAAATTCAAATTAAACTTAAGTTTTAAAGTGCAAAAGTCATTTTATTGAGTGAGGTAAGTCATGTATGATCAAAATCTAATCACGCAAATAACCTAATTTTTGCTAAAGCGAGTGAGAAATGACGTCACGCGCGCAAATGCCGTTAGTGAGAGGAAGAAGTCATTCAGAAAATTTGACTTTTTCAGCTTTGCTGTGTGAACAAATGTAAAACGAAAAGAGCGTCAGACGACGAAACAAAAAAAAACCAAGAGCACCGCAATATAGCTTCGCTCAGCTTACAGCTTCGCAGCTATAAAAAAGACAGCGCCTCAATACAATTCAAATTCTTTGAATTGTAAAAAGGAGAGCGCCTAAATAATAGCCGTTGAGAGGCTGACGTTGGCTATGAATATTTATACAATTCCAATGGTTTTAATTTCTTGGTGTTGAATTACCAAATCTTTCACTCTTTCGGGAAGTTGAGGTACACCCATGTATTTTGTCGTTACATTGTATACCTAATTTGCAGCGTTATTCTCACATTCTTTTTTATACATTTTTTGATTATTTTGTATTGCTTCGTGTTGCATACTTAAAAAAGTGTGCAGAATTTGGGGTTTGTTCCAAGCGCAGCACAACTTTTAAACTACTTTTCGAATTCAATCAGGATTCGTCACTCTGCTGCTAACCGCCCTCGCTATGTAGTGTTACATTGCACTTTAATATAGGATAAAAAGCTCGTACTTCCTAACATTGCATTCCCACTGGGGGCGAAATAGAATATACTCTAAGGATTAATTCTAACCTGGTTGGCCAGTCGCAGTTCCTTCAGCACCAGATTCTCCTCAACCATTTCCACAATTCTCTAAAACACGAAAATTTCACACCGCGTCAGTTCATATCAATTGTTCACTTTTATATCTGTTGACAAGAGGTATGGGCATTGAAGAATACCAATCTTAGCAGCCCGGGTATTTAGTGCGCAGTCACTCGCGCTCTGGTTACATACAAATAGGGTGGGGGTTAAGATTTACGTTTTAACTTATTTAGAGAACCAAATGGTAATCAAAATCATTTTCGGTGCTCCTCTCAATAATGAAAATTTGACGAGGTTCAATGCTCTTTCCTGTGGTTGAGAAATTAGGCCGACGAGAAAAACCGTTTCAAGGAATAAAAAAATTTTATCCCTCATCTTGAAAACAAAATTATTGAGGCACGTCGCTTGGTTGTTTTTGACTCAAAGAGCAATTGATTGCAGCTCAACTACTTCCCCATCCAGAATTCCAGTTTTAGAAAACACCCAGAATTCAAGTTTTAGAAAACACCCAGAATTCAAGTTTTAGAAAAAAAGCAATAGCAACACAAAAGTGCGGTATACTGGTTGTATATCTGTGAGAAAATTAGGTCTACTCAAAACAAGATGCGTATATTCATGCTTCAAAAAACAGCTATGAAAATTAAGGACCATTCCCAAAAAATCAGATCATATTGTATGTTCTTCAGTTGCGGTTAGAGAGCTTATAGGGATGAGTTTCTATGTAAACTAGGAGCAGAGGAAAAACGGTATAGTGAATTACCAGATGTAAAAACTATAAAAGCATCTCTTATTACAACATTAGGCTTTGTTCCTATCAAATCAACTTTTGATTGAAACGGTCCCTGTTGTTGGCCGATGGTTTCCATGGTTGTGTGAAACACCCTCTTGTTTAAAAAACTGATAAAAAATATTTTCAGTCTAAGTGTGTTCTTCGATCTCAAAATAGAAGTGGTGAAAAACACAGCACGAACAGAAGTTTACATCAAGAACAAAAGTTATTGCACAGAATTGAGAGCTGGAACAACGGTGACTTTGTTGGCCTTCGGTAGGAGGTTGCTTCAATGAAGCAAGTTTAACGACGAATTATTTATGACAACAAAATTGAGGAAACTACCATTTACATAGTGTCTGCAGCAAACCAATTTAGCAAGCATGAACAAGTAAAGGGTTTTCTAAATGATGCAGCGGTGGACCGGAGAAAAAAGCACGTAAAAAATTTGCTATATGCTGTTCAATGCACTGCACAAGATTAATCTGTGGTAATGCTGAAAATTCTTTCTCGGTTTGTTACCGATGCTTGTAGATGCCGCTTTCCAGTTCGTTTCCGGTTCATTGTGTAGATGCTCTTCAACAGCTCTCAAGAACATAAAAGGTCATATCCGTCCCATCGCTGTCCGGGAAAGTTTGAGAAGACTCATATCAAAAAGTTCAGTCAAGGAGTGGCAAGAGATCTTTGAGCCATATCAACTTGGAGTAGCTGTTGAGGGAGGCAATTATCTACTCCCCAAAAATGCATACTTGCGAAGCTTGCTGGATCTTCTTTGAACTCTGAAGTTTTTTAGGAACTTTCAATTCAGTACAACGTTTTTCTTCTTTGAAAGCAGCTGAAGATTACATGACATGCCAAGTATTTCAGCTTTTAGTTCCTGCATCTCGAGACAGATTTTTGTTTTTGAGGTAAACTTACTAGAAATACGGGAGTAAAGCAGATGGAACCTTTACGAGGAAGATCCTAAAAGAGGTCTAATTCTACGTTAGGACAAATGTGAGATATGGTCAGTTCTGAGCTGCTAATGTTTGACAAAGCAATCAATAGAAACAATAACGAAGGGCTAGAAATACTTGTTTCTGCAATTGGTAGTCCAGAGCATGTCGCTTTTGTCTGTAAAGAACTGGAGAACTATCTTCGCTGCTAGAGTGTCTTGGTTATCTTGATGACCCCGAATGCGCACTAGGCAATTTGCAATTTTGTTTGGGTTCGCCGCAATAATGGTTTACTCAATGAGATGCCACAAAACTTTAGAGAAGGTACTTGAAGTTTTACAGTTGTTTGATTAGAGCAGCTTACATTAGCTGTGTTTCTTCAGGTTCAAGTCATTTCTAGTAAAATATCAGATATTCATACAGAAAGGAACTGTTAAACAATTGGTTGATGCCACTTCTCATCTTGAAGTAATAAGTTTCACTCAAGTAAAAATCACGAATCCCACAACAGTACCTCTTTCCAGTTGCTGATAGGAAAAACATACATGTGTGATAGAGCCAATCGCCTGTTGTCGCTGACCCGTCACTCCTACAAGCAGGGGCCTGACTTAATGCTCCCCTAATCGCGCTTTAGAAATGCATACGAACGAAGTCCGAGTCAGTGTAAAATACCGTCTAGTAATTCCGACATATAAAAGTTAACCTAGTTGTAAGTATTGCATGAGGAGCAATAGACATCTTTGGCGCTCGCAAAGTTGCTTGACAAGGTAGAGTCGACGTTATAGCTAGACACGATCGCATTTGAGCGGATAGTCTAATTGCAGCTTTATCGCCGGTTCTGGAGGAACAAATATTGATTCCCGATAGCCACAGCCAGCCAGTGACATTTTTGTAGGAATACTGGCAACCCAGCTGCCTTCGACGATACCGTTACTCCGTCACTGCAACCAAACACAATTTCTCATACGTCACTGAAGTCAGGTTACGCCATTGTGACATTGCTGAGGAGCGGAAGTACAATGCTCCTTAATCGATGTGTGAGAAATATTTTGTTCATATCCCTTCCTCTTGAAATTCTGAGTGGTTTTTCTAAACTTGCAAGAAATCCAGAGGGAATGGCCGTACTATCAGATAATCGAAGTTTCTATTCTGAGGGATTATTGGTGGCCTAAAGTAGGTTGTCTGTCATTATCTTTTGTTGCTATCAGAGGATCAGCTTCTATGCGTTGGCGAGGTCGATGTGATGCATATCTCCAGAATGACTCATCGAAATAGAAGGTCCCTTGTGATGAACATGTAATTGTATCTGCTTCAACCACTTCAGCCTAATTGTAGTGATAAACTTATTAAATACTCTTCAATTGCACCTGGGAGGCTATTTAATTGTATTTTCAGCTTTGTCCTGAATAATTATTGCATGTTGATAGAGGCCGGATTTTCATTGGGTAGCACCGCTTATAAGGGATTTTAGATTCCGGCGGAAGATTTGAAAGTTATCTTTGTCCGTCATCAATTTGTTTAAAATAGACGAATGTGAACTGCTCGCGTTCTTCGTTGAAAGAACCCAATGTATTCATTGTTGGCGCCAGCTGTCTATACCAAGTTATCGAAAAATCTCAGAGTTGGTTCAAAAAGAAATTTCAGATATCAACTTTTGCTAGACCAGGTCTCAGTTTCAATCCAAATACTGTCTCACCGCACAAAAACTTACAGCATTTGATATTACGTGGAAATCTTCAACGAACAGAAGATTTAATTTTATGGCATGATGTGTTAAGCAACTCACTAAGTGGGCATCGAAGTAATAATTTCTCACCACAGACTGTTGAACAATTGTTGGAACCAGTGACAATTTTGAAGAACATTTTCGAGCGATTGTGTACAATAGACGAATTGGAAAAACAGATATTTTTGAAAAACTGTGAAACGCACAAGTTTGTTCAATAATTTCAGTAAAGAAACACCTATTATCTAAGAGCAAACAGAAATTAACCTGGTTCAAAGACGAACTACGTAAAGTGCGTCCAAACGTTAATATAGAACTTCATTATTGTCGATTGTTATTAATCACGAAAAGGATTTACGGCAACTATCTTTGAAGAAGATATCAAAGTCACGAAAACGGAAATCAAAAATTAAAAAGTTGAAAAAGCAGAAAAAGACGGGCGAAGGCGATTTGGAGGCACGCCAGTAAAATAAAGGTGCGTCATCTCTTCAGCCAATTCTTTGTGAATTTCTCCGATCCGTAGCATTTGAGATATTATTATCTTGGTGCGATCCGAGACCTGAAATTCACAGGGAGTTGCCTTAATTTATATTTCTCGACGTGCTTGATCTTTGATTATCTTTTGTGCGGTTTTTCATCATTTAGTACATCTTTAACCTCTATCAATCCTCAACATAACAAGATTTTCAGCTTTTTACTCACAAAAATGAACAACGAAGTACTTAATCATACTCAGCACGAGTCGCTCACTGTAGAAAAGGAATCTGATAAAGATGGAATCCCTACTCTTAAATATCAAGGCCAAATTTCTTTGAATAAGCCAAACAAACGTGGCCTCAATGTTCTAAGCCCAGCTGATAACGCTTTCAACGATGTAGACATCGCCCAAGCAATTGAGTAGGGGGTCCCAAAAGCGGTAGGAAGTTTGATTCCAACCATAGTCCAATGTATACGATCGGAGCTTTGATCAACTATAAACGAGATTGTCGAAGACCACTTGTAGCAAATGCAAGAAGAGATGCGGCTGCGAAATGATTTTGAACCTGGAAAGCTTGAATTAATCGCACTATCTGAAGCCGAAGTTCTCGAAAATTACAACAGAAGAGAAAACATCAAAATTCTGGATTTGCCGGAAAGCCATCAGAGGGGACAAAGGGAGTCTTACCAGTAAACAACAGCGGCTTTCGTAGATTTAGCAAGAATACTAAACGTATCGGTAACAGAAACGACATTTCAATTGTATACCGGCTTGCTGCTTCAACTAGAATACAAAATAGACCAGTCATTGCAAAATTTTCTCGACGTATGGCAAAAATTGGCGATCTTAAAAACAAGAAAAACCAGTCTGATGTTCGTATTTTTGAAGATATAACGAAAGCAAGGATTAATTTCCTGAGGATGATAAACACTGATGTACGAGTCAATTCAGCTTGGACAAGAGAAGGTACAATTTTTTTTGAATGGAGGCAAGATGGCTTAATCTATATAATCAGTGTGCTATAGATCTTAAATACGGCTTGTGAGACGTGTTTGAATGCTTCCGAAAATTTTTGAGCCAATTTAATTCATTTCAAGAGACTGGACAAGTTTCCGGGCCATTTCGGAAAGACAACTAATACTCCTATTCAAGTTTAACATCATAAAGATAACAACCAAAAATACATATGCAAACAGGTGCTTCACTTAAATGTGAGATCTTTAAGACACATTTCGGTGAACTAGAAACTTTAATTCACCGACTCGAAAAAATGCCCGACGTTTTGTGTTCGAGAGAAACTTGGTTGAACAGCGGCGACGATGCCAGTAGTTTACTTGTTACAGGCTATCATCAGTATGCGCTAAAAACAGAAGTTCGAAGGGTGGTGGTGTTAAGAAACAGTTGAAAAGTGATCATGATTTCAAAAGAGCACACAAAAATCCTTTCAACGAAGCTGCTGTAATAGAACTTAGTGCCAATAAATCTAGCAGGCCCAAAATGGACTTCTAAAAGGTTTTTGATAATTTCTTGGAGTCATGGAGCAGCAATACAAAACCTTCTATTATATGCGGTGAATTCAAAATCAACATTTTGGAGCAGAATCGTTATATAAACGACTAAATGAATATAATAGCTTCAAATGGTTTTGTATTCGGAGTAAACGAGCCAACTAGAGTAACGCATAAAACTTCAACATGCTTAGATCACTTTATTTATCGAAATGTACCTGATTGTTAAACCGAAGTCCTGCTACATCAAAGCTTCTCAGATCTTTACCCGATTCAACTCAGTTGCAGAGTTCGAACAAAAACAAATAAAGACTTGTTACTTTTTAGATATACTAAGTTTGCAAACGATCCAGAAAAAGTTAAACGCTATTTAGATGAATTAGATAAAGAGTTGGCATTAAGAAAAGAAAAAAATAACAACGTGTACCAATCCTTCAAATGCATTCAATGCCTTTAGTAGTGTTTTTTGGATGTTACGGACAGATTTGCTCCCTTAATACAGCTCGGTAGAGAGAAACAAATAGCCTAAATGGTTCAGCATTAAACTGGAAAAATCTCAAAAAAAAGAAGTACATTGCTTATCGTTATTGGAAAGGAAGTGATGATAATAGTTGGCTAGAAAAGTTCAAGGGATTAAGATAAAGCTTTGAAAAACAATGCTCTGCAGCCAAAAAAAAAGACTTCTATTAAAACAAATTTAAATCTTGCCTCGGTAACAAACGACAAGTCTATTAAATTAAATGATTTAAGCTGTGATTTAAAGTAATGAACAGTTCCAAAGTCCCTGTTCTGGAAACTGTGACGAACAGTATTAGTCAGCCGAATGATCAAGATAACGCAATAGCGTTTAACAATTATTTTGCCAATGTTGGGTTTGAAATCAGCAAGCATGTCGGTGCTGAAAATGAACCGGAAGTTCCAAGTCAGCAATCGATGTTTCTGTTTAAAGTTACAAAGGAGGGAAGTTAAAGTAGTAATATCAAATTTGGATAATAAATCATCCTCTGCTGAGGATTTTGTTAATAATCATTTGGTAAAAATGTCAGCGCCTGTAACTATTGAGTATATTACGTTTTTAATAAATCTTTCGTTCCACAGGGGCGAATTCCCACAAGAGCTTAAAAAAAAAACAAAACTCTTTCCTTTGCACAAATCTGGTTCAAAGTTAGAAGAAAATAATTACAGGCCTATTTCACTACTTATTGTTTGGAGCAAGGTTTATGGAAAAATTATGTTTAATCGGGTATACTCTTACTTTGAAAGATTTTCTTTGTTTTATCATAGACAATTCGGATTTCAAAACAAACACTACAATTGATGCACTTGTTGAATTTACGGAAAATTTGTGATCTGTCTATAAAAGAGGAAACTTTTTTAGTTTTTTCTTGGAACTGAGGAAAACTTTTGATACAATTGATAACAAAATCAGATATTAGCAAGTGGCTCAATTCAAATACATAAGAGTTCAATTTAGCTAAAACGGTACAGATGGGTATCACTTTAGCAGCTAATGCGTCAGACAGTTTCTCTTTTATCTCGAGGGAAATAAAAAAGGAACCAGTTTGTAAGTTGTTGATTCCAAGCCTTCTTTTGGAAGTCATATTAAAGAAGTTATAAAGAAGTTAAGCAAGCAATGCGGTATTATCGCAAAACTGAGACAATTTTTGCCTTTCGCTGACCCGTCACTCCTACAAGCAGGGGCCTGACTTAATGCTCCCCTAATCGCGCTTTAGAAATGCATACGAACGAAGTCCGAGTCAGTGTAAAATACCGTCTAGTAATTCCGACATATAAAAGTTAACCTAGTTGTAAGTATTGCATGAGGAGCAATAGACATCTTTGGCGCTCGCAAAGTTGCTTGACAAGGTAGAGTCGACGTTATAGCTAGACACGATCGCATTTGAGCGGATAGTCTAATTGCAGCTTTATCGCCGGTTCTGGAGGAACAAATATTGATTCCCGATAGCCACAGCCAGCCAGTGACATTTTTGTAGGAATACTGGCAACCCAGCTGCCTTCGACGATACCGTTACTCCGTCACTGCAACCAAACACAATTTCTCATACGTCACTGAAGTCAGGTTACGCCATTGTGACATTGCTGAGGAGCGGAAGTACAATGCTCCTTAATCGATGTGTGAGAAATATTTTGTTCATATCCCTTCCTCTTGAAATTCTGAGTGGTTTTTCTAAACTTGCAAGAAATCCAGAGGGAATGGCCGTACTATCAGATAATCGAAGTTTCTATTCTGAGGGATTATTGGTGGCCTAAAGTAGGTTGTCTGTCATTATCTTTTGTTGCTATCAGAGGATCAGCTTCTATGCGTTGGCGAGGTCGATGTGATGCATATCTCCAGAATGACTCATCGAAATAGAAGGTCCCTTGTGATGAACATGTAATTGTATCTGCTTCAACCACTTCAGCCTAATTGTAGTGATAAACTTATTAAATACTCTTCAATTGCACCTGGGAGGCTATTTAATTGTATTTTCAGCTTTGTCCTGAATAATTATTGCATGTTGATAGAGGCCGGATTTTCATTGGGTAGCACCGCTTATAAGGGATTTTAGATTCCGGCGGAAGATTTGAAAGTTATCTTTGTCCGTCATCAATTTGTTTAAAATAGACGAATGTGAACTGCTCGCGTTCTTCGTTGAAAGAACCCAATGTATTCATTGTTGGCGCCAGCTGTCTATACCAAGTTATCGAAAAATCTCAGAGTTGGTTCAAAAAGAAATTTCAGATATCAACTTTTGCTAGACCAGGTCTCAGTTTCAATCCAAATACTGTCTCACCGCACAAAAACTTACAGCATTTGATATTACGTGGAAATCTTCAACGAACAGAAGATTTAATTTTATGGCATGATGTGTTAAGCAACTCACTAAGTGGGCATCGAAGTAATAATTTCTCACCACAGACTGTTGAACAATTGTTGGAACCATTGACAATTTTGAAGAACATTTTCGAGCGATTGTGTACAATAGACGAATTGGAAAAACAGATATTTTTGAAAAACTGTGAAACGCACAAGTTTGTTCAATAATTTCAGTAAAGAAACACCTATTATCTAAGAGCAAACAGAAATTAACCTGGTTCAAAGACGAACTACGTAAAGTGCGTCCAAACGTTAATATAGAACTTCATTATTGTCGATTGTTATTAATCACGAAAAGGATTTACGGCAACTATCTTTGAAGAAGAGATCAAAGTCACGAAAACGGAAATCAAAAATTAAAAAGTTGAAAAAGCAGAAAAAGACGGGCGAAGGCGATTTGGAGGCACGCCAGTAAAATAAAGGTGCGTCATCTCTTCAGCCAATTCTTTGTGAATTTCTCCGATCCGTAGCATTTGAGATATTATTATCTTGGTGCGATCCGAGACCTGAAATTCACAGGGAGTTGCCTTAATTTATATTTCTCGACGTGCTTGATCTTTGATTATCTTTTGTGCGGTTTTTCATCATTTAGTACATCTTTAACCTCTATCAATCCTCAACATAACAAGATTTTCAGCTTTTTACTCACAAAAATGAACAACGAAGTACTTAATCATACTCAGCACGAGTCGCTCACTGTAGAAAAGGAATCTGATAAAGATGGAATCCCTACTCTTAAATATCAAGGCCAAATTTCTTTGAATAAGCCAAACAAACGTGGCCTCAATGTTCTAAGCCCAGCTGATAACGCTTTCAACGATGTAGACATCGCCCAAGCAATTGAGTAGGGGGTCCCAAAAGCGGTAGGAAGTTTGATTCCAACCATAGTCCAATGTATACGATCGGAGCTTTGATCAACTATAAACGAGATTGTCGAAGACCACTTGTAGCAAATGCAAGAAGAGATGCGGCTGCGAAATGATTTTGAACCTGGAAAGCTTGAATTAATCGCACTATCTGAAGCCGAAGTTCTCGAAAATTACAACAGAAGAGAAAACATCAAAATTCTGGATTTGCCGGAAAGCCATCAGAGGGGACAAAGGGAGTCTTACCAGTAAACAACAGCGGCTTTCGTAGATTTAGCAAGAATACTAAACGTATCGGTAACAGAAACGACATTTCAATTGTATACCGGCTTGCTGCTTCAACTAGAATACAAAATAGACCAGTCATTGCAAAATTTTCTCGACGTATGGCAAAAATTGGCGATCTTAAAAACAAGAAAAACCAGTCTGATGTTCGTATTTTTGAAGATATAACGAAAGCAAGGCTTAATTTCCTGAGGATGATAAACACTGATGTACGAGTCAATTCAGCTTGGACAAGAGAAGGTACAATTTTTTTTGAATGGAGGCAAGATGGCTTAATCTATATAATCAGTGTGCTATAGATCTTAAATACGGCTTGTGAGACGTGTTTGAATGCTTCCGAAAATTTTTGAGCCAATTTAATTCATTTCAAGAGACTGGACAAGTTTCCGGGCCATTTCGGAAAGACAACTAATACTCCTATTCAAGTTTAACATCATAAAGATAACAACCAAAAATACATATGCAAACAGGTGCTTCACTTAAATGTGAGATCTTTAAGACACATTTCGGTGAACTAGAAACTTTAATTCACCGACTCGAAAAAATGCCCGACGTTTTGTGTTCGAGAGAAACTTGGTTGAACAGCGGCGACGATGCCAATAGTTTACTTGTTACAGGCTATCATCAGTATGCGCTAAAAACAGAAGTTCGAAGGGTGGTGGTGTTAAGAAACAGTTGAAAAGTGATCATGATTTCAAAAGAGCACACAAAAATCCTTTCAACGAAGCTGCTGTTATAGAACTTAGTGCCAATAAATCTAGCAGGCCCAAAATGGACTTCTAAAAGGTTTTTGATAATTTCTTGGAGTCATGGAGCAGCAATACAAAACCTTCTATTATATGCGGTGAATTCAAAATCAACATTTTGGAGCAGAATCGTTATATAAACGACTAAATGAATATAATAGCTTCAAATGGTTTTGTATTCGGAGTAAACGAGCCAACTAGAGTAACGCATAAAACTTCAACATGCTTAGATCACTTTATTTATCGAAATGTACCTGATTGTTAAACCGAAGTCCTGCTACATCAAAGCTTCTCAGATCTTTACCCGATTCAACTCAGTTGCAGAGTTCGAACAAAAACAAATAAAGACTTGTTACTTTTTAGATATACTAAGTTTGCAAACGATCCAGAAAAAGTTAAACGCTATTTAGATGAATTAGATAAAGAGTTGGCATTAAGAAAAGAAAAAAATAACAACGTGTACCAATCCTTCAAATGCATTCAATGCCTTTAGTAGTGTTTTTTGGATGTTACGGACAGATTTGCTCCCTTAATACAGCTCGGTAGAGAGAAACAAATAGCCTAAATGGTTCAGCATTAAACTGGAAAAATCTCAAAAAAAAGAAGTACATTGCTTATCGTTATTGGAAAGGAAGTGATGATAATAGTTGGCTAGAAAAGTTCAAGGGATTAAGATAAAGCTTTGAAAAACAATGCTCTGCAGCCAAAAAAAAAGACTTCTATTAAAACAAATTTAAATCTTGCCTCGGTAACAAACGACAAGTCTATTAAATTAAATGATTTAAGCTGTGATTTAAAGTAATGAACAGTTCCAAAGTCCCTGTTCTGGAAACTGTGACGAACAGTATTAGTCAGCCGAATGATCAAGATAACGCAATAGCGTTTAACAATTACTTTGCCAATGTTGGGTTTGAAATCAGCAAGCAAGTCGGTGCTGAAAATGAACCGGAAGTTCCAAGTCAGCAATCGATGTTTCTGTTTAAAGTTACAAAGGAGGGAAGTTAAAGTAGTAATATCAAATTTGGATAATAAATCATCCTCTGCTGAGGATTTTGTTAATAATCATTTGGTAAAAATGTCAGCGCCTGTAACTATTGAGTATATTACGTTTTTAATAAATCTTTCGTTCCACAGGGGCGAATTCCCACAAGAGCTTAAAAAAAAACAAAACTCTTTCCTTTGCACAAATCTGGTTCAAAGTTAGAAGAAAATAATTACAGGCCTATTTCACTACTTATTTTTTGGAGCAAGGTTTATGGAAAAATTATGTTTAATCGGGTATACTCTTACTTTGAAAGATTTTCTTTGTTTTATCATAGACAATTCGGATTTCAAAACAAACACTACAATTGATGCACTTGTTGAATTTACGGAAAATTTGTGATCTGTCTATAAAAGAGGAAACTTTTTTAGTTTTTTCTTGGAACTGAGGAAAACTTTTGATACAATTGATAACAAAATCAGATATTAGCAAGTGGCTCAATTCAAATACATAAGAGCTCAATTTAGCTAAAACGGTACAGATGGGTATCACTTTAGCAGCTAATGCGTCAGACAGTTTCTCTTTTATCTCGAGGGAAATAAAAAAGGAACCAGTTTGTAAGTTGTTGATTCCAAGCCTTCTTTTGGAAGTCATATTAAAGAAGTTATAAAGAAGTTAAGCAAGCAATGCGGTATTATCGCAAAACTGAGACAATTTTTGCCTAGGAAACTGTTGATATAGTATTACGAATCAAACGTTAGGCCTATTGTTCAATATGGAGTCTTAGTCTATGGCTGCTGTAGTTACTCTTTGCTTCTGCCTATTTATCAATTACAGAAAAAAATTGTAAAGTTCATTTATTTCAAGAAAACAACCGATTCAAGTGAGGACATATTCCGGAAGCACTCCATATTGACTGCTTATGATCTGCGCGTGTATGAATTGATTAAGTTTTCTCTGAAAGCAATCAGTGGCCTTCATTGTGAAAATTTTTGTAATGACTTGTTAGTGCCTTATACCATAGAAAGACAAACTAGGGGATCGGCAATTAAGTTACTCAAACAACCTTTATGTAAAAGAAAAATAGAACGCTGTTCAATCAAATTTCGTGCAACAAAGTTATACAATAAATTGAAAAGCCTAAAAATATTCCTGCAGACATTGAAGCGAAGACATTAGGCGAAATTGCTAATTTTTGCCATATGTTGAAGTGTTCATTTTTAGTTTGCAATCAGGAACTCGCAAGATTTGTATTTGATTTTTAATTTGTGTGTAACATTGCCTCTCCAATTCAACACCTTTTTTGTTTGATTTTGCTGGAGTCCTGAAGGCTGAAGTAAAATTTCCAACCAGAGTGGGAATGAAGACACCAGATTTTAAAAATTCGGTCGTACTGATTTAGGTCTCATAAAAAACCATGAGCTTAAATAAGGAGCGATGATTTGTTTATTTATCCAATATCATAGAAAAAACAATATATTAGAAAAAGCAGGTATTTGTAGAGATATCTGCAACTGCATTGCTCAACTTGATGTGCTTCTTGTTTGTCTGATTAATTTCAACGGTCAATTCTCTAGAGTCACTGTTATTGCTAGACCGTCGAAATAATAGCTTAACTAAGTCCACCATGTTTAAGAAATATAATACAGCAGCTAATGTCTACTCAGTTGAAAAGGGTACTATAACTTCATGGGGTTTCTAATACGGAAACGGAAATCGAAATAGCGTTGAGGATCGGGACCTCTGACCCACAGAAAAGTTTGAGTTGACTTACAGTGAGGCCTCCATCGCCTGTGATGTAGTTACTCTCCACGTTCACGGCCTCCAAAGTGTTGTTCATTTCCAGAACATCTGCCAGGGCCTTAAACCAAATTATTCATCTTAGAATAAGTTTGCAATATTATCACTCGACAGAGTGATGTCTTTTGAGTCACTTTCGAGCTATTCAGAAGTTCGCCTATGGATTGCAAACCAATATGTCTAGCAAAATTAGATTAGCTCACGTTATTTTACCCAAATAAAATTCAATTTTATACTGAGTGTATAATAAATACTAAATTCTAGTCATTTATTGAAAAGAGCATTTGCACAAGTGATCCCTGCATTAGTATTCTCCCTTTATATACTCGTTTGAGAAGATAAGACACATTTAAAGATACGCAACTGTAGGGAAATGCTAAACATAGCCGGCATATTGCCGGAAAATACCCGCGATAGACGCTTGTGGCCTACCCTGAATTGAAACAACTAAAGAAATAAGATTGACAGATCGACCACCAGATCTTTAATAGACCACTAGACTTTTTGGGTTAGATTCGGACTGTCATTTTTATGAGACATAATTGCTCCACAAGGAAAAAAGCCCTAATGGAGCTTTTTCAAAATTAATATTCGATATTAAAACTCAAGACTCTGTTACTCAGGAATAAGGGCATATAATTTTGGCACTACTTAGATGCACACTATTGACCTTTAATTAGTAAATGTTCATAAAACCTAAAGTTCCATAAGTGGCACTTGTGAGTTCAGAAGTCATTTTTTTGAGTGAGATAAGTCTAAAAGCAGAAATGAACGAACACAAATTTTAACTGCAAAGCAGTAGAAGTCACTGAAGTCATTGAAAAAGTCAATTCCAAGAAGTCAGGGTAAGACGAAACAAAAACATAGCAGGACAAGTCCTGACGTACAATTCAAAGAATTTTCATTGACTCAACAAAAAACTAGACCTAGAATGGACTATGAGTGAATTCGGAAAACCATTTCTAAAAAATCAGACAAAACAAAAAAAACAGAAACAGAAAATCAATGTCAAAATACCGCTAGCGAGAACAAAAGAAACCACTAGCGAGAAATGTAAATTTGATTATAACAAAAAACTAGGTCTAGAATGAACTATGAATGGATTGGGAAAACCATTTAGAAAAAAATCCGATCCAAAAATTTGAAACATAGCTGGCAGATTGCCAGAAAATAGCCGCAATAGATTCGTAGATCGGCAGTCTAAAAAAACAGTAAAAAAGACAGACCAAAAAAATTCGTCTTTTCATTGAAGGCTGATCTTTTATATTTTGATTAAAAATCTGTATAAGTTATTGCTGCCTCTATTAACTGATCTCAAATAACCTTCATTTAGAGTGATACACACCCATTTGACCTTATCTCTTTGAATTAAAGTAAATAAAAGTCAATTTCAAAGTGAGGAAGTCATTTTTGAGAGTGAGGTAAGTCAAGTGTGACCAAAAACTTAATCACGCGCATGAACAAAAAACTCGCTCCACTAAGAGCGAAAAATGACGTCACACATGCAATTCAGTTGAAATTGCATGAACGAATGAACAAAAAATGGCTGTGACGTCATATGGTCGTAACAAAAATCATGACGACGAAATAAAAAAAAACCAAGAGAAGGCCAATAATAGCCTCAGCTATCGCTGTGCGGCTATTAAAAAACAGTAAAAACCAAAGTGAAATTGCCGCATGTGAACATAAAATCACTAGTGCGAAAGAGAATTTTTGTTTAAACGCCGTTTTCTCACTCTACTTTAAAATTAGAACGAAAAAATTTCAGGTCGCAAAGCCACTCGCTTTTTCGCTCCAATTCCTGTTTCGGCGTAACCAAAAGCACAAATCCAATTTGTGAAAATGTGTGAACAGATCTTTAAAAGACAGCGCCCCAATACAATTTAAATTCTTTGAATTGTAAAAAATTAGGAGCGCTATAATAGCCGGCTGAGAAGTTGAGGCGGCTAATAAAAACAAGCATTCAATTTTTCTACTAATTAAACATTGAAACTGCAATTTTACATAGCCAAAACACTGTTATTAAATGAGCTCGAAAAAAATTCAGCTGCAATAATTTGCATACCTTATCGCTGAAATTCTTATCGCATACCCTATCACTCTTAACTTCGGCTAACAATCATTAAAATCAAACAGTGGCACTGCTTTCAGAAGAACTTTCAAAACTATTATTGCTATCTGATATATTACAAATTATTTTTTTGGCTTAATTCCAGTTTTGCTTCCTGTACGAGATAGAAAAAAAGTCTCAATCCTCACCCATTGCAGTGAGTTTTACTATCAATGCAAACAAAGTACGTATTTTGAAATCGCATTTTAAACCAAAAGACGACAGAGCAGGACCTAGAAATTAAAGCCCTGCAAGATCAGCAGAGAATTTAGAGGATTGATAGCAAGCTCGAGAGATATATACTACAAGACTTAATAGCAGAATTCAAACATAGCTGGCAGATTGCCAGAAAATAGCCGCAATAGATTCGTTGATCGGCAGTCTAAAAAAAACAGTAAGACAGACCAAAAAAATTCGTCTTTTCATTGAAGGCTGATCTGTTAAATTTTGATTAAAAATCTGTACGAGTTATTGCTGCCTCTATTAGCTGATCTCAAATAACCTTCATTTAGAGTGACACACACCCATTTGACCATATCTCTTTGAATTAAAGTAAATAAAAGTCAATTTCAAATTGAGGAAGTCATTTTTGAGATAGAGGTAAGTCAAGTGTGACCAAAAATTTAATCACGCGCATGAACAACAAAACTCGCTCCATTACGAGCGAAAAATGACGTCACACATGCAATTCAGTTGAAATTGCATGAACGAATGAACAAAAAGTGGCTGTGACGTCATATGGTCGTAACAAAAATCATGACGACGAAATAAAAAAACATAGCAGGACAAGTCCTGACGTACAATTCAAAGAATTTTCATTGACTAAACAGAAAACTAGACATAGAACGGACTATGAATGGATTGGAAAACTAATTAGAACATACCCGGCAGAATGCCGGAAAATAGCCGCCGTTGATTCCAATAAGCATGATTGGGATTGAAAGAATAGATATTGAAAAAAAAGACTTCTGTACAAAAACATTTTTTAAGTCCGATTTATTTTGATGGCATTTCGTAGTTGAACATAACGTACTTCTGTTTCTTAGAGAGAGGGTACAGGGGCTACTATCAATACCAATAAGCATTAGAGGTGGTAACTAAGACTTATACGAACGACGTTCAAATAGCGGGCATCTAAAATTGGGCTTTATGGGTTTATCCCGTTTCTACTTCTGACTTCAATTTTTTTAAACTGACTCTGTTCATTTTGAATTGCTTTGCTGAGCAACTGATGTTCAAAATCACTTTTAGCAGAATGAGAGAAGACAGAAACTAGCCTAGAGAAGTCAAAAAGATATCACGCAAAATGTTGAAAAAGCGGCAAAATGAGGTAAAGCGAAACATTTTTTTATTCGACGAAGTAAAAAACATAGCAGGCCAAGTCCTGAAATACAATCCAAAAAATTGAATGACAAACAGACCTAATGTACCTGATCAGCAGATCAATTGAACAATCCCAACCATAAAGACAAAATCTCAAAAGTTGAGAGCCCAAAAGAATCAAACAAACTAAACAAAAAAAAATAATCAATGCTAAAACTCTTGAAGCTTTTAACCTGAAGGCCATAAATGACACAATTAAAAATTATCATTAGTTCAAGCACAAGCTTTGAAAGAGATTATTTTGCCACCAAAGGTAGATAAACTCGAGAGATATGACAAATGCTTCAAAAAACTGAGAAAAGCAAAATTTAAAGAAAGGTTCTAAATATCGCTGGAGAAAAGTAAAAACCAATTTTTTATGTCTGGAATTCTGTCATGTAACACATCTGCAAGACTTAGAAAAGCTTCGTGGGACAGTAAAGGTCATTAAACTCAGAACTGACAAAGAATTCTAAACATTTAAAAGAAAAAAAAAATTCATAAAATCTTGCTAAATACGTGATATTATAATCTTCAGAACCCTTTCATTGTCTCCAGAGACTATCCATTATCCCTACTCCAAGCCTTGAATAGCTTCACTGGCTCAAAAAGGTCCACGAAATTGCAACATGATAATAATTTTCGGAGAATTGAAAAAAAATTTAATTTTATCAAGATATTGCTGATATTCGTGTTATTAATGCGTTGATAACCATTCCATCACCTCTATAAGCTATGCAGTAACTTATTATCAAACTCTGTAGGAGGTTCCTGGGCCCTGGTGCAGGGAAAACAAAAATTTTCAATGCATTTTTAAAAAAAAAACTTGAAAAATTGCAAGTTTTATTTTAAAAACCTGCTAAAATTTGTGATATTAAAAAAATGACAACCATTTTATTGCCACTAGAAACTATGCAACAACATACTTGCAAACCTTATAGGAGGTTCCCTGACCAGTGAGAAAAAATACCAAATTTTACAGAAATTTAAAAATGCAATTTTTCAATTCTGAATACTAAAATCTTAAAACATATTCCACATTACAAATAAAACTATGCGGTAAACTATTATCAAAACCTAGAGGAGATGCTTTGGCCATTGAGCTTAGAGAAACCCAAAAATTGAGAAGAATTTTCAAAAACTTGAAAAAATTTCTATCAAAAAACTGCTAAAATTTGTGATGTTAAAATGTTGAAAACCACTCCACTACCACTAGAAATTATGCAAAAACCTATTATTATAAACATGAGGAGTCTTCATGAAACCAGGGGTTGAAAACCTCAAAAAATGAAAAAAATTGTCAAAAACCTTGAAAAATTTGTTAAGAAATTGTCTAAACTTGCGCGTTTACGTTTTGAGTACCAAAATATGTAGCTCTTAAAATGGCCATAAAACGTAATTACCTCACGCCAAACACCATTATGAAGCTTTACAAAGCTCAATTTCAGACTGGTCCAACAAAAAATTGGAAAAATGACGAAAAAATGCAAAAAATTGCAACATTTTGGGCTCAAAAACTCCTAAAAATGACCTTATAACCTTGAATTACGGCCTTCCCAGTAGCTTCAACACTCTAAACACTTGAAGGACAACTAAACGCGGCTAAGGGCCTCTAATGAAACTTGATGCCCGCTGAGCTTTACCTGTTTATCCCGTTTTGAAAGCTCAAAGTCATGAAAAGATGTGAAAACATCTTACAAAAAGAAAAAAAACATAGCAGGACAAGTCCTGAAATACAATTCAAAGAATTGAATGAAAACTTAGAATTACTCTGCTCGACCAGCAGATCAAATCAACGATGCCAGCTAAAACACAAACAAAATCAAAAATTATCACAAAAAAACAGAAACAATCAAACTAAACAAATATATAATCATTGCTAAAACTTTTAAGCTTTTACCCCTAAGGCAAAATTTGATCCCTTTAAATATACCTATTTCAAGAATATGTTCAAAACCAAATTTTGTTTCTGAAATTGGTGCAGTATTATATCTGCAAGGCCTGAAAAAATCAATTGGCCCTTGAAGATCGATTAACTCGAAAATGACCAAAAAATTTTTAAAAAAAATGAAATCAAATGCAAACTTCAATGAAAGGCTGCTGAAAGTCGCGATATTATTATCTTCAGAAGCATTTCTTAAGAAATGATTCTAGTGTCTCTAGAGCCTATCCAGTAAACCAATTCCAAGCTTTAAAAAATTAATTGGTTCAAAGATCGAAAGGCAATAATTTTAAAAAATTTTAAATTTCAAAAAACAGAAATTTGTTCTATTAAAATGTTGAAAACCATCCAATTACCCCTAGCAACTATTTAATAACATACTATCAAACCCTGTATTAGGTTATCTGGCTACTCAGGCAAAAAAAACTGAATAAGAGACAAATGTTTTGAAAAAAATTAAATAACTTGCAAGTTTTATCAAAAAATTTTCAAAATTCGAAAGGTTACATTGTTGAAAACAACTCCAGTGAAACTAACAACTATGCAGTAACTTTTTCAGACCGTGGAATAGGTTTCCTGGCACTTGAGAATTGACAAATATCAAAAATTGCCAAACTTTATTAGGAAACCTCAAAAAAATTGCAGATTATATTTAAAAAAATGCTAAAATTCGAGACATTAAAATGTTTAAAACCACTCCATTATTACTAGACACTATACAGTGCCCTATTATCAAACCTTAAAGGAGATTTGCTGGCCCCTGAAGCTGGAAAAAGGCAAAAAATGACAAAAATTTTCAAAAATCTTGAAAAAAATTGCAAAAACTGGTATCATTTTGTGTGTTTGTGTTTGTAATACCAAAACATATAGCTCATAAAATGGTCATAACAGGCAATTTTGCTTCACAAAAAGCCTTCATCAATTTTTAAAAACTTCAACCTAAGACTAATCAAACAAAAAACTCAAACATAACCGACTAACGTCGGAAGAATTGCTCTCAAACGACCGGCGAGCGGTTGGCTTCGTCAGTAGCTAGCCATGGGGGGGGGGGGGGGGGTGCACTGGGGGCTGGTGGGGGCAACACTGGGTTGGGGGGGGGGCAACAGCGCGGTGGGGATGGGGGTCAACGGGGGTGGGGGGTTCTCAACCTCTCAGAACCGCCCTTCACACCATAAGTATAAGTCTCCGAAACAGTTTGAGCTGAAACAGAGCTGAAAGGCTCTAAGAGCACTTAATGCCCGCTGGGCGCTACCTGTTTATCCCGTTTTTGAGGACGAAAAGTCAAAAGCGTCAGACGAAAAATCGGTCAAGCGAAAAATCGCATAAAAAAAAGACCAACAGGACTAATATAATTGCTACAAACTTCGTTTGAGAGCAATTAAAAACATCATAAAAAACATGAAAAATTGCACCATTTTGAGCCCAAAAACTCCTGAAAATGACCTTTTAACCTTGAATTGAGCCCATCCGAGCAGCCGCAACACTCTAAGCACTTGAAGGACTACTAACGTCCACTTTGGGCCTCTAATGAAACTTAATGCCCGCTGGGCTTTACCTGTTTATCCCGTTTTGAAAGATCAAAGTCATTGAAAAATGTGTGAACACATCTTTGTGTGAAAATGTGTGAACACAGCTATCGCTGTGCGGCTATTAATAAATATTTACCTGGTTGATCAGTAGTAGGATTCATAGTTGCTATAGATATGCAAAATGGAGAAAAACTATAGCTTAATTGCACAGCATGCGCTTACAAAGCTCGCAATGAGTTAAACGGGGGAACAGCACTTTATGGCGAGTGATCAACCATTTAAACTTCCTCCAGAAAGCAAAGTACACAACAATAATTTCCAAAAAAAACTGCTGTCGGCAGAAGATCGCATTATCAACCAATTAGCCCACCAATTGGTAATTTTTTGAAATAATTACACATTATTTGTGGCTTCTAGCTATCATAAGCTGCTATTAGGCTTCTTTATATTACTCTAGGCTAGCTAATGGTTCACTAACAATGGTTGCTAAAATGCAAATTCATTCAAAATGTTGCACGAAGTTTCTCCGAGTGCTTAGTTTGAGGCAAAACGCTCCGATTTCTACTCTAAATTTTGGTTATTTTGCACTTCGATACGCGCTAACTGGATATCGGAGTGGCAATTTTAAAAATTGAAATTATGAATATTTACTGCCTGCATTATTTTTCCCTTTTATATTTATCAATCAAGCTACATATTTTGCTTTCCTGTTCCTGATTTACCTCAATGTTGAATTAGCTTTCACGTGTCCTGCGTAACATCAACGGCAATTTTTATCTATTTTTCGGAGACATGAGTGATCTCTTTTAAAGTCGTACATGCTCAAAAATAAAGGAGTACTTTTATTGTTTTTGACAACAGCTAATAATTTATTATTATAGCGCACATAACCTTAGCTCGTCGTTCATTGAATATGAATAGAATCAACAGTCTATCAAACATAACATGCATTTGCAAAAGATTTGCGCGCCATTTCTCGAGCCCAATCAATTCTAAAAATTAACATCAAAAATATACAATCAACTTACATAAGCGAGAAGATCATCCATGCCCGTGTTGGCTAAGTTGACACTTTTGACTGATGTATTTTCCTTGAGTGCGTCCAGAAACTCACCGTACAGGTGTTTGGGTATTTTCTAAACATTAAATATAACCTGACTTACGTCCGACGAAAGAAACTGAAACGACCGACGAGCGGTTGGGTTTGCTAGTAGCCAGCTGGAGCTTATGCATTCTAGCTTTAGAAAGGTTGGGTGGGGTGACTGAGGGTGTACAACTTTTAAGATCAAAAACCTCCCTTCACACCATGAAATTGGTTCATCAAAACAGTTTTGGTGAAGGGTATACTTAGGGACTAGTAAGGCGTAAGGCTCTATGAGAGCTGCTCGGCCACTTAATCTCTCTGGACTTTACCTGTTTATCCCGCTGAGGACGAAAAGAAAGGGTCAGACGAATCCGTCAAGCGAAAAATCGCATAAAAGAAGACCATAGGACTAATATAAGTCCTCCAAACTCCGTTTGAGAGCGACTAACAATCTAGGACACCATACGAGTCCAATGACTCTTATGAAGGTGCCCAGTTAGATATTAAATATTTAGCGATAAGAAATTAGCACAATAAAAGTGCTATACGTAGCATAAAAGCTGAAAAATCTCTTCGTTGTCCAAATAATCCGATCTAAGTTTGGTTCTTATATTAAACCGCAAGTTTTTTTTCTGGCAATTTGACTCTTAAGGCATCAGCGGCAACTGATTAAAATGCTTTACATTTAACCTTGAAAATAGTGTATCGCGTTTGACCTACTTGTAAAATGAAACCTGAAACGTAAAATAAGGTCTACAATCATTTACCTCTAGTCTTTAAAAAGCTTGCCGTTTCCACTTTGTTAACCAAAGATTGTTAACCAAAGATTTCGTTTTTGGAAGAGATTTTGGTCTACTAACAGGTATGTTGTTGAAGTTGACCTCTGTGCAATTTGGGTCATTATCTTTGACCATTTGGACTGTGAGCTCTACGTCTGTCTCGTTCTTCGCCTCGGGGTCGAAACGTGCAGGTATCGAAAAACACGGTACGCCTAAAATTACACATAAAATACACTCTCAGGAAACAAAAAACATTTGATGTTGTTACGAACGCATTAATTATCACCAATTTTGGTGACTGGGTCTCTTCAAGACGATGACTGGACAGTAGATCGAAAAATTGGGACAAAAGATCGAAAATTATTGTATACTAATGGGCTGATATTTACTCACGAGCCATGGCCATGCCTTAGCGACTCGTAGGACTTGCTATTAGTCGATAGAAACCAAACAGAGTGCTTAAATTTGATTGGCCGATATGCCACTTTAATAATCTCATTTTCGACCTATTTTATACAATGTATATTTCATAATTTTGAAAAATGATGTATTTAGCTCAATAATTTGTTCACATTTATGGTTTTTCTGATTCAATGGTGTTGGATATCGTCGGGCTGCCTTTATCAAGCATCTAACAGGCTTTCTGTTAAGTAGAGTCATGTATGGTTTAAAATTTCCTTGATTTACTAAACAATATTGTTTCCGTTTACACAAGACGAATTAAATTACTTTTGTTCCAACTTAATTTTTGTCCCAATTTAATTGCGGGATTATTTTTGTTCGGATTGACGTGCGGGGCTAGGATCTTTACATTAGTGCACTTTTTTCAGCCAATTTTGACCGATCGATATGTTTTTCGAAGAGATACGAAAATGGTATCATGGGAAATCCCTAAGAAAACCGAACCGCCTATTGACGAGACTTCTCATTGCGAGACTCATGCGGTATCATTGACCTTTACATCCTTTACATCCAACAACTCAAACGATTTTAAAGTCTCCATTAAAATCCAAATATTTTGGATTGTAAAAAAACAAGGGAAATCCAAATAGGGTGTTACTTGCTCAAATTTTCAGCTAAAAAACACACGGAAAATTGCAAAAAAAACAATCGCCATTGATTCTCATAACTTGGATTGGGAATGAATGAACAGAAAAAAACGACAAAAATGGATTGTTATAAACCAAAAACTTTAAGGCGCAACTATTTTGATATTGCACACTTTCCTATATAGGAACTAGTACCTATGCCAATCAGCATTAGGGATGGTAACTAAGTCTTATACGAAAAAAAATCAAGTATACGGCACCCAAAAGCGAGTTTATGGGATTATCCATCTTCTATCTCCGATTTCGTTTTTCGATATTGTCTAGTTTGATTCTATGTTACTTTGCTGAGCAAATGCTCCAAAGAACTTTGATTAGAGGGAGAGAAGAGTAAAACTAGCATAAACGTTGAAAGATTTTGCACAAAATGTTGAACAAGCAGTGAACAAAGGTAAAGCGAAACAAATTGTTGTTCGACGAAGGAAAAAACATAGCACCACAAAACCTGAACTACAAAACAAAAATTTTCATTGTCTAAACAAGACTAGACCTAGGAATGATTAAGATTGGATCGAGAAAACATATTAGAAACAATCCGATTTAAAAAATTTAAAAACAGTAAAAAATCAAATTCAAAAAGCCGGACATGAACAAAAAAATGCATAATGGAGAAGCGAACTTTTGTTCAAACATTGTTTTCTATCTCTCCTTTAAAATTATAGTGTGAAAATATCTCGCCGCAAAACCACGCACTTTTTGGCTCCACTTCCTGTTCTAGCTTGACCTTCACTTTTTGAATTCGACGTCAAAAACAGTGAAAATATTGAACAGATCTTTAAAAAATGGGAGCACCCGAAAAGGACTCATTCTTTGAATTGTAAGAAATGGTTCTATTCTGTTTCGGCCCCCAGTGTTTTTTATGACCCCCCGTTACAAGTTATGTGTTTTTATATAGCACACTACAATGTAAAAACAATGCACGTGCGCTTAGGAGTCATAAAACAAATTCCCACCAAGCTGGGGGGCCGAAACAGAAGATCCGAAAAAATTAAGGCCATTATAATACCCGGCTAAGCAAATGAGGGCGGCTATAAAAGCATTGATTCTTTATAATGTATGTCAGTTAATATAGGTTTAAAATGTGGTTGAAATACGAAAACAGATTTGGTGAATAAGGTAGAAAAAATTTACAAAAAGGTCTGCAAAACTTTTCGAAACTTGTGTATTTTCTCAAAATGCTTGTGATCAAATTAAGTTCAATTTCTCCCAGATTTTTTACATTATTTTAAAACAAAAAGGGTATACTCAACAGTAAATTGTTAAGATTTTAGTGTTCAAAGGGTCAACGGGTTAAAACAGCACATTCTAAAAGATTTAATCAAAAATTTTAATAACATTAGACTTTTTTTTCAAATTTCACTCATGTTAAAATATTTAGCGAAGAATTCCAGTTTTTGCATTAATCTGACCATAGATTCTCCTTATTATACCAGCCTTGAGAACAAGTATAAACTTTGTGTGACTCCAAGTATTTGGAATACAAGCCAATATAAATCCCGCCAATCTCTAAGAAGAACTGGGAAGTTTTGATCTTGATTGGTTTATTCTCTCAGCCGAATTTCACAAAATGTACTTTTGAGAAAAACATTAAAATAATTGATACCAGAAAAATTCCGCTCAATCGGCTATTTCTTGTACATTATCCACAAATCAAAGAAAAAAATGAATTGTAAAAAAAACTAAACGTTTCGCAACGATTTTTTTCGAAACGACTAATATAGAAGTTTTGAATAGCAGAACCTAAAAGCATATGATAATTTGGTAGTTCATTTTGTTTTTCGAACTTCAAGCTACGGTTGAAAATAGTTCAAGGCTTAATTTCAACTGCGTTTATGTAAAAATCCTTTCTTCAGAACTGTAAAGTATCTGTCACTTTCATGGTCTAACTATTTAAATACTTCCAACTGCCCTCAAACGACCAGCGGTTGGCTTCGTCAGCAGCTAGCTACCATTTAATGACAGCTAGCTATAGCTTAATTAAAGGAGCGTGAGGTGAGCGCAGCGGGGGAGGGGGGCTGATGCACGGGGCCTCGTTCTTAGGGCCTAAACAATGTGCAGGGGGTGCAGTGAGGGGGGGGGGGGGTGATGTGGGAGGGGGAAGAGGGCGTGGGGGGGGGGGGGTCGTCAAAATCCGCTCTTCACACCATGAGTATACGGCTCCAAAACAGTTTCTGTGAACCGCATAATTGGACAAAAGTGAGCTCAAAGGCTCTAAGACTACTTAACGCCCTCTGCGCTCTACCTGTTTATCCCGTTTTTGAGGACGAAATGGATCAGACAAAAAAAATCGGTCAAGCGAAAAAACGCAAAAAGAAAGACCGCAGGACTATTATATTTGCAACAAACTTCGTTCGAGAGCAATCATTAAAAACAGACAAAGAAACTTCTCTTGCAGAGATGCTATATTTTGAGTAAAATCAGCCTAAGTGATTGCTTCCTCTAATAGCTTCTCTTAGAACGACACACCTTCAATTAGAGTGGCATATACACAGTTGAACCAATTTATTTGAATTGCAGAAAAGTCAATTTGACATTGACAGTCACATTTGAAAGCAAAGACAGTCCAGTCACATTTGAGAGTGAAGTAAGTCACGTGTAACCAAAAACTTAATCTCGTGAATGAACAAAAAATTATCTCCACAAAGACAAAATTGTAGGAATGAATTAACAAAAACAAGATTTGAAGTGATCGTAACGTCATATGTTACGAGCACGACAAGGCTGACTTACAAACAGGACAAACATAGCAGGACAAGTCCTCAATTACAGTTAAAAGCAATTAACAAACTGAAAACAAAACCGTCAGCATCTTCGGAAGAACAACCTTTGACATTAAGCAAATCATATACTAAGATGTCCACGAAAAAAAAACAGCAAAAAACTACAAAAACTTTAAATTCATTTTTAGGAAAGTAGTGTTATTAAAATTATTAGCTACCGTATCGATCAAATCAAAAACTTTTAACAATGACAATTTCGACATCAAATTTCAACTATTCAGATAACTACTGAGAGACAAAGTAAAAGGACAAAAACATTTGCCAAATACGTTTATGAAAAAAGATCATCAAAGTATCAAAGTCATTGCCCACGCAACTAATGCATCAAAAAAATCTTCATCTATCGCACTATCCATCAATACAAGGGGTATATCAGAAAAACTGAGAACAATTCAGCAACCACGCAACAAGTTAACAAATTCAGGCAACAATCAAAAATTCGAAATTTTTAAAAACAAATACTGTCAAAGCCAATAAAAACATAACCGACAAACAACGGCCAAATTGCTCTCAAACGACCGGCGAGCGGTTGGCTTCCGGTTGTGCACCGCAGCGTGGGAGGAAGCGGAACAGCCCTTCACACCATAAATTTGTCTCCAAACCAGTTTCTGTGAATCGCATACCTTGAAACTATTGAACTGGAAGGCTCTAAGTGAACTAAATGACCACTGGGCGCTACCTGTAGATCCGTTTCTGAGGACGAAAAATCAGATGGGTTGGACGAAAAATTGCAAAAGACAAACAGGATTAATAAGTTTGCTACAAACTGCCTTTGAGAGCAATTAAAAATTATTTCTTGAAAAAGCCAGTTAAATCATTTTTGATAAAAACATGTCTACTATAATTCAACGCAAATAAGGATAATACATGATGGCATCACGCCACATAACAGCAGCTGAAGTGCAGCATCAACAAAAAGTCAAGGAAAGAGAGAGAGAGAGAGAGATAGTGTGTGAGGTAAAATGTGAACGAGAAAGAGGAGGAAAGAAACCCTAACCGACAGAGGGAGAGAGAGAGAGAGAGAGAGCTAGGAATATTGTCCATGATGGGATTCGACTCTGCAACTTTTAGTTTTCAAGCCTTGATAGTAATTTAATCAAATAAAAAACTGATAAGTGCAAAATTTATAAAAGCTTCCAGATTTTTCCCTTTGGAGTTTTAGACCATTATTTGTCTCTGGAGTTCTGTCAAGCAAACCTACTGAATGACTTAAAAAGTTTCGCTGCCCACCAATGATCATTAAACTCAGAAAAGAACGAAAACAATCGAAAAAATTGGAAAACAATAGCAAATTTTAAAAATCTTGCCAAAAATTAAGATATTAATATCTTCAAAGCCATTTCATTCTCAAGAGACTATCCATTATTTCTATTTTAACTTTAAATAGTTTCACTGCCTTTTTAAGATCCATAAAATTTTAAATTTTATCAAAAAAATAGCTAAAACTGGAATTATTAAAATATTGATAACCAGTCCATTAACTCTAGAAACTATGCAACAGCTCATTATTAAACATTGGAGGAAGTCCCTGGGCCCCTGATACAGGAAAAAAATCAAAAAAATCAAAGATTAAAACTTGAAATAGCAAATACTTTTTTTTCAAAAGATTGCTTAAATTAGTGATCGTGAAAAATACTCCCTTACATTTGCAAACCATGCAGTAACCTATTATCAAACCCTAGAGGAGGTTCCGTGGCTGTTGAGGCTGAAAAAACCTAAAAATTAAAAAAAAAATAAAAAAACTTGAAACAATTGCAAGTTACATAAAAAAAATTGCTACAATTTGTAATGAGCTGGAAACTAATTCTAGGCCAAAAAAATTTCAAAAACTTATTATCAAACCCTAGCGGAAACTTGCTGAGCCCTGAGGCTAATAAAACTTAAATAGAGACATAGTCAAAAAATTTAAAAAAATTGCAAGTCTTGTCATAAAAAATCATAAAAAATCTTGAAAAACATACAATTACATCTACAAATTATACAGTAACCCATTGTCAAACCTTAGAAGAGGTTTCTTGGCTCTTGAGGCTGGAGAAACCTAAAAAAGACAAAATTAAAAAAAATTGCTAAAGTTTGTGATATTAAAAAGTTGAAAATTATTCCATGGCAAAGAAAAAAATTCCAGTAACTTATTATCAAACCCCTAAAAAAGTTTTCTGGCCTCTGGGTTTGGAAAGACTTGAATAATGAAAACTAAATGCCAAAAAATTGAAAAAATTATAACATTTTGCCAAAATAATCCTAACATTCATGATGTTGAGAGGTTGAAACGATTCCATTACCACTAGAAACTATGCAGTAACCAAAATCAAACCCTAGAGGAGGTTCCTCGACACCTAGGGCTGATAAAAATCAAAAGTTTTCAAAAAGCCGGAAACAATTGCTAAAATTAGTACACTTTTGCGTGTTTTTAGCGAGCGGTGGTTGGTCAGCTAGCCACGGGGGAGGGCGGGAAGGGGGATGCATCGGGGGCTGATGTGGGGGCAACAGCGCGGCGGGGGATGGCAGTAGTGGGTGGGTCAACAGTGGGAGGGGGGTCTTCAATCTCTAACAACCGCCCTTGACATCATAAGTTTAAGTCTCCAAAACAGTTTGAGCTGAAACAGAGCTGAAAGGCTCTAAGATCACTTAATGCGCTACTTATTTATCCCGCTTTGAGGACGAAAAGTCAAATGCGTCAGACGAAAAATCGGTCAAGCGAAAAATTGCATAAAAAAGACTGACATGACTAATATAATTGCTAAAAACTACGTTCGAGAGCAATTAATCATTTGCAACACAATAAAACCCTTAAATGGATTCAATTATCAGAGATCAAATGATCTTTTATTATTGAGACTAGTCACACCACAGAACAAAAACAAGTTCAAAAACGAACATGAAAAGAAGACTCAAAATGGACTCAATAGGGGGCCAGCGAGACGTGTGATACGTGTGACTAACAATAAACAACAAAAAGAACTAAAAGAATTGACAAAAACCACAAAATTGTGGTTTGGCAAAAACCACAAAATTTTCTGGGAACGAGTAGCATCAGAGTCGTAAAGACTATTCGATATGAATATCGCGATTAAATTGATTTGACTCATTGGAGAAACTGTCATTAATCAGACGAAGTACTAAACCAACAAAAAGAACTACAGAAATAGGCAAATCTCAGAAAATTACATTTCATGAAAAGAAATAGCGTCGAAGTCTTAAAAACAAAAAATCCATTTTTAGGGGTGCAAACAACTGCAACTATGCATTATTAAAATAGTATTTAGACAGAAAATAACGACAACAGAAGAACAATTGCCGCACGTGAAATAAAATTTGCTCTCAAAAATCAAAAATCTGCTTAACCACCAGGTTCTCACTTCACTTTAAAAGCAGTTTGAAAAATTTGCACGCCCTAAAACTACTCGATTTTTGCTCTTCTTTTTACTCCATCATGACTGAAGTCACTACTCCAATTTGACTTCTCGTTGAAAAGAAAAGGTCGAAAACTGTGAAAAGAATAAAAAAGAGCACGCCAATACTATTCAACCAGTTTCTAAACTCTTCTTGTAAAAATCAAGCGGAGGGCAATGATAGCCCCAGCTATCGCTTTGCTTCTAATTAAAAAGACAACAGCATACAACAATTGTTTAACGTGCGTTTGAAAGCAATTGATAAACTTCTCGTGTACATTGACTGTTTTTAAATAAAGTTCTGTCAATCTGCATTTAGGTATAAATTGATGTTAGGCTCTGAAGCTGGGATAAGTTGCTTGGGTTGGATGTCATTGCACGCACATTACCGATCCTCCTTGTAATTATTTTCATTTGACGCTCAAAAATTCTTGTAATTTTTGCTATTGTCTATTCTCATTATTTTCTATCTCCAATCAAATTTCGTAAGAATTTATTCCAAATACGCCCTTCCTTTTAATCCCTTAATACTTTTACCAAATACCCTGCAACCCTGTACATCGTTAAAATGTCTACGAAATTTTACCTGTATGTGCATACGAGCAGATCCTTTCAGTTAGTCAAAATGAACTTAAGCCGAGTAGTTAGTGTTCAGTAGCATGCATTTGATTAGATCCAAGAAGAAGCAAAGTGCGCGATCGTTGACGGGTGTCTTGGGGGTTAAGCTGATGTTAGCTGTACTGGTTGAGCATATATCATTTCACACTGTTAGTTGAGAAGGATTTAAGTTGCAGCTGTTGGTCAGGACAGCTCAGTTATTCACGTTTCCTCACAGCCATCAGACATTAGTAGTACTTGCCGTGAGGAATCAGCGCTGAAAGAGGAAAAAGACAGAATAAAGATCAAGCTTATTATTTTGAACAGTTTGGTTATTCATAAGAGAAGGAACTATAAGATGTAAGAAAAGAAGAGATCATCAGCTTGAAACTTAAGTAATGAAGGTTCTTTCCCATAAGATCCACAAACTTACTACAGTAGAGTCTAATTCCTCTACCCGAAAACTTAATGTAACTATAATGAGTTATAATCTGCATAGGAGGCGGGGATGACAATAATGGGGAGAAACACATATGCAGACCATAAAACATCCGATAACTTTGGTCTGGTCATCGTGAATGCTAATTTTTTTTACTCTTTGGGTGGTAATAGATTGTGTGGTAATAAGCTTACCAGAAACTTGACTGTCGTCATATCCTCCCTTTTTGATGGCCGTCTGAGCTGCCCAGTACTGTGTCTGGTCTACCATCTGGTGAATGCCCAAAATAGCTGAAAATACAACAACCTAGTTGAGAGCCACAACTTTAAATATCTCATTGACTCAAGATGCTATCGGCTAGGTAGCACTTTAATAACGAACGATAAAAAAAACAATTGTCTCCCAGCTGCGTCCTCCACAACTGATTAATTTTTGATCCAACCTTGAACATTAATGTACTCAAGGACCCTCGTTCTGTTCGGGTAATTTTAAAATAACTTTATCATATCAAAGCCCTCATTTATTTTGGCAGACAAAGCACGGATTATGTCAAATAGTGTGACAACTATTTTGCCGGTAGATAATACATGCAAAAATCAGTGCGTCCAAACATAGTAATAACCAAAATTTAATATCGAAGTTGTCATAACTTTTTGCTGTCATACATCTTTGAAAGTGTGGGCTGTTTGAAATAAAATTGTCTGCTTTGCTTACAGGCTAAGTCAATAAGATCGTCGCCCGTGACAGTCTCAAAAGCATGTTCCCAACTCTCGTCTTCCAGTCTGATTTCGTCCGGTTCTTCTTCCTCCTCTTCTTCTGGCTGCTCCGGGGCTATCCATATTTTACCTAAATGAGATCATATAAGGTTTAGCTAATCAACCTTTACAAGTTTTGAGGAAGCGGACCTATTTGCAAAATGAAATTAACTGTGCCATTTCAAAACTCGCAAAGCTTGTGTTTCACGTTACGCGACTCCGTAGGAGTAATATCGAAATTCCGGTTCAATACCTCAAACGGCTACCGGGTTCTCGATAAGCACCAGAAGTCCTCGGTATCTTAGAACAGAATCACGTACACTAATTACACTTTAAGTTTTAAGTTACAATACCAGAAGTTTCTATATACACAAAAAAACGCCGAGAATTTTTGACATTTTAAAAAACCCGAAATGAGCAATTGAGCTCGGCAAATGACTTGAAAGATAACATAGCCGTCAATATGCCCGAAAATAGCTGCCGTTCACGAGAAGAGATAAAAGATTTTGTTTTCTAAATGTCAAAAATTGTTCTTATTCGGTGCGCAGTTTCAGTTATATTCTAAAATTATATTTAACTCATCTTCTTAACTGAAACCTATAAAGCTCAATGCTGATGCCAGATGGCAACGCTCTAATGAGCTTGGATAAACAAATGCACTATGACTTAATGACCGGGCTTTATCGGTTTATCCCGTTTATTTCGATTTTGCTCTTTCGCTTTCTAAAAATCATAAAGTGCGAACTAATTTGAAAAAAAGACAGAGCCACAATACAATTCAAACTTCCTGAATTGTAAAAATAGGAAAGCACCTAAAAATATCCATTGAGAAGCTGACAGCGGCTTAAAAAATCAAAAATTTGACCACAAAGTGCAAGCAACTGAAAACAAAAGTTGGTTTCCCACAAAATCTCTCAAGCGTTGCGGCTTCATGTTAAAGTTAAATTCTTTTCTCATTGCACACGCTATTTTAGTACCTAAAATCGACGAAAACATTTGAAATTTGAGATGGTAAAATGTAATTGGGTTGGTTACAATAACGTGAAATATTAACAAAGCGACTAACGTCGGACAAATTGCTCTCAAACAACAGGCGGTGCGCAATTTTAATTCAGAAGGGGTTGTACGCTAGATACTTTTCATGGGTGCGAAAAATTCCGTCGAAGCAGGGTTTCTCAACCTCGACGTTATAGACTTCAGCATTAAACACTCAGCTTTCAGGTAGCCTTGTGAACCACGATTTCAAGCGTGAAAAAGTCACAAGTAAAAATGTCCTAGAACAAAACGGTCAACAATAAATTTTTCAACAAAGCTGGCAGATTGCCAGAAAATAGCCGCAATAGATTCGTAGATCGGCAGTCTAAAAAACATTAAAAAATACTGACCAAACAAATTCGTCTTTTCATTGAAGGCTGATCTGTTATATTTTGATTAAAAATCTGTATAAGTTATTGCTGCCTCTATTAGCTGATCACAAATAACCTTCATTTAGAGTGACACACACCCATTTGACCTTATCTCTTTGAATTAAAGTAAATAAAAGTCAATTTCAAAGTGAGGAAGTCATTTTTGAGAGTGAGGTAAGTCAAGTGTGACCAAAAATTTAATCACGCGCATGAACAAAAAACTCGCTACACTAAGAGCGAAAAATGACGTCACACATGCAATTCAGTTGAAATTGCATGAACGAATGAACAAAAAGTGGCTGTGACGTCATATGGTCGTAACAAAAATCATGACGACGAAATAAAAAAACATAGCAGGACAAGTCCTGGCGTACAATTCCAAGAATTTTCATTGACTAAACAGAAAACTAGACCTAGAACGGACTATGAATGGATTGGAAAAACCATTTAGAAAAAAATCCGATCCAAAAAACAGTAAATATCAAAGTCAAATTGCCACATGTGAACAAAAAACCACTAGCGAGAAAAAATCATGAAAATGTGTGAACAGATCTTAAAAAAAAGACAACGCCCCAATACAATTCAAATTCTTTGAATTGTAAAAAACCAATAGAAGGCCAATAATAGCCCCAGCTATCGTTGTGCGGCTATTAATAAAAGAAGTTTACGATAATAAGTTCACAAACACACACACACAAACACGTTTACAATAATTGCTTCTAACTTCGTTCGAGAGCAACTAAAAACAGTCATTGAACAGCAGTATTGAATCGGTAACATGACTTGCACACCATTTTGGACTAATTAAGCTGTTGAGCAAATTTGACTTCTATTTAATAGTACTTTAAATTTGCCCATGAACTTTTCAATATAATACTAGAAATAGAAACACTCAAAACTTACCTTTCTTCTCTCCGGTGTACGGGACATAGTCTTCGGGTTCCAGATAATTGTCTGCTAGCTCGTCAATGTAATTCATCAGTTTATCTCGGTCGTAATCTCCTGTGGGCTCTTTTGTGTTCTGGTATCTGGTTCTGTCACGAGCAGGCAGCGCATTGTTCTACAGATAACAGCAAACAATATGATATCAACGGAACAACTTTCATTTACGTTCCCTTTTCAGAAAGTTTTCACATTCAAAGTATTTGAATTTTAAGAAAACATGATGTGGAAGAGATAGGTTAAAGGCAGATCACAACTTTTGATAAAAATGGTGATCGATGAGAGATAAATGCTTCATCCAGTCACTATAAAACTTGAGGGTCCAACAGTGGGGGGGGGGGGGGGGGGGGGGAGGGGCAACGGTGAGAGGGTTTTTTTTGGCTGCACGAAGCCCTTGAGGCCTGAACGACGTGCAGGGGTTGAGATTCTACATCGTTGGGGAAACACCCTTCACACCATAAGTATAAGTCTCCAAAACAGTTTCTGTGAATCGCACACTTAGAGACCAATGAGCTGAAAGGCCCTAAGAGCACTTAATGCCCGCTGGGCGTTAACTGTTTATCCTGTTTATAAGGACAAATGGGTCAGACGAAAAATAGGTCAAGCGAGAAATCGAAACTAAAAAGCCCACAGGACTAATATAATTGTTGCTACAAATTTCCTTAGAGAGCACTTAATAAGCAATCACATACACTCACAAAAAAAGCAGACCGAAAAAAGTCGCCGAACCAGATAGAAGAAACATAACCTACCAACGTCGGGCGAATTGCTCTCAAACGACCGGCGAGCGGCTGACTTCGTCTAGTGAGGCTAGTTATAGCTTTATTGAAGGGGTATGAGACGAGGGTAACAGGTGATGACATCACGCCACACAACAGCTGAAGTTCTGCATCAACAGAAGAGCTAAGGACAGAGAGCGATATAGAGATAGTGTACGAGATAAAAAAAAACGAGAAAGAGAAGGAAAGAAACCCCAACCAACAGAGAGAGAGAGAGAGAGAAAGAGCAGAGAGAGAGAGAGAGAGAGAGAGAGATAATATTTTCCATGATGAGCTTCGACTCTGCAACTTCTAGTTTTCTAAACTTGTTAATTAATCAGAGAAAAAAACTGAAAATCCAAAACTCAAAAAAAGTTTTAACATTTCGCAGTGAAAAAAAAATTCAAAACTATTTTTCGTCTGAGGAAATCTGTCGTTTAACCAACCAGCAGGACTTAAAAGGTTTCGTTGGCCGTAATGATTTTTTAACTCAGAAAGACAAAAATGTTCACAAAAATTTTAACAATTGCAAATTTTAACGAAATCTTGCAAATATTCAAGATATTAATATCTTCAGAACTATTTCAATGACCCAAGAGACTATCCAGTATCCCTACTTTAAGCCTCAAAAAATTTTCTGGGCACATAAAGAGCCATAAAAGTGAAACCTGATAATAATTTTTCCGAAAATTAAAAATAAATTAAGTATTTGAATTTTAAGCAAGAGAGTCCATATTTTGCGTCCTTAAAATAATGATAAAAATTCCATTAGCTCTAAAAACTATGTAGCAACTTATTATCAACCCTTGGAGGAGATCCCTGGTGCCGGAAAAAATAAAAAAAAAAACAATATTGAAAAAAAACTTGAAATGCAAATTTTTTTTTTTCAAAAATATTGCTTAAAATCGTGATCTCGCAATCGTGAAAAATTTAGTAACCTATTATCAAACCCTTGAGGAGGGTCATTGGCTCTTGAGGCCAGAGAAACCTAAAAAAATGACAATTAACTCAAAAAACTTTTAAAACTCCAAACTTTTTTTAAAAATGCTTAAATTCGTGATATTAAAATCTTTAAAAACATTTCATTACATCTAGAAACTATGCATTAACTATTATCAAACCCTAGAGGAGGTTACTTGGCTCGTGAGGCCGGAGAAACCTAAAAAATTGCAAGTTTTATCGAAAAGTTGCTAAAATTTGTGATATTAAAATGAAACTATTCCATGGCCAGCAACAAGTTTTTAAGTAACTTATTGTAACTTATTTAAGCAACAAGTTAAGTAACTTATTGTCAGACCCTTAAGGAGGTCTTCTCACAACGGATGCTTAAAAAACTTGATCAACGACAAAAAATGGTAAAAAAAATTGGAAAAACGCAAATTTCGTCCAAAAAATGCTGAAAATCGTAATGTTTAACTCGTAAAAAACATTCCATTACATCTACAAACAATACCGTAACCCATTGGCAAACCTTAGAGAAGGTTCCAAGGCTTTTGAGGCTGGAGAAACCTCAAAAAGACAAAAATTTCAAAAACTTGAAAAAAATTGCAGTTTTATCAAAAAATTGCTAAAATATGTAATATTAAAAGTTGAGAACTATTCCATGGCCAGTAAAAATTTTTCAGTAACTTATTATCAATTTTTCATGAAGAATTTCTGGCCCCTGCGTCTGGAAAAATTGAAGTAGGACAAATAAACTTAAAATACTTTACATAAACTTATTAAAAAAAGCAAAATTTGAGATGTTAAAATGTTGAAAGCCACTCCGTTACCACTAAGAACAGTACAATAATATATTATCAAGGATAACCCTAGAGGACTCTCCTTGACACCTAGGGTTGATAACTCAAAAAATGACAAAAAATTTGAAAAAATTGGAAGTTTTATTAAAAAATATTTGAAAAAAAGGCAAACTTTGTCAAAAAAGTCAAAATTTGTCAAAAAATTAGAAATTGCAATTTTTGTCAAAAAGAATGCTAAAATTCGTGATGTTATAATCTTTAAAAGCATTTCATTACATCAAAAATTATCCAGTAACCTATTATCAAACCTTAAAGGAGGCTCTTGAGGTTGGAGACACCTAAAAAAAGACAAAAATTTCAAAAACTTGAAATCGCAGTTTTATCAAAAAAAATTGCTAAAATTTGTAATATTAAAAAGTTGAAAACTATTCCATGGCCAGTAAAAATTTTTCAATAACTAATTTACAAACTTTCAAGGAGAATTTCTGGCCCCTGCGTCTGGAAAAATTGTAGAACGACAAAAAACTTTATATACTTTATTATATAATATATTATCAAACCCTAGAGGAGGCTGCTTGACACCTAGGGTTGATAACTCAAAAAACGACGAAAAGTTTGAAAAAATTTGCAAGTTTTAGCGAAAATTGCTAGCATTTGTGATATTAAAGAGTTGAAAAGCATTCCATGGCCAATAACAATTTTTCAGCAATTTATTATCAAACCCTTAAGGAGGTTTCATGACCCCTGAGGCAGAAAAAATCTGAATAATGACAAAAATTGTCAAAAAGTTCAAAAAAATGCAAGTTTTATAAAAAAAATGCAAAAATTAAAGTTGAAAACTATTCCATGTACATCGAACCCGCAATCTTCTGTATGCTAGACGGACACATTAACCACTCGGCTATCAGGGCCTTGAAATATCCTATCTAACAACTCCTTTTGTTTTAGCATGAATTTTGCTTTAGCATGAAAGTTGATAATGCAAAATCAGGAAGATTGAAAAAAATGAGATGTTCCAGAACAAAATTGCAAAAACGATCACAAGGCCCTATTTCAATGAGAAGGACGCACAATTTTTTTTATGAATGCCTCAAACTTTGGTCGAAAACAAGTAAAAAGTACTCCAAAAAGCTGATTGAACAAAAATGGAAACAGGAAACAAGAAAAATATAGAAAAGCAGAAATAGAAATACTGAAAAAAATGAAAACAGAAAAAGAAACACCAAGAAAGACAGCAAAAAAGAATGAATTACAGGAATAAAGAAAAAAACGATATAATGAGAGAAGAAAGGAGAGACATAAGAACAAAGGCAGGAAGAGAAAATAGAAATCAAAGAAATGAGAAAATATCAAGAAAGCAGAAGCAATTTAAGGGAGAAAAGGGGAGAAAAAACATTAGCGGTTTCCTCAAATCTCGAAAGTTTTGCACTGCACAGCTTTCTGTGCTCAGCAATGTTTTTATCAACATCTTGTAGGGACCCTTCTACCAATGACTGAATTTTGGTCATTGCCACTTTCTGTACATTCGCTTTCGATCTTTGACCTTTTGGCCTCTTTTCGATCATTGGCCGAATTACTTTTTTGGACCTTTTGCGCGCATTGGCCTTTTTGTGCGCATTTTCGGTCATTGAGCGCTACTGATGAGGTCGTTTAACTATGTTGGTTCAATAGGTCTCCTAAACACTTCTACGATTGCGAAATCTTTCGAGTGCAAACAATAATGGATAAACAGCATCTAAACTGGCTAATCGCGAAGCCGCTCTGAAATGGAGCATAGAGCTTATAAGTTTAGACACCTTAGACAAAATAAAAACTGTTAAGGTAAGGGAGGCTTCAAAGATCCATCTTCGAAGACGGCCTCTTATCCACATCTAAAAATCAGAATGTTAAGGCTATAACAGGCTGGCTATTCTACATGAAAAACATAACCCCCGGGGTTTTCAAATTCTAAAAACCACTATTCACACCGTGAATTTATGCCTCCTGAACAGTTTCAATCAATCGCATACTTAGAAACTAGTGAGTTGTAAAGCTCTAAGCGAACTTAATGCCCCCTCTAATTTAGCTGTTAATGCTTTTTTTTGAAATTAAAAATTAAAAAATTCAAATTTCTTGAAACTTTAAGCCAAAAATTTGAATACAGAAGTATCTCGTACATGAATTATAGAAACTCGTTGAAGAATAGGTGGTTTTAATTAAAAGTGAGAATAAAGATTTCTGCTTCGAAACAGCTCACATTTTTTGATTTGATGGCATCGAAATCATAAGCCGAAATAGCCATGTGTATCTTCTCACAGATAAGACGATATCATTATCTCCTATCGCATTGTAAGACGGATGCAATTCAGCTGCTCAAAATTGCGGATGAGAGACTCATTTAGATTATGCAAAACGAAGGAGTCAGAAAGGAAAAGTCAAGTCGAGCAAAAATTTACATGAAAAGACCAACATTAACCATAATTGGTTAAGTTCCGACAATATACATCTAGTTATAAACTGATCGTATGTTCTGAAGTTTTGGTAAGTTTTTAGGGCTGAGAGGTTGAAATATCAGTTTATAATAATCCGTACTTTCTATCCTCCTCGTTATTTTCTCTTCTCCCATCAAAATTTCTCGTAACTTTATTCGCGTATTTTATTCTCAATGGGCACCAAAATATTCACAAATGAGAGGAAAAATAACAGTGTACGGAACATTACTCTTGTGGTGGCCTTTTCGTTGAGTACTGATTAGAGAGGTCTATTTCACTTTCAATATTGTTCCCTCTTGTTCCTTCCAGTAGTTTCGAGTGCCATAGAGGGCTATGCGCATTGAGATCACCGCCAACAATGCAGTCATCTAACTCTAGTAGTTTACTGACGGATGTCTTGTATTCTGCATCACCGCAAGAAGAAGGTGGAATGTAGGTGTTCAATTATTTCATGTCATTACCACCTGAGGTGAGTTCTACAGCTTGGACTTCTAGGTGTTTGTCAGAAATCTTAAGTTTGATTTCCTGGAACAGAATTGTGCCCTTAATGATAAAAGCTACCCCGCCACCTTTTCCTCTTTCTTTGGGCCTAATCTCTTGGATTATGCAGTAGCCAGGTGGGCTTTTGAGGGAGGATTTTTCATTGAGGTTGGTTTCTTGAATGGCAGCTATTTGGATGTTATTTTTCTGCATCCAGTCTACGATGTTGTCTAGTTTTTATTTGAGACCAATACAATTCAGTTGAATAATGCTGAAGTGTAATGTCGTGCGGAAACTTTGCCTTGTATGATTTGCTTCTATTATCTTCCACCGGAAGCAGCGCTTAGAGTCGAACTTGTTCCATTGCTCTACGGATTAAAGTTGATGCAGTTCAGGTGTACTCATCATCCGCGGCCACTCCCGTCGCCATATTGATTCCAGTTGCTACGATGACTAATAGCACAAGGCGCTGGGTCGGGGTTACTTTCAATGCCACCGAGGATGAGGAGAATAAGCAGGGCTAATATCTGGAGAAACAGGGCAGAAACTACTAATACATTTATTTATATTACGATACAAATGCCACTAAGTCACCATTAAAAAAAGACAATAAGTGCCGGCATCCCGCCAAAACTGCCTGCGAATTCCAGCTCTGTGCGACAGCCACAACAACATCGTGAACATCAGCCGAAAAATTCACACCGATGCCTATCAGCAGAACTAATTAGTGAGAAGAGTAGAAAAACGCAACCGAAACTATCTTACAAGAACTCCACCTTGTCACTCAAATATTTTGCGGTTTCTAGCCCAGATGAAACTGAAAAAAGCTAATGCAGAGGCGACAAAAATTGAAAAAAAGAGAAAGATTTCGTTTTCCGAGACCGGCTACACCACTTCGCCCATATTACAAAAAAATGCAGGAAACTGATCAAAAAAGTTTTCCACCCACGTATTTTAAGATTTGACGTGGATTAAATCACAAACGATCAGATTGCATGCCTCCAGCGCCGTCCAATTTTGCAAGATATTTTGCTACCAGAAAATTGGAGATTAACAAACAATCAAAGATTTCCAAATCAGAAAAGAATTTTAGTTTTTGCGACAAAGTAAGTATTAGAATTTTCGGTCCGTTCAAAATCGCTCCTACACCATTTTCGCAAATTTACACAATTCGAACAAATGGGCGCAACAATGAGTGAAAAATTCCAATACAATAGTATGGGCGGTTCTGGGTGCAAAATCACAATTTACAATTTTTAAAATTGGACAAAATGTTTAGAGAAATTTTCACAGAAATTAAACATTGCTGACTGACTACGAAACTCGAACTATTAATGGCCTGAAACACAACTCGTCCGGTTCCAATTCATTATGGATGCTGGTTCCACTCGACCGAGTGCCTTTTTTTCGAAAATTGCAAGAGCTCGGTATTTCAAAAGCCTACACAAAAGACTTAAATTTTCCTCTGCCATTTTTACCCGAACACGAGAAGGCTTCCTCCTTTTAGTTCCAAAAAAACAACAATTGCGGACATGTTTCAAAACCATCCTCTGCTCTCGTCTTTTTTAAATTTTGTATGAGATTTTGGGATAAAATGAAACATTTAAATGGAATTTTTTTGTGTTTTGGATCGCCGCCAACTCTCAGGACAAAAAAATTATTTCGAAGGCTGGAACTCACAGTGGAATGCAGAATTTCATCACAGAAACCCAAGTTTTTGTGTTGCTTTGTCAAAACTTACCAATCAAGAGTGCAAATCTCGACTCAATCTCCATCGGTTATCTCGTGGTGAAAAACAGGTGGACAAAAAAACCGCAAATATCAAGAAAGACACAAGAAAATAACTCGTCTCAAACAATTGTATCTAGGTGGTAATTTGTCTGTTCAGCAAAATTGGGATAGAAAATCTGATATTAGCCGAAATTTGTATTCTGTTGAATTTGATGATAGTCACCTGACATGAAAAACACAATTTTTCGGCTACTTTTCCTTTCGGCTAATATTCACGGCAATGAAAAACATAGCTGGCAGATTGCCAGAAAATAGCCGCAATAGATTCGTAGATCGGCAGTCTGAAAAAACAGTAAAAAAGACAGACCAAAAAAAATCGTCTTTTCATTGAAGGCTGATCTGTTATATTTCGATTAAAAATCTGTATAAGTTATTGCTGCCTCTATTAGCTGATCTCAAATAACCTTCATTTAGAGTGACACACACCCATTTGACCTTATCTCTTTGAATTAAAGTAAATAAAAGTCAATTTCAAATTGAGGAAGTCATTTTTGAGAGTGAGGTAAGTCAAGTGTGACCAAAAAAATAATCACGCGCATGAACAAAAAAACTCGCTCCACTAAGAGCGAAAAATGAAGTCATATGGTCGAAACAAAAACCATGACGACGAAATAAAAAACCTAGCAGGACAAGTCCTGACGTGTAATTCAAAAAATTTTCATTGACTAAACAGAAAAACTAGACCTAGAAAGGACTATGAGTGAATTGAGAAAACCATTTAAAAAAAAATCAGATCAAACATAAGAAAAAAAACAAAGAATCAATGTCAAAATGCCGCATGTGAACAAAACAACTAGGGAGAAATGAAAATTTATTTCAAACAAAAAACTAGGCCTAGAATGAGCATTGAATGGATTCTGAAAAACCATTTAAAAATCCGATCCAAAAAAACAGTAAATATCAAAGTCAAATTGCCACATGTGAACAAAAAACCACTAGCGAGAAAGCGAATTTTTGTTCAAACACAGTTTTCTCACTCTACTTTAAAATTAGAGCAGAAAAAAATCACGCCGCAAAACCACTCGCTTTTTCGCTCCACTTTCTGTTTCGGCGTGACCAAAATCACTACTCCAATTTGACTTCAAAAATCATGAAAATGTTTGAACAGATCTTAAAAAAACATAGACGGAAGAATTCCGGAAGCGACTCGAAGCGTCAGAACTTCACTAAAAAACCGTAATTGCAACGGAAGCCACTAACTTTTGTATTAAACCATTAACTCACTACCTTTCCAGGTGTGCTATAAAAATTGGTGAAACTCAAACCACTGTCAACAAGAGAAATGCAGCAAAATTTTATATTATTGAAAACGTTTGGTAACCTTAAAAACAATTAAGGTGGTCAGCAACCTGATAGTCTGAAAAAGCTGACAAGGTTATCAATAGCCCTCAAATAATTCATGATTCTGATCTGAAAAAGATCGCGAAAGCAAACGGCAGATAATAATCTTAGAATTTAAGTTAAATCTTTTAAAAAGAAAGCTCAAATTTAAGAATCAGAAAAAACCTAAAATAAAACTTCGAATCACTCCGATTAAGACAAAAAACAACACACACATGTTCTTTGTTGTACATAAGCTAGACAACATGATTTCATACTAAATCAAAAAATAAAATTGATCATAGAAAAGACATAAGCAGCCAGCAGAATATTCAAAGGCAAAAAATCGTTAAGATTAATACCAAGGCCGGAAGAAAGCTGTAGTAATTAGTCATAAGTGGATATTTTGGAAAAAGCTTGCTGTCAAACTCTCAGTACTGCCGTAAGTTGAAAAATCAATAGCAAATCAAAGAAATGACGAAAATCTAAGAAAAAGCTGAAATCATTCATTTTTTACAACTAAAAAAATCAATATACCGAAAATAAATAAAGGTGCCAGGACGAAACTAACTAATGATGTAGAATGATACTAACTAGGATGTTAATATGGGTACAATGTAAGGAACTTCGTAACAAAAAGACATTCTTGATTTTTGAAAGTTAACAATCAATTTAAAAAATTCAAGAAAAACGAATTCATTTCATTGTTCAGCATTCAAGACATAAAAAAGATAACTACACGTCCGATACAAAGATCTATCCTTCTGAAGAGAACAAAAAATAGGAAAAAGTAGAATTCAAAAATACGAAACATTTTGAGACATTTTGCAAAAAAAATGGTCAAAGAACTTAAGTTAAGACTGCATTTATGAAAAAGTTTTAACTGTTTTTTCAAAACTTAACGCTAAAAAATGATTGAATTTTCATTGAACCGAAATTAAAGTCCCTCGTGTTGCACAAAAAACTATTTCTAGCAATTACAACCAAAATACAAACGAAAAACTGACAAAAATCAGAAAAAAAACTACCAAAATCGGATTATCATATGTAAAATTTTATGAAACAAAATTACATCGATGTAGAAAGAGGCGTTCATTATAGGAATTATCGAAGAGAAGTTGCCATATTAACTGATTTTTGACATAAAGACGGTTAAAAGAACCAAAAATGAAGAAATTAAAAAATAGCCAAAAATTAACTAAAAAATCAAGAATTATGTGCCAATTTTCAACTTGAAACGCATTTTCAGGCTCTGCAAAAGACTGTGGTATCAATTTCCGAGGTTGACATTTCAATATAATATTGAATAAAATTTATTTCTACAAGAAACCAAATTAAAAGCAAAAAAATTGGGCCACTTAGACGAAAAAACGGCTAAAAACGGTTATCTATATGTGCAATTCAGTCAAAAACTACTTTTCAAAGTCAAAAAGTCATTCACTAAACGCAGCGCATGATCAGAAAAACTTCTCTCGCTTAGCGAAAATTTGTTCACCGAGACAGCTTTGCTCACTTTCGCTTTTAGGTCAAAATGCCGCGTGAACAAATCTACTTCATGTAAAAAAAAAAACCGAGAGAAAACCAATACTCCTCTTCGAGTCGTAAAAAAAAGACAGCGCCCCAATACAATTCAAATTCTTTGAATTGTAAAAAAAACCAAGAGAAGGCCAATAATAGCCCCAGCTATCGCTGTGCGGCTATTAATCAGATCTTGCAAAAAGTCAAGGCGGTAAAAGTCAAAACTCTCAAGCAAATTGTGCATAATGAAATTCACGTTTACAATGATTGCTTCAAACTTGTTCTTCTGATTCCTTTTAAGGGTCCCTAAAAAGGATCCCTTTTAAGGATCCCTAAAAAACAGTATTAAAAATCACAAAAACTGTTGCAACAAACCTCTGGATCTATATCATCTAGAAACTGAGCGAGCTCCTCAATGTCTTCGTCCTGCAATTCATCCAGAAGTTCTGTTTCGTCGATTTGAAGATATTCCTCGCGTTCCTCTGCTGTCATAGTCCATTGCTTTCGCAACTTGTTAGGACTGGAAGCCGTAGATGAGGTCATTCCTAACTGGAAAAATTTGCAAACATGAAATTACGAAAGTCGTTAATTGCAAAAATCCCTACCTACTTGGAAGCAGGGGTCTAAAAAGCAGGAGCAGAAAACATCTAAAATAGCAACAAGCCGCTAAGGCCACAGTTATAAGGGAACATTATTTATAAAATTACAAAAGATTGAAGCAACAATAACAGCAAATGAAGCGTAAACGATTTATGCACAATCCTCCGATCATTCAAACAACAAATTGAAAAAAGGTAAATTGAGAAAAGCCCCTCCCCAACACTGGGTGAATATTGGCTGGTTCGGGGGCCCTCCCAGCACTACGTCTTCATAAAGCATTTCGTATTGTTTAAATCTATCAAAAAATTATAATATTGTACTAATTTCGTATATAACAGTTTAAACTTGTAGTACTTAACCCCTGGGTTATATTTTCAATTTACCTGATTAAAAAAATATACACAAACATCAGCTGAGAAAGTAAAACAAAAGACAGACAGTATTAGAAACCAAACAACTAAGGACAAAAATAGATTAGTCAAACTAACAGCCTCCCTTCTTCATCCAGAGCTCCCATTGAAGTTGTAATATCCGTGCACTGGGAAGTTTCTGTCTCCACCAACGAGTAAAAGATAGCACCACGCGAGTAATTTCTCACTTGTTTTCCTGCGACTGATGTCCTGTGGCTGATGTCCTCCGCTGTGGCTTCTGCAATTGATTCCCACAAAAGTTGATGGAAATTGTTGGTAATTGAAGATTTGTTATCCCAAATCTTTGTGTTTGTTTCGAGAATAATTCGATTCTCGGAGTTTTTGGGGTTAAAGTGCTTTTTATTTGCGTCTCCCTACCGACAAATTTGTTAAAGATTTTAAAATGTTAACTTTCCTTTAAATCTCTGTCGCCAGTGTAATATCCGTGCACTGTTTACGGTTACGGTGTGGGTTGGATGTTATTCTTAAGCACTTTAAACCTCGGAGATACTGAGTAAAATTTTCCAAGTTTCAGACTTGAATTTAATTGAACAGATGTATATGCACAATCAGTTTAATACAAAGTTAGAACTATTGCTTGTAAATATTAGAAGTTTTGTGAAGATGAGAAATGTAAAGCAATTAAAGGGAGGCAGCTCGATTGTGTAAGGTTTTGTTTTTAATGTTCTTTGGTTTCAGTCCTATCAATGGTTAGTTAATCTTAGGTTATTTTTACCCATTTTCGTTAATCTCTATGGGATTTTCTCATAGTTATTTTCTACCGCACGGGTCCCTGTTAGTTAAACTAACAGATAACAGGTTTACCTGCTTGACGAATCCCGTCATGAACAAACATTCCCTGACGTGTCCCGTCAAGATGAGATTCCATGATGATTCCCATCATTATTTATGATGCTTTCTCTATATTGTTAAAATCCGGTTTACTATTAGTAACCATCTCCTTTTGTTCTACTATTTCTTTGTGAAAATTTCGAATTATGCGTTTAATATGTAATTTATGAGCATGTCATACATTATGGTTCACTATACTCGTGCACTGTTTACGAGTATAGTGAACCATAATGATTCCATGATGGGAATCATCATGGAATCTCATCTTGACGAATCCCGTCATGAACAAACATTCCTTGACGTGTCCCGTCAAGATGAGATTCCATGATGATTCCCATCATTATTTATGTGCCGTCATGAACAAACATTCCTTGACGTGTCCCGTCAAGATGAGATTCCATGATGATTCCCATCATTATTTATGATGCTTTCTCTATATTGTTAAAATCCGGTTTACTATTAGTAACCATCTCTTTTTGTTCTACTATTTGTTTGTGAAAATTTCGAATTATGCGTTTAATATGTAATTTATGACCATGTCATACATTATGGTTCACTATAAAGTATTTAAAAAATCGCGCCGCCTAAGCGTCCTTGGCCCTTGAATGCAGAGGATGGAACTCCTTATGAGGGCAACGCTGATTTTTGTCCTTAGACACGTTATCAGAGTAGCTGTCCTCCTTTCACGCAGAGAGCCTTGATCGGCTGTTTCAGCTGATGAGCTAGCTCCACCAAAGCATGCGAAGACAAGGGGACAAAATGTTGCACTCTCAACCTCAGTTACTCTTTGTTCATATTTGTTCTTTTTAATAGATTCATGATACTTATAGGCTTCGCTACTGCTTTCAGGGCAACTTATTTCTAGCGAGGTGACAATTTTTGCATCAAAATATATTTTGTTGAACCTGGACTCCCGTTGGCCTTGATATCTAAAATTAGATCATCGTCATCAATTGTCGTTGATTTAAGAGCAAAGGTTTCACCTAGCAACGGCTGAACTCGACATCATGACAGGCATCACTTAACAAGTTCGCAAAGGAAACGTGAAGTTTATTATGCAGAGAAGTAATTGTCAATTAAATCTTATATTGATTAACTAAAACGAACGTTTTCGAACATTGCGTTCATCGTCAGGATTAAAAAATTAAATGAAATCATTTACGACGTATATAAACTTGTCTTTGACTATAATTCTAAGAAATGAGTTAAAGTAACATCGAATTTTTGAAATTATTTACAGTTAAAATCACATTTACAACATTTTATTTACACTTATTACACTAAATCCAATTCAATTTTTATTCCGGATTTTATGAAAATCCCGGGTATAAGGCTTTCTATTCCTGAAAAGTGATTTTTTTCATTCCCATCTGCTTTCTGAAGTTTATTATGTCACATTTGGGTGTATCCTTCTATCGAACACTGGAGGGCATGTTCCACGGCGAAGTTTTCATTGCACGCGCATGGTGACGCCATCAACACAATTGAAGAGGCCTGCTCAAGACAGGAAAAGGCAAGAACTTGGGCAAAAGGCAGAGGGAGGGGCATTAGACACAGAATTAGGAGCTCCTGAACAATAGGGTTTGATTGCCCACTGACCTTGAGTTTCTTTGAGGTACGCGTTGCTGCTACCAAAGACATATTAGGTATATTTGAAAAAAAATCAAACTTTTACAAACTTTATCTTGATTACTTGAAAACTTCATATAAGGTCAGAAGCTGCAACTACCGAATTGAGTTTTTGAAACAAGGCATTATCGAGGGATACTTTGAGGTTTCGCTCTCCTAAAAATGAAGTTTGTTTTCTGAATAAACGGTGCTTAGTGTTAAATTAAAAATCCTGAAACAAGAAAAAAACAGTGCGGAAAAAGGGCGTAAAGTCTTAAAGGACAGACGTAAATGAAGTCATTCCTAACTTGAAAAATTTGCAAACATGGAATTACAAAAGTCGTCATTTGCGAAAAGCCCTACCTACTTGGAAGCAGGGGGTTAAAAAGCGGGGGGCACAAAACATCTGCAAAAAGCAACAAGCCGCTAAGGCCACATTTATAAGGGAACATTATTTATTCAATTACAAAACAGTGAAGCAACAATAACATCAACTGAAGCGTAAACGATTTATGCAAAAAGCTCCCAACAATCAAACAACAAGTTTAAATGAAAAAGTAAATAAAGAAAAGCTCCGTCTCTCCGTGGTGAATATTTACTGGTCCGCAGGCCCTCCCATCACCACGTCTTCATAAAGCATTTCGTATTGTTTAAATCTATCAAAAAAACGATAGTATTGTACTAAATTGGTTTATAACCTTTTAAACTTGTATTAATTAACCCCTGAGATGTTTTCAAATTACTCAAAAAACATACAAACATCAGCTGAGACACTAAAAAAGACAGACAGCATTAAAAATCAAGAATTAAGGAGAAAAGAAGAGTCAAACTAACCGCCTCCTTTTTTCACCAGAGCTTCCATTGAATTATCAATAATTTTGCGCCGCCTAAACGTCCTTGACCCATGAATGCAGAGGATGGAACTCCTTAGGAGAGCAAAGCAGATTTCTGTCCTTAGATTTTATATGATATCAGCGTAGCTGTCCTCTTTTCGCGCAGAGAGCTTTGATGCGCTGCTCCAGCGCTTTATATGTTGATGGGCCAGCACCACCAGAGCATTCAAACATAAACGGACAAAATGTTGCTCTCTCAACCTCAGATATTTTTTGTTCACATGTGGGTGAATCCTCTTTTCGAACACTGGAGGGCATGTTCCACAATGAATTTTTCATTGCACGCGCACAGTGATGTCATCAACACAATTGAAAAGTCTTGCTCGAGAAAAGAAAAGGCAAGAACTTGGGCAAGAGGCAGAGGAAAGCGAGAGCCAAGGCTGCTACCGGAGACGTGGATCAGATATTTTTGAAAAAAATATCAAATTTTTGTAAACTTTATATTGATTACTTGAAAACCCCAAATAAGGCCATAAGCTACAATTACCGAATTGAGTTTTACCACACTGAGAAACAAGGCATTATCAATGATATATCTCCGGATACTTTGAGGTTTCGTGCTCCTAAAATTGATTTTTTTTCTAAACAAGGTGCTAAGTTTTGAATTAGAACTCCTGAAACAAGAAATAAACCTTGCGGAAAAAAGCCGTAGAGTATTCAAGGACAAACATGAAACAGATAGGAATAACTTAGGGAGAATGTGAGACCAGAACTTATGTTTTTCGTTGTTAGCAGCATTAGGCGTGAAATGAGGAATCACTCTGCAATAGTTCAAAGTAGACTTATTGGAAAACTTGATAAACTGTCAGAGAGACAGGATAGACCACTTCGGAATCGCCCCCATATTAATGTTGTGGTAATGGATGGCGGTAAACTTCCAAAATTTGTACTTGACATCATATCGTTGGGAGCTAAACGCCCATCGAGAGACAGTTTCAATAAGATGCACTTGCTCACAGACGTGGACAAAATTGTATGTGAATTACGCGAGAATGAAAGTGAGGGTGAGAAGCTTTGTCAAAAAAGATACACCTATCCGACCAGTTCTCTCAATACCTGCTAGCAGTTACAAAAAATTAAGCAGATTCCTGGTACCGTTTTTCCAGAAACTACCACAGGCAAACATTGAAACCAATTCGCAAGATACTAGAAAGGCCTTAGAGTCTCTCTTGAAGATAACGAGCAGATAGTATCTCCTGACAAAAAAGTTTGTACACCAACGTGTCGGATGGAGAGGCTATAGAAATTTCTCTAAGAGAACTCTATTCAAGCAACTTGGCTGCAGAGATCCCAAGGTCCGCAATGAAATGTTTGTAAAAGCTAGTGGTGACAAATGTTCGTTTTGAATGTAACGAGTACTTGTATGTAGAATCAGATAGTCAGGCTATGGTTGCATCACTGGCAGTAATACTAGCAAACATGTGGATGAAAATGTTTAAAGCATCACTGCAAAAACCAGAGCTTAGTTAAAATTTCTCTAGATCTGATCAAAACGGGAAGTACAAAGACTGCAACTGGAGAATGACTTTCCGAGGAAGTGGAGTAGAATATGAGTCATGCGAAAACTGGTTTCAAGCAAAATGCCAAAATATAGCAAATGTAGAATACGCCAACATGCAGGATGTTGATTGCATTTATACGAATTGCTGCAATCAACAGACAGAGGGGCGGTATGACAAGATGAAAATGATCAACAGGTATGTGGATGATGTTATATGCACGGTTCGTGGTGACCCGGACGAGTACTTAAAATTTGAAAATCTTTACACATAAACCTGCAATTTACCTTAAGAAACGTTAACATGGAGTGATTTTACTTTTCTTGATATCAACGTAAATGTGAGCAGAAAAATTATTATCAAAAACCAACTGACACTGGAATAATACTGAATTTTCACAGCTGTGCAGCGCTTCAGCATTGATTCAGAATGTGATTCAGGGGGCGGTTGACGGAATTTTTAATGAAACATCTAATTGATTAGCCTTCGACTAGGCTCTTGAAAAAGACAAAACTTGCTGGACCAAATATCATTATCCAGAGGAATGGTCTTCAAAAAAAGTGAACCAGACTGTAGAAAAGATAACAAGTGGCAGTAAAGACAATTGAAAACAACACCAAAAGAGCATCAAAAAAACAAGACTAGATCTCACGATAAACGAACTGCTTCTCTGCAATAAAGAAGCAACCTTACTCAAAGTTTTGCAGTAAAATTGGAGATACTATAGACTTGCAAGTGATTTTTATAATGCGAAAATTATGAATTTGTCTGCACCCTGAAATCATCTTTCGAAGGAGGCCTGAAAACCTACGTGGTATATGAGATAAAATGTATTGGATGCCAATCCTTCTATGTTGGGCAAACAAGCAGGCATGTCACCACAAGGTTATCAGAATCTTAGAAGAGGGATTCACATTTGGTGGCTCCACATTTTATTGATTGTTGGGGCTCCAAACTTTTTTGAATGGAAAATTCTGGATGCCTATCGAACAGTAGAGAAGCTCATGACTATCGAAACTATATAAATCAGCAAGCTGAAGCCAGCATTAAGCACACGCATTGAATATAGGAGACGGGAACTCATGCTAAATTATTCGTTCAAATAAAATTGGACTTGAGAAAGATACATAGGGCAAAAAACAATTTGTGCATGACAAAACGAAATTTGTGAAACCTCTACATGAGGGATACTTAGGCTTATGGCAATTTTGGAATTACGCTAGAGTCACAAAAAACATAGCCAAAATCGAAAAATCCGGAATAGGAATAAATTAAAAAGAAATTGATAACAGATGTAAATATGAGTTGTAAATAGGCTAAATATGGAACAAAGTTTCAATTTAATATTTAGGATAGTTCCCAAAAATGTTTTAAATGTGGTCTCAGACAAATTTTAGTGCATATTCATTTTGTCTTTGTGAAACACTTTGTGAAACAATTTTAACCTGACGATGAACGTAAAGTTCGAAAACGCTTGTTTTTAATATCAGAAGTAATTTTAATTCTCGTTCTTCATCAATTCGCTCTTAATTCGCGTCTTTTTGATTTGATACCAAGCTCTCCAACTGTTTTTATTTAGGATTTGTTGTTGCTTTAGTTTGGCTTCCGGCAAAGTTGGGGATAAAGGACTGGACAGATGAAATAATCGTTCATATTCCTTAAAACGGTCTCCAGGATAGAGAATGCTCAGGTCACACACTCTTATCGGCAATAAAAACATATTCCGGTATTTTTGATTGTGGGATTCTTTGATCGATTAGTTAATATTTCATCATTGAATGATTTCTCGCATTTTTTTAACAGGTCTTCAATATAAGATTTTGTACGAGCTAAGAACGTCAATTTATGCTCAAACGATGAGCTGAACAATTTATAAAAGTTTTTTGAAGAAAAATTGGTATGAAAGGCCAGATTTTTTAACATAGCTGGCAGATTGCCAGAAAGATAGCCACAATAGCTTTGCAGATGATTTCCATTCTCAAAGAGATTTAAATAGACAGGACTAAAAATATTTAGTCGTTTCATTAAAAAATGAGATGTTATATTTCGATTAAGAATCTGTATAACTAATTACTGCTTCTATGAGCTGCTCTTAATGAACCTTCAATCAGAGTGATATGCACCCATTTGACATTATCTCAATGCACCCACTTGATATCTCCCACTTGAAAATTCAATTTAGGAACAGTAGTCATTTTTGTGAGTGAGGTAAGTCACTTGTGACCAAAAATTTAATAACGCAAATAAACAAAAAACTCGCTCCACTAAGAGTGAAATTGACCTCACGCAGGCAATTCAGTTGAAATGGCATGAACAAATGAACAAAAAGAAGATTTTAATTGATTGTGACGTCATATGGTCGTGACAAAATCTTGACGACGAAAAAAAATATAGCAGGAAAAATACTGACGTACAATTCAAAAAATTTTCATTGACTCAACAAAAAAAGACCTAGAAAGGACTGTGAGTGAATTGAGAAAGCCATTTCAAAAAATCAGATCAAAAAACATAAAAGAACCGAAAATCCATGTAAAAATGCCGCATGTGAACGAAAAACCATTAGCGAGAAAAAGAAATTTGGCTCAAACAAAAAACTACGTCTAGAAAGAATTATGAATGGAATGGGAAAACCAAGAATTATGAATGGATTGGGAAAAAAAATCCGATCCAAAAATTTGAAAAAAAGTAAAACTCAAAGTGAAATTGCCGCATGTAAACAAAAAATCACTAGCGAGAAAGAGAATTTTTGTTCAAACACCGTTTTCTCACTCGACTTTAAAATTAGAGCGAAAAAATTTCACGCCGCAAAACCACTCGCTTTTTCGCTCTCCATTTCCTGTTTGGACGTGACCAAAATCACCACTCCAATTTGACTTCAAAACTCATGAAAATGTGCGAACAAGAGAAGGCCAATAATAGCCTCAGCTATCGCTTCGCCGCTTTTAAACAACGATTTCTGCTATTTTAGTGATCTGTCTACAAATTTCTCTACATCATTATCAGAACCTAATACACAACCAAGTACTCTTCAACTATTTCAATTTTGTCGTGCGTTATGGCATAAAACTTATATAATAGATTCAACGTTATGGCACGAAACTTATATAATAGCTCCAACAATAAATTGAAGCTATTATATAAGACTCTGAAAGAGAAGCTTCGTTCACCCATAACAGAGGGATAACAAAGACATCTCCAACCTTGTACAGTTGCATCGCACACTTGAGACCCAACTCCTTTCTAGTGTCTGGTGAGAACGAAAGCATCAAAGAACAACGCGTCATCACAGAAAGAGAGAGAACGGGATCCTTTGCGTTTGTCTCCCCCGTGCTTATGATGTCCCCAATTACAGAGCATGTGACATTACATAGTAAATCATTAAGTAAAAATGTGGCACGTGCGTCGGGGTTTGCAAACGATAAGCGCCCACTTAACTGGGGGGCACAAACGAGAAAGATCCGAAAACTGAACAAACAGCGAAAAAATAAGTTAAGCCATCTTTCAGTGGAGTGCCTTACTTGACCAGTTGATCGTGGTTATTTTGCTCCTGTTATCTTAAACAGCGTGTACTTATTGCTTATCGAGACTTTTTCCGGTTCGAGCACTTTATCCCTAACCCGCCCAAAGCCGAATTAAAGCAAGAACAAATCCTATATGAAAAAAAGGCAAACGATTTTGGTATGAAAAAAAGACAGAGCGAATTGAATAAAAACGACATTCCCTCACTTGAAACAGCTAGTGAGAAAGGAGCATCAAACTGGTAGGAAGCTCTGTCATTAAAGCGATATTATCAAATTGACCTAACAAAAAGCGGGTTTCGTTATGGCATTGTTCTTTGCTATGGCTCGAACTCAGTGTAGATGCCATGACTATTCGCTTGCAATGAAAACTTCGCAGTGGAACATGCCCTCCCTTGTTCAAAAGGAAGATACAGGCACATCAGACAGGGGAGGGGGCTATTATGGGAAGCTCCCTAGACGGTAAGGCTAACGGACGTTGAGATTCCAGGTTCAAAACATAATTAGTGAAATTTTTCATTGAGCCAGCAAAAATTTGCCTCGAAAGTTGTAAGCAGAATGTCTACAGGTATCACAGAAACAAAAAACAGAAAAATTTGAACAAAAAATAATGTTGAGAAAGCATCGTTTTGTCGGCTTCTCTTTGCGAGTACAGCGGCCGTCCCTGCGCAATAAATGATGCTTGTATTTAATTGAGCTTTTTATTTTGTGAACGTACAAACAAGAAGTCTTGGTTATGCTAAAGGTAGAATGAATTAAGATTCGAGTTGGGTTTAGCTTGGAAGAAGGATTAGTGTTCAATGCAGGAAAATTCTTATTTTGATCAGTGCCAATTATCGGTTCTATCACCGTGGTAATTAACCAAGTCAACAATCATAGGTCAGTTTCGTTGATATTACTCGAATCCCGAACTTTGTCTGATCAAATGTCTATTTTTTTGTTGACACCCATCAACCTTGTGTCAGCCATAAATCAGGCAATAGTGATCTTTGAAACTAAGCCTTTGACCTTGAAGCGCATGATTTGTAGTATTTTTTCTAAAAAATTTGACATTTGCTGCCCCCTCTTTATAAGAATAAAGTGTGCCACACAATCACAAAATCAAGAAACATTTTCATATAAATTTCTTAATACATGAAGGTCTTAAAACAAAAAAAAACATTTTTTTTTCATATAAGCGGTTCTAAGGTCAGTTCTCTCCCGTTCAAAGCATTCTCTGCCTCTTCAAGTCCAAAACCTGGTACTAATCTAGCGCTGCATTTAAGTCAAGATTTATTGAACCCGACTGGTGGTGTTAAAAACTCTTCATCTTCACCAGAAGCAGGGTGCGTCAGTATGCCCGTTGTGTGGTTCTCAATTTGTTCTTTAGGTGCAGAACATTTCAGCAAGAAGATTTCATGAAGGGTTACAAGCCGATACATATTATTTTTGCTCAAATCTAGAAAGGACAAATTCACTGGTGTTTGTTTTAGCTTTATCGTTTTTCAATGAATTCTTTTTGCTACAAATGGCAGTATGTGGTTGTCGACATTCGCTGGCCAGCTACTGATTGTCATGTTCTAGCGGCCACAATTGGTCATTCTCCACCTTCCAGTTTTGCGGTGGCTTCGCGCTTTATAGCAGCATTAATTTTAAAATTACACAACTCTTGTTCCAATAAATTGATTGACTTCTCCTGTTTGGCATGCCTGGCTGCCGCTGATTTTAGACTATCTCTTAGCGCCTCATACTCAGCAATCATTTTGCCAATTGCTTCTTTTGTTGCCTCTTTGGCCTTATCAGGATCGCCCTTTTTTATCGATGCTCGACAAAGTGTTTTTGCCATAACGAACAACTACCTGCAAACTTCTTTAATTTCACGCAATGGCTTTGCAGATCCACTTTAGTCTGTTAGGTTTGTTACCAAAAATCGACAGGTGCTAGAATTACTGTCATGGACACATTCCGAGTCCGGGATAGACAAGACTCCACTCGGTATACTCTAGGGGAAACCTCGGATTTAACTTTTCACAACTCTGGCATGTAGTTTACATATTCACCATTTGAGGGTCTCGCTGAATGCTTTTTTGCAAAAACAGTTTTGCTTCTTTTTGTATATTCTCATTAATTTTAGTCTTAATCAAAAGAGTTTTCTTTTTGTTGACCTTGACGTTTTCACCCTTTGGTCTATTTTTCAAGGCTATTCTTTGTTTGGTCTTAAACTCAAGATAATTTTTCCCTTCCTAAACGCCAACTGAAGATGTTTTTGTCTTTTTTAGACAACAAACACTATGAAACACTTTTTTCTTCAACGACTAGTTTTCTTTTTCTTTTATTTTCTCAATGCTTTCAAGTGTTGACCACTAGATTATTTTTTTAACTTTACGTTTTTTTAATTTTTTTGGTCTTTTAGTTAAGGCTATTCTTTTATTTGGTCTTGATCTCACAAAACTTCCTTTTTTTATTAGTCTTGAACTTGAGTCATTTTCATCGTTTCTGTTATTTAACCGACACTTTAAATGCTCTTTTTCTTCATCTTTTTGCTCGCGGCGTTCGCATTTTTTGCTCACAGCGTTCAATAATTGATATGAGTAAATTATTATACATATTTGTTCCCGTCACGGGGTTAAGATTCAGCAAAAATTGATGTCAAGATGCTACATTAGTGACTAATTCTAAAAAGATTAACGTTTTTGGAAAAAGTTTACAAACATGGACAAAGGGTAGACTTTTAAGAGCGACGAAAACGGTTGAAATGAAGATGCTGATTAGTAGCATTTAAGTCAATGTTCATTGACTAACATTACTTTTTATTATTGAGTTTCTTCAATGTCTCTACATACTGTTGAAAGAAGTTACTGTCTTCTATTTTGAAAAAAATTGTTTACAGCGGTTTGTATGCTTTGAAAGTACAAATACGATACAAAATTTTGATAAAAGGGTCCAAATATGTAATAGAAGAAACATTCTGACCCTCTAATAACAAAGGAACTTCTTCTGTGCGAAAAGGAAATTCAATTATTGATGCTCAAATCTTGGCGAAATTATTGCCGAACTACTTAAACGGATCTTGCTCTTTCATTAAGATTTCCTGGCTCGAAGAACGCTACTGACGAAATCACATCAGGTTTGGATTTTAAAAGCATGGCTTGAATTTTCAGTCGTTGAATCTCACAATGGTGTGTTCTGATCTTCATGAAAAAAACTCCCTCCCTTAGGGTAGTTCAAAGCTAAAGTCGTCAACAAAGCTCCAAAAAAACATTTCCATGGTTACTTAAAGTTTAACAATTGCCAATTCTGAATTTTTTGGAGTAAAAAAACACTTGAAACTCAGGTTATTTTAACTTGCTGTCCGCACAAAAACCGCTTTTTCCTCTAAAACCTCCCATAAAAAACCTCAATATTTATTTTTTGCAAAAATTTTTAGCTAATAAAGGTTGCCTTGTTGTTATCAAAAAGTTTTGCAGAGTTACCCCTATTAAAGAGTTTATTAGATTGACTTAGGTTTGTTTCTGTTGATTATCAAAAAAAAAACATTTGATTTGTCGGTTTTCAAAAAATGTTGTTTTTGATTAAAACAATTATTCAAAAACATAGGGAGAACCTATAATTTGCTTCTCTATAGCGGTTATCCCCAAATAGTTCCAATGTAAACCTTTGCATTGATTACAACGTTTCAAAATATTTTTTCTCCTGTTGGTGAAACCCCCGCAGTTGGTCATTCTCCATTCTCCAGTTTTGCGGTGGCTTCGCTCCTTTAAGCAGCATTAATTTTAAAAAATACCCAACTCTTGTTCCAATAAATTGATTGATTTCTCCGTTTTGGCATGTCTGACTGACGTTAATTTTAGACTATCTCTTAGCGCCTCACACTCAGCATTCAGTTTGCCCATTGCTTCTTTTGTTGCCTCTTTGGCCTTATCAGGATCGCCCAATTTTTATCGATGCTCGAGAGACTTTTTGCCAAAATGAACAACTACCTTTAAACTTCTTTAGTTTCACGCAATAACTTTGCAGATCCAATTTTGTCTGTTAAGCTCGTGACCAAAAACCGACAGGTGCCAGAATTACTTTCATGGACACATTCCGAGTCAGGTATAGACAAAACTCCACTCGGTATACTCTAGGCGAAACCTCGGATTTAACTTTTCACAACCCTGGCATGCATTTTACATATTCACCGTTTGTGGGTCTCGCTGAATTCTTTTTTTTTCAAAAACGGTTTTGCTTTTTTTTGTATTTTCTCATTAATTTTAGTCTTGATTACTAGACTTTACTCTTTTTTGACCTTGAATTTTTCACCTTTTTTAAGTCTTGTACTCAAAGCTATTTTTTTCTTGGTCTTGAAATCAAGACAATCTATCTGCCTTTAGACGCGAATTTGAGAAGTTTTTGTATTTTTTACACAACCAACACTTTCAAAAACAACTTGTTTTCTTTTTTCTGTATATTCTCAATATTTTTTAATCTTGAACATTGACGTTTTTCTCATTTTTTGGTCTTTTATTTAAAGCTTGGTCTTGATCTCACAAAAATCCCTTTTTTTGGTTAGTCTTCTACTCGAGACGTTTTCATCGTTTTTGTTACACAACCTACTCTTTTGAATACTCTTTTTCTTCAATTATTTTTCTCTCGGCGTTCGCGTTTTTTTTTGCGCTCGGCGTTCATTATTTGATATGGGTATATGATTATAAATATGTGTTCCCGTCACGGGGTTAAAAGTCGGCAAAATTTGATACAAGATGCTCCATTAGTGACTAATCCTAAGTAGATGAAAATTTTTGGAAAAATATTGTAAATATTGCAAAAAAAATTACAAAAATATTACAAAATAAGACAAGGGGTAGACTTTTGAGACTGACTAAAATGGTTGAGGTATAGATCCTGATCACTAGCATTTAAAGCCAACCTCATTGGCCAATGATATATTTCATTATTGAGTTTCTTCAATTTCTCTCCATACTGTTGAAAAAATTTGCCATCTTCTATTTTGACAACAATTGTGTACAGCGGTTGGTATGCTGTGAAGGTACAATTACAATTATAATTTTTTATGAAAAGGTCCAAATATGTAATAGAAGAAACATTCTGACCCTGTATCAACACAGGAACTTCATATGAGCAAAAGAGAATTTCAGTTACTGATGCTCTCATCTTGGCAAATTTATTACCAAACTGATTAACCGGATCTTGCTCTTTCAATATGAGTTCCGGGCTCAAAGAACACTTATGACAAAATCACAATATGTTTGGAAAATTAAGCATGGTTTGACTTTTCCATCGTTGAATCTCAAATTGATGTGTACTGATTTGCATGAAAAAATTTCCTCCCTTCGGGTAGTTCAAAGTTAAAGTTGTCAATAAAGCTCAAAAGAAGCATTTCCATGGCTACCTAAGAATTACCAATTGCCAGTTATGAAATTTTGGAGTAAAAATACACGGAAGTTAGGTTAATTCCACTAGCTGTCTACACGAAAACCACTATAAAAACATAAATTTTTACTTGCACAAATTTTTAGCAAATAAAGGTTGACTTGTTGTTACCAAAAATTTTTGCAGTCATCCTTATTAAAGCGTTTGACAGATTTACTTTGGTTTGGTTTTCTTGATTGTCAAAAAAAAAACACTTTTTATGTCCGTTTGCAAAAAATGATGTTTTGATGAAAACAATTTTTAAAAAACATAGGGGAACCTTGAAATTGAATTTGCTTCTTTGTAGCGGTTATCCCCAAATTGTTCCAATGTAAACTTTTGCATTGATTACAACGTTTCAAATTAGTTTTTTCCTGTAGGTGAAACCCACACAATTGGTCACTCTCCATCTTCCAGTTTTGCGGTGGCTTCGCGCTTTATAGCAGCATTAATTTTTAAATTACACACCTCTTGTTCCAATAAATTGATTGATTTCTTTTGTTTGGCATGTCTAGCTGCCGCTGGAATTAGACTATCTCTTAGCGCCTTACAGTCAGCAATCATTTTGCCCATTGCTTCTTTTGTTGCCATTTTGGCCTTATCAGGATCGCCCAATTTTTATCGATGCTCGACAAAGTCTTTTTTGCCATAACGAACAACTACCTTTAAACTTTTTTATTTTCACGCAATGGCTTTGCAGATCTACTTTAGTCTGTTAGGCTCGTGAACAAAAATCTACAGGTGCCAGAATTACTGTCATGGACACATTCCGAGTCAGGTATAGACAAAACTCCACTCGGTATACTCTAGGGAAAAACTCGGATTTAACTTTTCACAACTCTGGCATGTACTTTACATATTCACCGTTTGTGGGTCTCGCTGAATGTTTTTTTCGTAAAAACATTTTTTTTGCTTTTTTCTGTATTTTTTCATTAATTTTAGTCTTGATTACTAGACTTTTCTTATTTGAACTTGACGTTTTCACTTTTTTTTTGGTCTTGTACTCAAGGCTATTCTTTTTTTGGTCTTGAAATCAAGAAATTCTATCTCGATTTAGACGCGAACTCGAGACCGTTTTTTATTTTTTTACACAACCAACACTTTCAAGTACTTTTTTCTTCAACAACTTGTTTCCTTTATTCTGTATATTCTCAATATTTTTTAATCATGACCACTAGACATTTTCTGACATTGACGTTTTTCTCATTTTTTGGTCTTTTACTTAAAACTATTCTTTCATTTGGTCTTGATCTCACAAAAATCCCTTTTTTGGTTAGTCTTGAACTCGAGACATTTTCATCGCTTTTGTTACACAACCGACTCTTTTGAATACTCTTTTTCTTCAATTCTTTTTCTCTCGGCGTTGGCTTTTTTTTGCGCTCGGCGTTCATTATTTGATATGGGTATATGATTAAAAATATGTGTTCTCGTCACGGGGTTAAAAATCGGCAAAAATTTGCTACAAAATGCTCCATTAGTGACTAATCCTATGTAGATGAATATTTTTGGAAAAATATTATAAATATTGAAAAAAAATAACAAAAATATTACAAAATAAGACAAGGGGTAGACTTTTGAGACTGACTAAAACGGCTGAGGTTTAGATCCTTATTACTAGTTTTTAAAGCCATATTCATTGGCCAATGATTTATTTCGTCATTGAGTTTCTTCATTTTCTCTCCATACTGTTGAAAGTACTTGCCATCTTCTATTTTGAAAACAATTGTGTACAGCAGTTTGTATGCAGTGAAGGTACAAATAAGATTTAAATATTTGATAAAAAGGTCCAATTATATAATAAAAGAAACAATTTGACCCTGTATCAACAAAGGAAATTCATCTGACCAAAATGGAATTTCAGTTATTGATGCTCCCGTCTTGGCAAATTTATTACCGAACTAATTAAACGGCTCTTGCTCTTTCAATATGAGTTCCGGTCTCAAAGAACGCTTATGACAAAATCACAACATGTTTGGAAATTTAAGCATGGTTTGATTTTTCCATCGTTGAATCTGAAATTGATGTGTTCTGATCTGAATGAGAAAAATTCCCTCCCTTCGGGTTGTTCAAAGTTAAAGTTGTCAATAAAGCTCAAAAGAAGCATTTCCATGGTTACTTAAAAAATACCAATTGCTAGTTCTGAGTTTTTTGAAATAATAAACAAATGGAACTCAGGTTATTTTTAGCTGCTGTCCTCACGAAAACCACTTTTTCCTCTAAAATTTCTAATGAAAAACCTCAATTTTTTTTATTGCACAAATTTCTAGCTAATAAGGGTTGCCTTGTTGTTACCAAAAATTTTTGCAGAGTCATCCTTGTTAAAACGTTTAATAGATTTACTTTGGTTTGGTTTTCCTGATTATCAAAAAAAAAACATTTTACTTGTCCGTTTTCAAAAAATGATGTTTTGATGAAAACAATTTTTCAAAAACATATGGGAACCTTGAAATTGAATTTGTTTCTTTTAGCGGTTATCCCCAAATTGTTCCAATGTAAACTTTTGTCTTGATTCAACGCTTCCGTTTATTTTTCCTCTTGCAGGTGAAACCCACTCTAAAGGTTCAGCATACATAGCACCATAGAGGGTATCTTTTTTATGAAGGTTTGGCTATCCCCTCAATTTAACTGGTTTCAATCGCCTGTCAATTGGTTTAGCTAAGAAAAGTTGTCATACATCAAAAATGTTTTCCTTAAAGGTCGTATCTTCAAAACCTGGTAAGGCAGAAGTTTTGTTGTGCCAAACCTTTCTACAAGTTCCATCATTTAAAGGTATTTTGATATTAAGAGGCTTTCGTTTTCTTTGACAAAAACAACATCCTCATATGCGTAGCTATTTTTGAGTGCAGAAACTGTGTATAAGGCTTCATACTTCAAAAACTTTATTTTTATCTATGGTTAAATTTTGAGATATAAACTTTCTGCTATTTTTTCGATATTCGAATTCTCTTCTCACAGTTTGTACTGTGAAACAGAGAATACATTTTTGTTGAAATCATATTGTATTAATTGAACCCGTATTATTTGATACAAAGTGAAGGAGAAGCAAGGTTGGCTAGTATTAACAGTTACAAACAATGTGAGCCTCCTTCACACGATGACCCCAACGAACTTGTGTTTCTTTTAGATTTTAGAATCCATTAATTCTCTTGTGTTTTTCCTGAAACAAAAATATCATTAGTTTTGTGACTACTGAAGAACTCTTAAAATTGCTAAATATTAATCTTTCAAACTTTTAGCAACCAATTTTTATCTGCTGCTAGATCTTGTAGCAATTTTTTGCGCCTTCGAAAATCTTTTAAATTTTTTCTCTGTACTTTTTGTTTTACTACTCGGTTCTTGCAGCTTTTTCTCCAACTTTGAAATTCGTGTTTTGTGCTGTTTTCTTTATAGTTTTGTCTCTAGGCCCCAAAGATTATTCACTCCTTAGTCGTCATCTTTTTTGCCTTCTCTTGCCTTCGGGAGTTTTTTGCTCGGATTCCTTAGATTCATTCTCAAACGTTTCGTTTGCAGCATTTAGTGGATTTAAGCATTCTCGGCTTCGGGTTGATCTTCTGGTTTTAGATTACTTTCACTGTAATTGAATCTTTATATTTCAATTAGATCATCATTTTCTGAGTTTTCCAAAAAATATTTTCCTCATCCTTAACTGTTGTTTTTTTGCCTGAGACTCAGGTGCAAATGTATTTTCTCTCTTCCTCAGTATTTTGGTAATCAATCTTGGCGGCGGATCTTAACTTTTTCTTCGTCTTTTTATCCACCACATTGAAATTCAAATAACTTCTGACTTCGCCCAAGACATAATGTCTTCTATAGAAAGAGGTAAATTTTTTTCTTCTCCCTTTTTTCAAGACAATCTATCTGCCTTTAGACGCGAATTTGAGAAGTTTTTGTATTTTTTACACAACCAACACTTTCAAAAACAACTTGTTTTCTTTTTTCTGTATATTCTCAATATTTTTTAATCTTGACCACTAGACATTTTTTGACGTGGACGTTTTTCTCATTTTTTGGTCTTTTATTTAAAGCTTGGTCTTGATCTCACAAAAATCCCTTTTATTGGTTAGTCTTCTACTCGAGACGTTTTCATCGTTTTTGTTACACAACCTACTCTTTTGAATACTCTTTTTCTTCAATTATTTTTCTCTCGGCGTTCGCGTTTTTTTTTGCGCTCGGCGTTCATTATTTGATATGGGTATATGATTATAAATATGTGTTCCCGTCACGGGGTTAAAAGTCGGCAAAATTTGATACAAGATGCTCCATTAGTGATTAATCCTAAGTAGATGAAAATTTTTGGAAAAATATTGTAAATATTGCAAAAAAAATTACAAAAATATTACAAAATAAGACAAGGGGTAGACTTTTGAGACTGACTAAAATGGTTGAGGTATAGATCCTGATCACTAGCATTTAAAGCCAACCTCATTGGCCAATGATATATTTCATTATTGAGTTTCTTCAATTTCTCTCCATACTGTTGAAAAAATTTGCCATCTTCTATTTTGACAACAATTGTGTACAGCGGTTGGTATGCTGTGAAGGTACAATTACAATTATAATTTTTTATGAAAAGGTCCAAATATGTAATAGAAGAAACATTCTGACCCTGTATCAACACAGGAACTTCATATGAGCAAAAGAGAATTTCAGTTACTGATGCTCTCATCTTGGCAAATTTATTACCAAACTGATTAACCGGATCTTGCTCTTTCAATATGAGTTCCGGGCTCAAAGAACACTTATGACAAAATCACAATATGTTTGGAAAATTAAGCATGGTTTGACTTTTCCATCGTTGAATCTCAAATTGATGTGTACTGATTTGCATGAAAAAATTTCCTCCCTTCGGGTAGTTCAAAGTTAAAGTTGTCAATAAAGCTCAAAAGAAGCATTTCCATGGCTACCTAAGAATTACCAATTGCCAGTTATGAAATTTTGGAGTAAAAATACACGGAAGTTAGGTTAATTCCACTAGCTGTCTACACGAAAACCACTATAAAAACATAAATTTTTACTTGCACAAATTTTTAGCAAATAAAGGTTGACTTGTTGTTACCAAAAATTTTTGCAGTCATCCTTATTAAAGCGTTTGACAGATTTACTTTGGTTTGGTTTTCTTGATTGTCAAAAAAAAACACTTTTTATGTCCGTTTGCAAAAAATGATGTTTTGATGAAAACAATTTTTAAAAAACATAGGGGAACCTTGAAATTGAATTTGCTTCTTTGTAGCGGTTATCCCCAAATTGTTCCAATGTAAACTTTTGCATTGATTACAACGTTTCAAATTAGTTTTTTCCTGTAGGTGAAACCCACACAATTGGTCACTCTCCATCTTCCAGTTTTGCGGTGGCTTCGCGCTTTATAGCAGCATTAATTTTTAAATTACACACCTCTTGTTCCAATAAATTGATTGATTTCTTTTGTTTGGCATGTCTAGCTGCCGCTGGAATTAGACTATCTCTTAGCGCCTTACAGTCAGCAATCATTTTGCCCATTGCTTCTTTTGTTGCCATTTTGACCTTATCAGGATCGCCCAATTTTTATCGATGCTCGACAAAGTCTTTTTTGCCATAACGAACAACTACCTTTAAACTTTTTTATTTTCACGCAATGGCTTTGCAGATCTACTTTAGTCTGTTAGGCTCGTGAACAAAAATCTACAGGTGCCAGAATTACTGTCATGGACACATTCCGAGTCAGGTATAGACAAAACTCCACTCGGTATACTCTAGGGAAAAACTCGGATTTAACTTTTCACAACTCTGGCATGTACTTTACATATTCACCGTTTGTGGGTCTCGCTGAATGTTTTTTTGTAAAAACATTTTTTTTTGCTTTTTTCTGTATTTTTTCATTAATTTTAGTCTTGATTACTAGACTTTTCTTATTTGAACTTGACGTTTTCACTTTTTTTTTGGTCTTGTACTCAAGGCTATTCTTTTTTTGGTCTTGAAATCAAGAAATTCTATCTCGATTTAGACGCGAACTCGAGACCGTTTTTTATTTTTTTACACAACCAACACTTTCAAGTACTTTTTTCTTCAACAACTTGTTTCCTTTATTCTGTATATTCTCAATATTTTTTAATCATGACCACTAGACATTTTCTGACATTGACGTTTTTCTCATTTTTTGGTCTTTTACTTAAAACTTTTCTTTCATTTGGTCTTGATCTCACAAAAATCCCTTTTTTGGTTAGTCTTGAACTCGAGACATTTTCATCGCTTTTGTTACACAACCGACTCTTTTGAATACTCTTTTTCTTCAATTCTTTTTCTCTCGGCGTTGGCTTTTTTTTGCGCTCGGCGTTCATTATTTGATATGGGTATATGATTAAAAATATGTGTTCTCGTCACGGGGTTAAAAATCGGCAAAAATTTGCTACAAGATGCTCCATTAGTGACTAATCCTATGTAGATGAATATTTTTGGAAAAATATTATAAATATTGCAAAAAAATTACAAAAATATTACAAAATAAGACAAGGGGTAGACTTTTGAGACTGACTAAAACGGCTGAGGTTTAGATCCTTATTACTAGTTTTTAAAGCCATATTCATTGGCCAATGATTTATTTCGTCATTGAGTTTCTTCATTTTCTCTCCATACTGTTGAAAGTAATTGCCATCTTCTATTTTGAAAACAATTGTGTACAGCAGTTTGTATGCAGTGAAGGTACAAATAAGATTTAAATATTTGATAAAAAGGTCCAATTATATAATAAAAGAAACAATTTGACCCTGTATCAACAAAGGAAATTCATCTGACCAAAATGGAATTTCAGTTATTGATGCTCCCGTCTTGGCAAATTTATTACCGAACTAATTAAACGGCTCTTGCTCTTTCAATATGAGTTCCGGTCTCAAAGAACGCTTATGACAAAATCACAACATGTTTGGAAATTTAAGCATGGTTTGATTTTTCCATCGTTGAATCTGAAATTGATGTGTTCTGATCTGAATGAGAAAAATTCCCTCCCTTCGGGTTGTTCAAAGTTAAAGTTGTCAATAGAGCTCAAAAGAAGCATTTCCATGGTTACTTAAAAATTACCAATTGCTAGTTCTGAGTTTTTTGAAGTAAAAAACAAATGGAACTCAGGTTATTTTTATCTGCTGTCCTCACGAAAACCACTTTTTCCTCTAAAATTTCTAATGAAAAACCTCAATTTTTTTTATTGCACAAATTTCTAGCTAATAAGGGTCGCCTTGTTGTTACCAAAAATTTTTGCAGAGTCATCCTTGTTAAAACGTTTAATAGATTTACTTTGGTTTGGTTTTCCTGATTATCAAAAAAAAAACATTTTACTTGTCCGTTTTCAAAAAATGATGTTTTGATGAAAACAATTTTTCAAAAACATATGGGAACCTTGAAATTGAATTTGTTTCTTTTAGCGGTTATCCCCAAATTGTTCCAATGTAAACTTTTGTCTTGATTCAACGCTTCCGTTTATTTTTCCTCTTGCAGGTGAAACCCACTCTAAAGGTTCAGCATACATAGCACCATAGAGGGTATCTTTTTTATGAAGGTTTGGCTATCCCCTCAATTTAACTGGTTTCAATCGCCTGTCAATTGGTTTAGCTAAGAAAAGTTGTCATACATCAAAAATGTTTTTCTTAAAGGTCGTATCTCCAAAACCTGGTAAGGCAGAAGTTTTGTTGTGCCAAACCTTTCTACAAGTTCCATCATTTAAAGGTATTCTGATATTAAGAGGCTTTCGTTTTCTTTGACAAAAACAACATCCTCATATGCGTAGCTATTTTTGAGTGCAGAAACTGTGTATAAGGCTTCATACTTCAAAAACTTTATTTTTATCTATGGTTAAATTTTGAGATATAAACATTCTGCTATTTTTTCGATATTCGAATTCTCTTCTCACAGTTTGTACTGTGAAACAGAGAATACATTTTTGTTGAAATCATATTGTATTAATTGAACCCGTATTATTTGATACAAAGTGAAGGAGAAGCAAGGTTGGCTAGTATTAACAGTTACAAACAATGTGAGCCTCCTTCACACGATGACCCCAACGAACTTGTGTTTCTTTTAGATTTTAGAATCCATTAATTCTTTTGTGTTTTTCCTGAAACAAAAATATCATTAGTTTTGTGACTACTGAAGAACTCTTAAAATTGCTAAATATTAATCTTTCAAACTTTTAGCAACCAATTTATATCTGCTGCTAGATCTTGTAGCAATTTTTTGCGCCTTCGAAAATCTTTTAAATTTTTTCTCTGTACTTTTTGTTTTACTACTCGATTCTTGCAGCTTTTTCTCCAACTTTGAAATTCGTGTTTTGTGCTGTTTTCTTTATAGTTTTGTCTCTAGGCCCCAAAGATTATTCACTCCTTAGTCGTCATCTTTTTTGCCTTCTCTTGCCTTCGGGAGTTTTTTGCTCGGATTCCTTAGATTCATTCTCAAACGTTTCGTTTGCAGCATTTAGTGGATTTAAGCATTCTCGGCTTCGGGTTGATTTTCTGGTTTTAGATTACTTTCACTGTAATTGAATCTTTATATTTCAATTAGATCATCATTTTCTGAGTTTTCCAAAAAATATTTTCCTCATCCTTAACTGTTGTTTTTTTTGCCTGAGACTCAGGTGCAAATGTATTTTCTCTCTTCTTCAGTATTTTGGTAATCAATCTTGGCGGCGGATCTTAACTTTTTCTTCGTCTTTTTATCCGCCACATTGAAATTCAAATAACTTCTGACTTCGCCCAAGACATAATGTCTTCTATAGAAAGAGGTAAATTTTTTTCTTCTCCCTTTTTTCCAGCTGGATTAAAAACAAACACCTCTATTTTGTACTTTGGTCGTTACTTATAGCAATCACATTAACTTTTCTGGCGTTAATGCTGGACGTCCCACAAATCTTGAATCAACTGAATCAGTTTTTGTTTTCTTGCGGAAACATGGTCACTTGGTGTCTGACGTATTGCGGTCAGGGGTCTGCTATAGATCTAGGAAAAACCCATTTGTTTGGTATACTATGCATTGATGATTGGTAGACCTCATCGCTGAAGGTAGAAAATTTGACCATTTTGTTGGTATTGGCCTATGTATTTGGAGATTTCTTCTTTTGTTGTCCAGTTTTTTCTTTCAAACATCGCGTTCCTTTGTGTGTGGTGAAATGTAGATGCCCTCTGTATTCCTAATAACTATAAAGATAACGGAGTACTTTCCACATAGAATTCGAACCCTGGTCATTCTGTAAGTTAATTGGAAAACACAACCTCACTATCCAGTGTTCAACAAATTCTCTTGTCACGGTTTCTGCCTCTTGAATGGGTAAAGCTAAAGTTTTATACCATTTATTGAATTGATCTCAGGTAAGCAAAGTGTACTTGTTTGCACAAGACTCGGGCAGTAGGCCCACTGTAAGCAAGTGAATGTTGATGCTTTTGCATGGTGTCTTCTCTGAAGCACCCATCAAAAATTTAAATTTCTATCCAAATTCTGGCGTCACATTTCATAAACGGCTAACAGAGCTTTTTATATGTTTTTTGGTATGTTTTCTTCATGAGAAAATAACCTGCGCTAGTAATATCATGCAACAGTTCAAGCTCGTGGGAAGCTTTCTCACACAGTACTAGCATTTTGTGAACAGTTTTAAAGTTAGGTTCCGTTTGGTGATTTTGAGATAAAATCCGGTCCATGAGGCGGAAAATTGTATGCTGAATTCAGTCCTTCTACAACATGGATGCTCCATTTGTCTCGGTTGGATGCTCCATTTGTTTGGTTTTGGTCTTTTTTTTTGAACTATGAGTGCACTTCTTTGAGTAGGTTGTTTCTGTGCTTTGAATATCACAGTTTCACGGTCTGCAGTTTGTGTGAACACCAACCTCGGCTCCCATAGATCATATTGACTCGCTCTGCGTCCAGCTCATTGAGATTAACAAAAGACTGTTTGTTTCTCATCACAGGTGTTCATGCCGGAGTTTTTTCCAGCTCTATGATTCTCAAAGTTTTCTCACTCAATTTCTTCTATCGGTCTTGCAACCACACAGTCGGGTTCTTTGAAACTTTAGATCCAGACAGACGACCGCTCTGTGGTCAATTATAATTCGAAGGTGTTGACCAAAAAAATAGATTTTTAAACTGTTTCGTTAAATGAACATTAGCGAAAAAGTTCCCGTTCAGTTGGTGAGTAAGTACTTCGACTTTATTCAGATGTTTGCTGGAACATGCACTATCTATGTTTTCGGCTTTTTTTTTTTGTGTAGAACTTGCCCCAGTGCCTGTTGAAAAAGCATCCGTAATTAATGTCTACGGATCTTTATCATTTGAGATTCCTAATAATGAAATTCGCGAAATTATGGTCTCATATTTTCTGCAGAGAGACCTAATTATCGTCTTTTCTTCGCTGGACAAATTACTCAGACTCGAGTATACATGGTTTTCAAAATCAAATTCCACCTTTGATTTCTTTTTTAATTCAGATTTGTTTTGCAGTTTTTTTTTAATATTTCAATGGTTTCCGCCCCTCAATTTTTTATAAAAAAAAACCTGTATTTTCAAGTGGGATTCAAAACTTGAACCCTTAAAACCTCATGAACCATGTTAATTAGCAATGTCGCTATTAATGAAAATGATTTGTCTCTAATTATTTGTTGATTCGATTAAATTTTCAGTTAGTCGTGTAACATCTTCATTAACAATGTTGCATTTAATGAAACTTCTCAGTGACGTGGTGGTTCATGGTCTTCTGCTGCAATTACAAACAAATGCTTGACGCCGCGTTGTGATGGCATTGACTGTAAGTTATTCCCACTTGTCTAGCAAAATATTTCATTTTTTCTCGGATTCAAAAAATAATCAAAACTGCATAAGAATTCCATTCCTAATAAACAAGGCGTTATCTCAATTTTGGTCAGCAGAAACTCAACAATTATTTCAGAGGTGAACTTCTGAAGTTGGAAATGGATAACTGCTGACCACTTTACAAGCACATTTTCTTTTGATGGCAACTGTTAAATTTTTATTTCTCATTCGGATCTGGCTAAGTTCTCCCAGCTGCTCATATACTTAAAAGATGTGTCGCTTAAACAATTAACAGTATTTCCACTATTAATTGGGGGCATTATCAAATGGGCTGATCATTATTTTTGCACGCAAGGCCTCAACTGTGCTTTTTCCGGCAGGCAATGTTTCTGCGTAGCGAGATGAAAAAGAAGACTTAACATTTTGTGTTATTTCTTGTTTCAAAATGGACAATTTATTTTCGCAAGACTTGGGCTCCCAAATAAAAAACTTTTCCTGCATTTTCCTGATGCATGGTATCCTTGACAGCATTGGCAACTTTTTTCTTCAAAACTCAATGTTGATTTTGGCTGTTCGGCACATTTCTCGTCCAACTAATCTGGACCACTGTGTTTGCCTTCTGATGTTGGCAATCGCGCTCTAGTTTTGTACGTGGTTAGTCTATTATCAGCACTGTTTCTGGTATAGCCATTATGGTTTCTATTTATATCACCAGTCAGAGTTCATTTGAATTCTTTTGACTACGCACCTGGCAATGAAAATTTCTCATTATCTTTCCTGTTGGTTTAACTAGTCTGCAATGTTATCAAAAAACCATAAATCAAATGAACTAACTGAGAATGTTCATTCGACTGGATGGCCGAAGTCCGCGGCTCAATATCCTCCTCCTCAATTCGAGTGACTGCTTCTATTCTGATATTGCTCTTTCTAATGATTTCTCTGAAGTCCGATCCGCGTCACCTAAGTTCGTACTAAGGTCGAGTTTCACTATTATCTATGTTTTAATAGTCTTAAAAAGTTCTCTTATTTCAGTAGTCCCTTGGGGGTGCTTTTTCCAATCTAGCTGTTTCAAATCATCAAGAAAAATTGTTAATATTTTTTATCAAGCTGCTGGACTCTCCTAGCTGGCCTCACCGGAGCAGTATAAGTTTCTCTTGGTAATTTTGTCTGAAGGCTTTTACTGTCTCACTATAGCTCTTCCCCGTGTCCAACAAAAATGTACGATAAAAATTAATAGTCACCTTTCGTAATTTAACGTGAAAAATGCGGCGCTTCAAAATAAATTTCGGTGCGGTCTCGCTGCCATTTTTTTTGCCAATTTTGAAGATGTGATGATAGCTCAAAGTGTGTAACCTAACTTTTAAAAACATTTGATCCTGTAAACGGCTCCAGTAACGGCATGTTTGAGAAATACTGGGCCCTACGTGTTTTATATAGGGGCTAATTGTTTTTCAGAATAATTCCATAGTTGTGTTCGAAACCCGAACTTTTTAACACCCAAATTAAAACAGATTACAAATCTCATTGATTGTGTATTGTTTTATTGACCAAGTGGCAAAAAAACTTGAGGTTTATAGGTCTTTTTTCAAAATATCTCAAATTCAAGTACGAATGCTTTTGAAATTTTTTAATCCAGAAAACATTTGAGACCCGACTTATACTATTCGAATTTTTTTGGGGGTACTCACGTGAAAATGAGAAGATGTCAGTCTTTCATGCCACATCCCGATAACGCTCCAGGTTTTTCCTGGTTGTGATGTTGGGACGTCAACAAACTTGCGCTAAAGCTCGATTTTGTAGCAGTTTTGATTCTTTGTGCAGTTAGTACTCAGCTCACTATCAATATCAGGTGGTTTTCAATTGACATTCACTCTTTGTCGTCACTATGATGGCCGCACGTGCGCAATATATTATGAGTGTAGTTAATTAAGCGTGATTCTTTGTGAAAACACAAAGAAGAAGTCCAATGTATAAGTAACTTATGCGAAAACTAAAAGTGTTAATTTAAATTAGGATTCGACAGAGTGGTTAGATGGGAAGAAGGATTGGTGGTCTATGAAGGAATAAAATCCTCTGCTTTGGTCAGTACCAAATATCGATTCTATCATCGTGATGAATTTCAAATCAACAGTGAAATGTCAGTTTTGTTGATATTGCTCGAAGCCCGAGCTTTGTTTAATCAGATGTCCATTTTGTTTTCTTGACACCTATCGAACTTGTGTCAGCCAAAAATAAGGTAATGAATTAATTTTTAAACTAAGTCTTTGACCTTGCAGCCCATGGTGTGTAGTATTATTTTCATATACGTGTGACACTCAGACATGCACTGTTGGAGCTTGCCCAACAGCTCCGAAAACGCTAAAACAACTCACATTGACACCCTCTTCTCGAAGATAGGACAGCTACGCACACTTGTCATATTTGAGGATAAACCATCAGCTTCTATTTCTTATGAAGCTCTATTGTTTTCGTTCGGGAACGCATAGGTGGCTGGAAACTGATGATGCTTCAATTAGAGTTGTCGTTGAAAAAGGGAATTCATTAGATTAAATCCTCTGCTATCGCCATTGGTTCTTTGTTTTTATGTGTTGTCTTTTTTCAATTTTCACAGAGCTAATGTTTGCGTAATATTTTCATTTCTTGGTGCATTTGAAATATAAGAAATGTGCTCTGAAGAAGTAGTGCTGGGAAGGCCCCGACCAGCCATTATTCTCCATTGTTGGGCAGGTTCATTTTCTAAATTTGTAGTTAAGGAACTAAGTCAATTAAAATTTTATTGACAATTTTTTTCGCTATATCTAGCTTCATTAAGTCAAAAGCAACTCAGAGATAGTAGATGGACAATAAAAATGATTCCAATTTAGTTATGAGACAAAACATTAAAGTTTTGCTAAGGTTGTTTTTCGCTAAAACAAAAATTTTCCGAAGTTTTGTTTTCAATGAGGTCTTCAATTTTGTTTCAATTTTTTTTAACGCTTAAAGGTTTTCTGTGAATTTCCACCATTCCGTTTAGGGTTCAGAGCTCCTGTGTTTAGTACTCATGGTGTTCACAATGGCCTCTGCGGTGCTAAATGTTTTGCTTGAACTACAGGTTAACTCTACTTTGAACCATTATGCACTGTAAATCGCAAAAATCGATTTCTTAATTCTGTTTTTTTGGTCAAACATGGACAGTTACTCTGTTGACATAACATTCGCAAGTTTAGCCACCAATGCTCAAAGTAGTTGCAATCAACGGACTATTGCAATCTACTTCGACTATTGCAAACTACACTGCAAAATGGTTCAAGTCAGTTAAGTATGTAGAATTTGTTATCATGCTGGGATCAGAGGTTTCAGAGGTTTCAGATCCGGCAAATAATATAATGGAAACATATAACAGGAGAAAAATTGAAGAGATATCAATTCTCAGCTCATGTTGCATGGTACAATGCAGGTTTTTTCACTTCGAATCTTAAATCATGCCGTGGAGTGCATTGAGCTGCGTGCAAGTGTGACAAAAAACACTTAGTAAGATTCATAGGAAGTCACTACAAAAAAGTCATAAAAGGTAGCAACTTCAAGCTTGATACAACTGAGAAGCAACTGAACAAAAACATGAATGCGGCAGCAAAAATTCACAAAAAAAAGATTGTCGAACGAAAACCAAAAACACAATTATTTTATGAAAAGATACAATTGGGACACAAAACAAGTCGGCGTGCTAAAAGTACTGGCTGCCTGAATAACCAACACACCTGAGGAAGATTATCAAAGAGTAGCTTATGCAACAGAAAAAAGACAAAGTAGACCTGGAGGGCTGAGAGAAAAAATTAGTCCTTTTCAATCTCCTTGAGAGCGATTATCTATAGAATAATTACTTTTTCCACGAATTGTTGTCAATGGATCTAGAATGTAATCTGGCGATCTCACTCGAAAACTGCAATCTCGACAAAGTGATAGGGGAAATCAAATGAAGAACTGCTGAGCCTTTGATTCTGAGAATACTGTGATCCTGACAAGCTGTGAAACTGAAGCGACTGTTCGATTACCAGATCATAATTACAAAAAATTCTTCACAGTGTGAAAAGCTCATTTGACATGAAACCATGGCGACACTTGGTTGATGTGAGCTGACTTAGTAACAAAAAAAATCTGGTATTAAAAGAAAAGAATCAGGAAACTATGTTTTCATGTGTTCAACATCATTCGGGAAGACGGAAACGGAAAAAGTTAATATTTCAATGCGGAGGTGCGTTCATTGCTATCCGCAAAATAATCTTGCAGAGTTGATTAATCTTAGATTGGTCGCCGAAGGATGACTTGCTTTGTGTGAAAACTATTATGCTTGAAACTATTAAACTATGCAGTATCGCAGCAGTGTAAAATCTTCCCAAAGATTGCTTTCATCGATTGCCCGAAATTGATATCCAAACTTCTAACAGATTTTATGAAAAATTATTGCCCGAAAATCATTTTAATATACCAGACACAAACTAGAATACAAAAAATCGAATAAGGAAAACGATGACAGCATCAGACATTATGTAATGAATTTGAATCTGAAAATTTTGGTGCTTTTCGAAGAACACAAAAAATTTCAGATTCGAATTTATTAGTTGTTGTAGTTGTAGTTGTAGTTGTAGTTGTTGTTGTTGTTGTTGTTGTTGTTGTTGTTGTTGTTGTTGTTGTGGTTGTTGTTGTTGTTGTTGTTGTTGTTGTTGTTGTTGTTGTTGTTGTTGTTGTTGTTGCTGTTGTTGTTGTTGTTGTTGTTGTTGTTGTTGTTGTTGTTGTTGTTGTTGTTGTTGTTTTTGTTGCTATTGTTGTTGCTGTTGCTTCTGCTGCTGCTGCTGCTGCCGTTGTTGTTGTTGTTTTGAAAGGCTTCCGTTCATAAAACTAATCGAACGAGCACATAAACGCACCAAAACTTTAAACGAGACAAACTCTGGATCATAGGTGATTTCGGTCTGCCTGGGTATTTTCATAAGAAAAAATGGTCTGGATGGGTATTTTCATAAGTCATTGTGAATGAGAATCTCAACCTGGGTCACCACCACATTTACTAATTGCTGATGGAAAAAGCTTTTTATTATCTTAGGAAACAATCAGAAGTTTCTCCGACCACAAAACTGCTTATTGGTTAGTTAGGTTTGAAAAAAAAACGGAAATTATGGACCAACGCTTAGAGGTTTTTCAACTACATTAAACGAAACAAAGCAAAACTAAACGTTGACCTTGCGAATATACTATGATCAAAACGGGAAACACGTTTTCTTGGGTTCAATATCATAATGCAGGCAACAGAAGAGTGATAGGTTAATTACGCAACACTAAGGTGTGCTAAATTCTATCTGCAAAAACATACTCACAACATACAGAAAAATAAATATAAAATATTTGGCCAATGATAACTTGTTTGGCGTACACAAAATTGTGGTTGAAGCTCTCAAAGAATGCTATATCGCAGCTGCGTACAATCTAGAGGTAGTTATTTTAATTATCCGAAACTGATATCCAAACCACCATCAATTTTATGAAAAGCAATCGCCCGTATCATTCATTGAGGAGTTTTTAATGAGCCAGACACAAAAACTAAACAAACCCATGGGCTTATGTCGCTTGGTTCAATGCAGTGATTTTGTTATGTAATCCGGTATCATGCTTGAGCGTGTACTGGTATAAAAATTTAACGAATACTCTCGTGTACGTTATAAATGTTTAAGGCGTAAATTTTTTGTCAAATGAACTCCGAAACAACTAAAAAAACTGAGCCATATCATGATAGACACAGTTATGCAACAGAAAAAAAAGAAATAAGACCCGGTTTCAGGAGAACAAAAACTTATTCTATTCAGGGTCTGTGTCTGAGAGAAATAAACAGAACCCAAAATATCGCTAGACAAATGATTAATTTTTCTCAATTCTTTTTTTTATCAAACAGACTAAATTGGAATCTAGTGTTATCAATTGCAAGTTGAGTGCGCTTTGGAAAACGGCAATATCGACAATCGATGAGAAGGAATGAGAAGCAATAAGAAGGATGACAAAGAAAGCACTCGAACAGGGTGGGAAAATCTCCTAAATTGTTTTACTCTATAAGAGCCCCAAAAAGGGAAAGACAATTCCAGAAGAAGCATGGAAAAGAAAAATTTTCCCCTAAATTTGAAGCTACTATTCGGCTATCAGAACTCAATAAAAAAATCTCAACTAACTGAAAAATTTGCAGAAAGATAACTGATCACCTCACATGATAAAACAAAAATCAGGGGAAGAAGCAGCCAGTGATTAATACAATGCAGAGGTTTTCAAAAACTACATCTGCGTCCTAGATAAACACCTGGATTTTGAAGACATTCTTCCTCTAGGCAGCTATTGTTGTAGAAGTTTAAAACTTGAGATAAAGAAAAGATGTCGTTGCTGAGTTTATGTCGCTTGGTCCAATGCAGTGGTTTCAATGTGGAATCTGGTATCATGCTTAGTTGTGTACAGTTATCATGCCTGGTTGTGTTGCTTTACAAAAATAAAACAAACTGTTTATTTGAAAAATTGACACTTTTGAGAACCAACTTATTGGAAACAAAAACGTTGCATCAAAACTACAAGAAACGAATGCCAATCAAATAGAGGGAGACGCGGTTATCTCAAGATACAATCTGGACGGAAGTAGTTTGAAAATCATTTATTGTTTTTGAAACAAATTTTGAAGCCGAGTAGCTATCAGAAGTTCAAAACAGACAAATTCATTAAAAAACACCTATGAATCCAAAGAATACTAACCTGACTTGCTAGAAATTGAGAAAAAAACCATTCAGACAAACAGAGGAAAACCCCATTTGAGCCAAAAATCAAAATGTCCCAAAATTTTGCGATGACATTTAAAGTCAAATATATATAAAAAGTCAAATACATACATATATTAGCTATCGAATGAAGACAACAGAACGATTTCATATTGTATTTTTTTTTCACTTTAGGAGACTTTTATTAAGCAAGTTGAAGCGCAAAGCAACATTTTGACAACAAAAACCGCAATAAGAACAGTCGGTCCTCAAGATTAAATGGCACTTTTGTAGAAATCAGTGTGTTAGTGTCAGCATAACTACTAGTATTTAACTATACTGCAATCAAAACTTTAAAAACTGATTATATTGTGCAAGTGCATTTAGTCCTCGTTGGAACTTCAATTATGCGATATTCTTCAAATTCAGACTCGACAACAAAATATAAAGAATAAAAAATGTCAAATTTTACAAAATTTAATAAAAACACATCGCCAAAGTCACAAAATAATGGTAACCCACAGACCAAGTTAAAAAACAGTATATGTTCAAAACAGAAGCACATGCCCAAGGGATAATCACGAGACGAATTAATCAAGAATTAAACGACGACCGCTGAAAAAATTAAAATCGAACGTTCTGTATTCAAATCTAGATTTGTTTTAATCTAAAAAGCACAATGAAAGCAAGAAAAGCCTGGTTATCAAATAGACTCTATTAAATTACAGAAAATTTGAAATTGAAACCTAATTGAGGAAAAATTAGCAAAAAGTGCCCGAAATTGGAAACAAAATGTGATCAAAATCAGTGTCAAAAGGTAAACGTTTACAAAAATTTTGAAAATCGCTAACGCCTACATAAAGATGAGTTTTCTTTTGAAAAAAAACATGTTTTAGTTTTTTACGTTGTGAATGACAGGTTTTTTAAGTGCTACTACTCACAGATCGCTACGATAAATATATCAATCGGCCAAAATTGACTGAACAAACAACAGTTGAGTATATAGTTACTCCCACCTAAAAGTGGAGTAGGAACAACTAGGGTATTAGTTATATCTATAATTTCTCCACCAAAAATTTTGAGGACGACAAATTTGGCCTCGGTTATAAAATTGATTTTGGCATACAGCTCGCGCTCAACATTTCATCAAGCTTGGTATATATAAACGGATCGAAAAAAGAAGTCATATAGATATTCATAATTTTTCCTGACTTACTTTTCATAGATGTTAAGATTCACCAATTTTGAACTGAAATACTTGCGCATGTAATTTTGATTAACATGTATGGTAAGCAATATTAATCAAACTTCCCTCTATTCGGCATAGCTTTCTTCACTATGAAGTTAACTTCAATTACAAAGCCGCAAGTTTGTAGTGTTTATCTAAAAATCAATTCAAGCCTTTTCAGTAATTGAAAACAATCAAAGTATATATAAAAAGGCGTCATTTTGCCTTAAAAGTGGGCGGCTTAGAAAATTATTTATAAGTAAAAGCGCTGAGAATTTTAGTAAACGGAGTCTTTAATAATTTTTTAGTCGTCTATGTCTTTACTCAGCACTTCATTTTAGTAGCAAAAGTGGAGACATAGACTAGATTTCTGGGTAAGTCCTTCCGGCTGTTTTCTCTGTTATCTGAACTTACAAAATAATCTAACTAAATGTCGTCTCTAATATTTTCATGCTGTGTAATGTTGCGTCCTGACTCTAAGCCTTCAGAAATAGCCAAGCGGACTGTGGGCTTAAATATTTATTTTGAGTTGCGTCAACTATTTCAAGGTTTTAGACCTTTTTGCTTTCCTCAAAATTGCTTAGATGTAATGGGTATAAACATGATTAAAGAAGAATAGTCTGTTACTATTTCACTGCGTTTACTAATCAAAGCTAATCAGTGATCACCAAATCCTTTAAAAAGAGGTTTCTGAAATTTATGCAAATATTCTTTATCCAGTCGCGAAGCTTTCTACCCACCGCTCTTTTATTTATAATCAACAAGCAAAGTGAAATGTTACCAAAGAGCTTAAATCTTTGTTCTTTGCTCTTTTTTGTAATTCCTTTTTTAGTTAATCAAGCTTGTCACTGGTTTATATCGAAAAATTTGATCCGAAAAAGAAAACCACTTTTTGAGTGTCAGGTGAGTACAGTTAACATACGCATTTTAGCAGCTTTATTGCACCTAAACTACTTTATTTGGGGCTGTCTTCTTGCAAAAAACGGGAATACATTCCTCTATTTTACGTTTTCTGAACAATTGAATAAACATATTTTATATACGTGAAAGTGTGTGAGATTTTTAAGAGACATTAGAGATGCAAACAGGTGGCATTATTTTTGATGTCTTTGATGGGTTCCCGTAGAAAATAATCGTTTCAAATTCGGCAGAATACGAATCGGACCCTAGTCTCATACTATATCAATACTGAACGTTGTGTATCGTCGGCCTAGTACTTTATCATTGTATCCTAAGAGCATCTCCCGTACCGAACCCCCAGAGACCATCAGGCCTGATTCAGAAAAAAATCAAGCAAGGTCCCATGCCTGATTCAGAGTCTGATCATGTCAAATACAAGGCTGCTAAGAGAACACTCCAGAGTCGATCTCAGGTTTCTATTGACAGAGAAAAATCCTGACTTGGGGGTCTCTGCCCAGAGAAATCCCAAGTCTTGGGTCTCTCTCTGCCAAGAGAAGGTCCAATTCTTGGGTCACTCTGTGCAGAGTACAACCAAGACTTGGTGACTTCTTGGCAGACAAGACACAAGACTTGGGATTTCTCTTGACAGAAAGGATCCAAGACTTGATTTTTCTGGACAAAGGGTTAGAATGGTGCATTTTCTAGGTTTATGGTCACTTTTAACGTAAGTTTGAGTACCTTAATGTACAAATAAAGCACCAATTTTGATTATGATTTCTATTAAAACTATGTTTCTGGCTCTTGGTATGGTATGGTCACCTTTTCAAGGCCAAAGAGGTGCAGCTTGCATTGACAGTTTTATGTGTGAAACAGTCAAACTTTTATTTGATCCACCTAACCCGCAAATATTTCGTTTTCTTTTGAATTCCAATTTACAGCTAATCTTTTTTGAGACCTAATACATAAGCGTGGGTCCTATTTGGAAACTAAACACTCAGTTTTTACTTCTATCATGGGGATATTTTTTAAATCGGTAAAGGTCAAGAGAAGAAACCGATTCTAAGACTTGGCAGAGAAACCCAAGACTTTGGTTTTTTCTCTGCCCAGAGAGGCCCCAAGTCTTGGGGTGAAGTTCACAAATTTCACCTGCAAAAGATTTTTTTGACAGAAAACGTGCAATTGGACGCCAAATTTGTACACGAGTTGCCCTCATTAAATTAAAAACATTGGATCTTCATGATGTCAACCTTAACTCTGCTCAGAGAACCGCACGACTTGGGTTCTGCACTTCCCTGAAAAACCCAAGTCTTGGCCTCTCTGTGCCCAGAGATGTTTCAAGTCTTGGATCAGCTACCCAAGTCTTGGCATCTCTCTGCCAAGACTTGGCCTCCGGAAAATCTCTGAATCAGGCCTGATGGGCTCTGGGGGTTCGGTACGGGCTTGCTATACTCATTATGTGCAGAAAAATTCTCATAGATATTTTGTTTCCTCTAAAGAGAATGAGCATCTCTAATTTTGATTCTCAAGATGTACGTAGGAAAATCATGAAAACACATTAAAATTTCGAAACAAAGAACTTTTTGAGCATGATTGAGAACCCATCAGAAGCAGTAAATTCAGACTAAAACCAGCAAAAACACGCCAAAAAACAAGAACCTGGCAAATTTGGACAAAATTTTGGGGGTTTTTATTGATTTTATTTCCAATTTTCATGAAAATTTGCATTAATGTCCCTATACGAAAATAGACAACGAAAAGAGACAAAGAAAAACCTTTTTTATTTATTATTTAAGCAATTTTTGTTTTTTCTTTGTTTATTACAGACCACGAGTGTTTACTGTCATAGTCGATTTTCTGACAGCTCGCTTTTAAGTGTAAATGAGGCTCCATGATTTGTATATATATATATATATATATATATATATATATATATATATAATATAATACACACACACACACACATATATATATATATATATATATATATATATATATATATATATATATATGTATATATATATGTGTGTGTAATGTTTCAAATGAAAAGTGCATAGAAATTCAGACTCTACTTGAGATGTTTTTATTGATTAACGTTTGATTTTAACGGCCTAGAACCGTTTTCTTGCTAAATTAAATAGATTTTTTAATTTTTGTTTTTGCCAGTGTTTGTTGTTTTTTTTCGGATCGTAGCATTTTTCCTTGTCTCAGTAATCACCGTTCCCAGTGACTCCGATGGAGTTACATGAGAACCTATCTTGTAGTTTTTTGATGAAAATTGATGGTTGTTATGACTTTGCCGCTTTTCATTCTTGTTCTTCTTGACTTGTCATCAAGTCTGATTAACGACAAGTTCCATGTGCTTTGAAGTAAAAAACAAGTTTAATTGTTTAGTTTAGGGTTTACCTGAGGCTATTTTGACGTTGTAAAATATAGATTGAGTTTGACCAAAAAGGGAAAAGGACGTTTTTGTGTTTTGTTGTTGTTCTCGTCTCCGTAGTACTATTAATGTTGTTTAATTCATTTAATGGTTCGCGTTTAAAACAATTTGATTTAATCACTAACCACATAATTTCAAACGTTATGTGTATAATTGAAAAATTTTTCTTCCTCTTCCTCATTTTGTAGAAAATGAAGTCAAAAATGTGGATGAGCGGAGTCGGAACATTATGTGCGAACGCACATTATTGAGCCTGTTGGTCTCATTTTCTTTAAACTTTAGGGAATATTTAATGTTTTAATGTGTTCAAAAATGGGAAATAATCAGATTCTTGAATTCCATATAAGGAGCACATATCAAGTTCTTGGTCTCCAATGACCATCCCAGCCAGGTTAATTTTTCCTATCATAAATTTTATTTAACTTTCCTGAGCGGATTAACATCAAGTCGTCTCATTCATTTTACAGCATACTGTATACACAGAGAACAGATAATTTTTATGGTGTCATTGTCGCTTTCAATCGCTGGTCAAGATTGCAGTTTTATTATTAGCAATGAATATGATAATAGATAGGGGTGATTTTGCTTGTTTATTGCACTCATTTAGAAAGTATCAAAATAATTTCTCCGTCAAACTTATTTGTTTTATTTTATTATCATTTACTACTTCTCATCGCACTAGTTTAATACTTTGATCTCACGAATTACATTTTTTCAAGTGTGTTTGCAGGAAATTGTCAAATTATTTCATCTTTATTTTTCTAATGATTTCCGCGATATTTTCCCTCTGGAAATATCTACGACAACCCATGGTTGGTTGTAATTCACATTAAGCAATTCGGGGCCGGGGGCGTTTTAGTGCAAAGATTAAAACATGAACTGAATGGGAGGAAGTTAAAATTCATAACAACACAAAATCCTCTATAATTTTTAAAATAAGTTTGCGACGGTTTTTTATTTTTTGAGAAAGACTTACCGTCTCCGCTTGATGCCTTTTATAGATTCACTTTTCTGGTTTCCGTTGCAAAAATTGAGATTGTGAAGATTAAATATTCTCTCGAAATATTTACAAAAATTATTACCCCATTGTGTTTTAAAATGCTTGAGGCTTTTTCACAGCACAATTTGTATATTAAAAGCATATATACTTTTCACGCATCATTTACATATTTGAATTTTGTACTGGACAAATTTATAGCTTGTTGTTGATCACATTCAGTGATTTTTTGTTCAACTCGAAGTAAACTTTTTCAGCTGAAGTGTGAAAACTCATGTTTGATTACTAGTTGAAGTGAAAATATTTACATTACTCAAGAACTCGTCAAAAAACAAAAAGCAAATTAATATAAAATTTATCTCGTGAACTAATTCTGGTTTATAGCTTGCACAAATTTGAGGAAAAATTTACAGAATTTTCAACTTAATTTGACTTAATCTATCTTTAGCGTCTATGTTGTTCCTCAAAATTCTTCGTCTGATTAACTTTCTTATTATTACTTCCTAAAATTCTACCTTTGCCTGCCATAAATGCAATTGAAAAGAATTCTAATTTTGACTATCTTCAGAGAAAGCCTAAATTGAAAATTGACGCCTAATTACCGCGTACAGGTTTGTTTTCAATTCCCATTTCAGGGAACATTTTGAAAACGAATCCGCCACTCAACAAAACAAAAGCCTGCATGTTTTAAAAGCCAACAAAATGTTTCTAGTGGTTGTTATTGTTTTTACTCATTGACGCATTCAAACTCTCTGTCACAATAAAAAAATGCTTAGGAACAAAATCGCGTTGAGTGTTTCCAAATTTATTTTTATTTTTATTTCGTTTTGATGTGACACGCAACGTAGAAGTAGCATCAATTAAAAATTCATCAATTTATTCAGAGCATATTTGTTTATGATGCAATCAGTTTGACTTTTTCCATTTTTTCCATGGAAAGACCATCTGCCAGTTGTGTTTTCCATACAATTTCCACCTAGATTTAGTTTCGGTCTGTTGGTTTAATTGCACTCGAGCATCAAAGATAGAGCAAATTGTTAGGAATCCCTTTTTAGGTCTAAGACCCGTGCAATGGCATTGCTTTTGTGCATACTCTAGGCGACAAATAGCGCCACCTTGTTCAGAAATTAGCGAAATTACAATTGATATTACATCGTTATTATTATAATCTAATCTTAGCTAATCTTTTCCCGTCCAAGTTACCCCAAATTTCATGCACTGAATGAAGAGATAAGATTACTGAAACAGGGAATAAAAATTACTCTTAAATATTGATACTTAATTGTTACTTGAACTTTCTTCAGGCTTTTGACCTTTCTTCAGTAGTTTCGGCTCTTTCATTCCACATCAGTCTGCCTGCTGTTGATAGAACTGGTAAGCTTTTAAATTTGAAAATTGTTACAATACTTGAAATAAGGGATAAACCGAATCACATTTGCTGCTGGTCAGCAAAATTAAAGATGATGAGTAAATTTGAAATACGGTTTCAAAAAAAACATCAGTTTTGGAGGGTCAGATTTGATCACCTAAACAAATGAATTTGCCTCTTGTCTTAGTCCATTTGTCCATTTTGTAGGAAACCACACCTTGGGATGGAAATTGGAATCAATGGCTTCACTTAAGTTCATTTAGCCTAAAATTTGCTTTTGGAAATTTTGTAACAATCGGCAAATAGTTTTCCAAACCAACATCTAATACAAGGGACTTTAATGCAATTATTTACCAGTAAAGTTTGCAATCGTTTCTGTGCAATTAGCATGCTGTTAACATATATTGTGGAAAACAAGGACAAATGCTAGTTTTTATATTGCCTAGTTTTTAGCAAGAAAATGTCCCGACAAGCAACTCAATACTCGAAACAACTAAATAAATTATTTGAAAGCCAACCTATTTCTTAAAAATATGTTTTCGGCTTAAAGCGAGGAAATGAACTATCCCGTGTTGAGGAATTTCGTTTTTCACTTGTAAGAAATCGTCGTTTTTTGATCGTTTTCCTTAGACAAAAACGATCAAAGCCCTTACGTGGTAATCGTCGTTTTGTTCGTTATTTCGTCGTTATTTTTATGTAAGAAATGATCGTTTTTTCGTCGTTATTTTTTTGTAAGAAATGATCGTTTTTTCGTTGTTATTTTTATGTAAGAAATGATCGTTTTTTCGTCGTTATTTTTTTGTAAGAAATGATCGTTTTTACGTCGTTATTTTTATGTAAGAAATGATCGTTTTTTCGTCGTTAATTTTTTGTAAGAAATGATCGTTTTTTTTTCGTCGTTTTCGTCGTTTTATCGTCGTTTTCGTCGTTTTTCCGTCGTTTTTTCGTCGTTTCTTACATGTGGAATAGTATATAAAATAGCAAACTTCTGTCGGAAAATTATCTCAAGTCAGTTTAAAAAAACTGACTTTGTTGAGATTTTTCCAGTATGTTCTGGGTGTGTTCCCCTCCTCCTTATCTCAACCGGGCTGGGGACCGGCTACGGCGGAGTTACAAACAAACAACTATAGGAGATTTTGAGCAGAGCATTCGGTAAAAAAAACCGGGCTCAAGCTCCATCTCCAAAAATAAAAGGCGACCGAAGATGAACCAGACCGAAGAGAACCCGAAAAATCGACCGCACGCCAAATACGTCCCCAACATGAGGTGCACAAAATCCCAGCGGGGGGGAAACCGACTAACCGGCGTCTCAACGGGGCAGGGAGGGGGGTGCACCTCATGAGGGCCCGAGGCCCTCACCTTAGAATAATAGTAAGATAAAAAGACATTCTTAAAACTACTTATTTGAAATAATCGCAAATTTCCTTATGAAAAACTAACTTTTTTCCTAGGCAAGCTGTACCAAAAATTCTTTTTGTCTCAGAGTCTACCTACCCTGGGAATACTACATACCAAGTTTGGTTTGATTTGAACAACTTCTTGACCCGGTAAAAAAGACCTATTCTTAAAATTACTTATTTGAAATAATCGCAAATTTCCGTACGAAAAACTAACTTTTTTCCTAGGCAAGCTGTACCAAAAATTCTTTTTGTCTCAGAGTCTACCTACCCTGGGAATACTACATACCAAGTTTGGTTTGATTTGAACAACTTCTTGACCCGGTAAAAAAGACCTATTCTTAAAATTACTTATTTGAAATAATCGCAAATTTCCGTACGAAAAACTAACTTTTTTCCTAGGCAAGCTGTACCAAAAATTCTTTTTGTCTCAGAGTCTACCTACCCTGGGAATACTACATACCAAGTTTGGTTTGATTTGAACAACTTCTTGATCCGATAAAAAAGACTTATTCTTAAAATTACTTATTTGAAATAATCGCAAATTTCCGTACGAAAAACTAACTTTTTTCCTAGGCAAGCTGTACCAAAAATTCTTTTTGTCTCAGAGTCTACCTACCCTGGGAATACTACATACCAAGTTTGGTTTGATTTGAACAACTTCTTGACCCGTTAAAAAAGACTTATTCTTAAAATTACTTATTTGAAATAATCGCAAATTTCCGTACGAAAAACTAACTTTTTTCCTAGGCAAGCTGTACCAAAATTTCATTTTGTCTCAGAGTCTACCTACCCTGGGAATACTACATACCAAGTTTGGTTTGATTTGAACAACTTCTTGATCCGATAAAAAAGACTTACTCTTAAAATTACTTATTTGAAATAATCGCAAATTTCCGTACGAAGACCTAACTTTTTTCCTAGGCAAGCTGTACAAAAAATTCTTTTTGTCTCAGAGTCTACCTACCCTGGGAATACTACATAGGAAGTTTGGTTTGATTTGAACAACTTCTTGACCCGATAAAAAAGACTTATTCTTAAAATTACTTATTTGAAATAATCGCAAATTTCCGTACGAAAAACTAACTTTTTTCCTAGGCAAGCTGTACCAAAATTTTTTTTTGTCTCAGTGTCTACCTACCCTGAGAATACTACATACCAAGTTTGGTTTGATTTGAACAACTTCTTGACCCGATAAAAAAGACTTATTCTTAAAATTACTTATTTGAAATAATCGCAAATTTCCGTACGAGAAACTAACTTTTTTCCTAGGCAAGCTGTACCAAAAATTTTTTTTGTCTCAGTGTCTACCTACCCTGAGAATACTACATACCAAGTTTGGTTTGATTTGAACAACTTCTTGACCCGATAAAAAAGACTTGTTCTTAAACTTACTTATTTGAAATAATCGCAAATTTACGTACGAAAAACTAACTTTTTTCCTAGGCAAGCTGTACCAAAAATTCATTTTGTCTCAGAGTCTACCTACCCTGGGAATACTACATACCAAGTTTGGTTTGATTTGAACAACTTCTTGACCCGATAAAAAAGACTTGTTCTTAAAATTACTTATTTGAAATAATCGCAAATTTCCGTACGAAAAACTAACTTTTTTCCTAGGCAAGCTGTACCAAAAATTCTTTTTGTCTCAGAGTCTACCTACCCTGGGAATACTACATACCAAGTTTGGTTTGATTTGAACAACTTCTTGACCCGTTAAAAAAGACTTATTCTTAAAATTACTTATTTGAAATAATCGCAAATTTCCGTACGAAAAACTAACTTTTTTCCTAGGCAAGCTGTACCAAAAATTTTTTTTGTCTCAGTGTCTACCTACCCTGAGAATACTACATACCAAGTTTGGTTTGATTTGAACAACTTCTTGACCCGATAAAAAAGACTTATTCTTAAAATTACTTATTTGAAATAATCGCAAATTTCCGTACGAAAAACTAACTTTTTTCCTAGGCAAGCTGTACCAAAAATTTTTTTTGTCTCAGTGTCTACCTACCCTGAGAATACTACATACCAAGTTTGGTTTGATTTGAACAACTTCTTGACCCGATAAAAAAGACTTGTTCTTAAACTTACTTATTTGAAATAATCGCAAATTTCCGTACGAAAAACTAACTTTTTTCCTAGGCAAGCTGTACCAAAAATTCATTTTGTCTCAGAGTCTACCTACCCTGGGAATACTACATACCAAGTTTGGTTTGATTTGAACAACTTCTTGACCCAATAAAAAAGACTTGTTCTTAAAATTACTTATTTGAAATAATCGCAAATTTCCGTACGAAAAACTAACTTTTTTCCTAGGCAAGCTGTACCAAAAATTCTTTTTGTCTCAGAGTCTAACTACCCTGGGAATACTACATACCAAGTTTGGTTTGATTTGAACAACTTCTTGACCCGTTAAAAAAGACTTATTCTTAAAATTACTTATTTGAAATAATCGCAAATTTCCGTACGAAAAACTAACTTTTTTCCTAGGCAAGCTGTACCAAAAATTCATTTTGTCTCAGAGTCTACCTACCCTGGGAATACTACATACCAAGTTTGGTTTGATTTGAACAACTTCTTGATCCGATAAAAAAGACTTATTCTTAAAATTACTTATTTGAAATAATCGCAAATTTCCGTACGAAGACCTAACTTTTTTCCTAGGCAAGCTGTACAAAAAATTCTTTTTGTCTCAGAGTCTACCTACCCTGGGAATACTACATACCAAGTTTGGTTTGATTTGAACAACTTCTTGACCCGATAAAAAAGACTTATTCTTAAAATTACTTATTTGAAATAATCGCAAATTTCCGTACGAAAAACTAACTTTTTTCCTAGGCAAGCTGTACCAAAAATTTTTTTTGTCTCAGTGTCTACCTACCCTGAGAATACTACATACCAAGTTTGGTTTGATTTGAACAACTTCTAGACCCGATAAAAAAGACTTATTCTTAAAATTACTTATTTGAAATAATCGCAAATTTCCGTACGAAAAACTAACTTTTTTCCTAGGCAAGCTGTACCAAAAATTTTTTTTGTCTCAGTGTCTACCTACCCTGAGAATACTACATACCAAGTTTGGTTTGATTTGAACAACTTCTTGACCCGATAAAAAAGACTTGTTCTTAAAATTACTTATTTGAAATAATCGCAAATTTCCGTACGAAAAACTAACTTTTTTCCTTCCGAAAATTCCTACCCAAAATTCCTATTTTCCTATGCTCTACTTACAATGGGGATACTCCATACCGAGTGTGGTTTCATTTGGACAACTCTTTGACCAAATCAAAAAGACATGTTTTTCAAAATTATTCAAAATTAACTATTCGAATGGCAATAACATTGTAGGAAAAAGTCTAAAATTGATTTTAGAAAACAAATTTTCGAGATCTTGTTTTTTCTGCTTCGGTAACCAAAAGGAAAGTGACCTTCCTACGTAGGCCCTGAAATTATTTCAGCAAGTATTCGATTAATTGAAAAACAATTTTCATGAAATTGATTATGGATGGTTCTTAGATCGCAAAACTAGACAATGTATTGAGAACTTTTTTCTTTAAAATGGATTCTAGATCAAACACGACAAATTTTTACAATAAAGCTTATAGATGACATTTCTGAACAAATTTCAAGGCATGTAAAATTTAACTCAGCTAGATCAACGTTAAGCACACTGAATCAATCATGTTCAAAATGGTCCAAAATATTGATGAGGTACACGGTATCACGAAAGTCAAATCTTATAAGTTTGCTTTTGAACGATTTAATCGACAAAACTCTGTTCTCCGATGTTGCTTTGCAGACGTATCCGAGTGGCTTCAATAAACCACTTTGGTCTTCTAATTCAGTTCCTCCAAGATTGAGATCGATTTTTTCCTCAACACTAAAGAAACGGGCTAAAACTTTGACTTCATCTCTATCCTCAAAAAACAGAAGTATCTGAACCGGTTGTGGGTTTTCGTTACTTAGCAAAACATAACTGTTGGCGTCAGATCTCCTGTAAGAGAGGGAGTCGAGAAAAAAAGGGAAAAACGATTGAAAACGGTAACGGCAAAAAATACGGGACCTCGGAAACTCTGCCCGAATTCTGTTAACGAACGAATTTTCCTGCAGGTTATAGCTTTGCCATTCATGTTTCTTCTCCGGGCTCAAGTTCTCAACAAAACTTTTCAGTACGTCATCCCGTACATTTGACCTTTGCAATTCCTTATTCCTTATGTATCTGGTAGCCAAAAGCCGGCAGATGTTAACTGAGCCAGTAACTGGTCGTATCAGGTGATGGTTGGCTGACTCGAAAGACGTTGCAGAAGTGACCCAAAGTGGTCCAAAATTATTACATTGCCAACTCAAATGACGTAGGAGATGAAAGTTTATGCTCTCAAAAGGTTTCATTGGATACTTTCTGCTCATGCTTTTGCAAAACATTTCCAAAAGAATCCCACAGAAATCGGCATGCTCGCTTGTCTCGTACATAGAACGCAGAGCAAAAACAAGTAAATTGAGGTCCCGTAAGTTAGACTTTGCGTGAGTGTTTGAGCGAACATCTTGAAAAACAATTGGAGCAAAATACAACAAAAAAACTTTGAGCTCGTTAGCTTTGAAATAACTTCGGTACTTGAGCGGTCGAACATTCCGGGAAAATTCCTTGGGCCTTTTGAAACGAGCTGTAGCCTGATCGATATCCGAAGTTGAAGGAAGTAAACTCACAAAAAAGTCAATAACTTCTTTTGCCACACCTTTGAGAGTTTGATGCATTGTATCTGTGGGACACGTCAAAGGTAAATTTTCAATAATATCCAGAAGTTTCGAGTATCCTTTCACTCCACGAGTTTCCAACTCATTATCGACACTTCTTGTTGATTTCTTTTGTGGGCCTTTCTGTTCGCAACGAAGCGCAACTTGCTTATGTTCAGTAGGACTTCGCATTTCAAAACTTTCATGATGCGGGTAGGAGTGCGACCCGAACATATGTAGGCCTCTCATGTAGCACAGTGGGCAGCCATAGTAGCCGTTGTATTGCTTCATTTTAAGCACTTCTGCCGTGCAGATTAGGTCTGTTATCAACATGATCGTGACAAACTCAACTTCAAAACAATGTGATTGGTATTCTACTGTTAACGGCTTGCAAATTTCATTATAGTAATGATCGAAAATAGTGTTCCAGCACGTATCCTTAGTTCCTTACCAAATACTGCATAACAAAATATTTCTGAAAGATGAGCGAAGAATTGGAGGAAGATCTGCAATCCCAATCCACACAGGGTAGGCTGACCGGCTGCTTGACTTTCTGACTTTAGCACCATCAGTATTAAGAATCAGTCGTATGCGCAACTTTTCGCCATCACAAAGGGGTTTTAATTTGATATCTCTCTGAGTTCTAGCTTCTACACGAGAATATTGAAATATTGAATTTATGTTTTTCCTAACTATTTCCGCTAAGTACTCTGCAAAATTTAAAAGAATAAGTTCGCCTCCCGTAAGATATTTACTTTCGCTTAAGTACATTTCAGTGCATTTTGAAATCTTGGACCTGACAAGATTCGGACTCGGATAGAAACTTGAGGGATTGAGAGCTTTCTCTCTCATAAGCAGGTCGTTTAGCAAGTCATCAGAACCGGCATGGCCAAAAACTATTGACATTAGGGATAGCATCGCATTCTGAACACTGACATTTTCGTTTAACATTTCAGTACCAAAATCAAAAGACGAACTCTGGCATGGAACAGCTGGTGAAATTGACTGCTCGCACAGAAAATTTGGTGAATTTGACCTATCAGAGCTCCTGCGTGAAGAATATACTTCTGAACTTGAACAATCAGGTAGTGCAGAAACTTCTTGCAGAGGAAAAAAGGAACTAAATTCTCCCGATTCTTCGTTTGTTTCCCTTAGCTGACTATTCTCATCTTCCTCGCACGTAAAATGCTCTACTCTTGGCGTTTCTAAACTTTCAGGCGAATCAAGAGCCTTGTCAATAAACGATTGTATCATCTTCTTGCCAGGACAGGTAGAAGAATCAGTTAATTTCAAATGCCTTTTTCGCTGAAGAGTAGCTGTTCTTGTCTTGCTGCCAGTGCTTGTACTTGAGCCAGACAAAATCGGGTTGCCAACGGGTGTTTGAGAGATATCAAGGGAATTACGCGAATTATGTGAATTCAAAGGCGTATTGATTTGGTTATCAGAGAGAACTTCTGGGACGCCGTCTGCAATTTGCGGGCTCTCTTCGTGTTCGGAATCACCGTGAAACTCGCGAAAGGGGCATAGGCAATCTCTATTATTACTTCCAAAGAAAGACTCACCATAGCTAACCGTTATCTCCTCCTCCGGATATATCGATCGAACTACTTGCTGTCTCACGCATGGATATGGTAACTCCCAGCTGAAGCCTTGGTAATACCTTGCATTTGGTGAGCACGAATGGTTTACAAAACGAACCGTTCCAAGTAGCACTTTCTCGGAATCGAACAAAGTTCCCTTCATTATAGACAGATCCGAAATTTCCGACCGCATATTTCCAGGAATATTGTCAACTATTCCTAGAGGAAATGGGAGTGGATTAATTCGAGGTTTAATAATTTTTGCAGTTTTATTGAAAAGTCCGAAGCCACTAAAGTTATCAGGTGAAATTTCAAAACCACTTTCTATAGTTTCACGATAAAGTTTGTCAAAGGATAAGTACGTCCTGTTCAATTTCCGGTTACTGCCGCGTCTTTGATCGAAAAGGTCTTCAAAAGGCAATTCTATCATTGAAACTGGCTTTCTTTCAAAGTTATTAAGAGACTTTTTTGCAACGAACGCGTCACATAATATTAAATCTTTGCAGTCAATCATACCATCTAAATTCTCAACAGACAATGAGATTGACCAGAGTAAGAAAACATGAATCAAATTATGTTAAAAACCCGTGTTATTGGCAGTTCTCTGAAAAACTAACTGAACAAATTAACAAATTGTCCTCCAAATGGTCAGGTAAATTCCAACTGATTTACGAGAAGGAAGTAAGTGCCTTCTGACCAAATAATTTTGGACGTATCTGGTAGATATAGAGCAATTTCATTTATTATTTCATTAATTTGAAATAAATTTAGAGCAAATTCATTTATTATTTCATTAATTTCATTTGTTCTCTTAACAAATTTCGCGGAGAAATTATTTGATCCAAAAAGCCTCACCTACGAGTGCCTTCTGACCAAATAATTTTGGACGTATCTGATAGATTTAGAGCAATTTCATTTATTATTTCATTAATTTCATTTGTTCTCTTAACAAATTTCACGGAGAAATTGTTTGATCCAAAAAGCCTCACCTACGAGTGCCTTCTAACCAAATAATTTTGGACGTATCTGATAGATTTAGAGCCATTTCATTTATTATTTCTTTAATTTGAAATAAGTTTTGAGCAAATTCATTTATTACTTCATTAATTTCATTTGTTCTCTTAACAAATTTCACGGAGAAATTATTTGATCCAAAAAGCCTCACCTACGAGTGCCTTCTGACCAAATAATTTTGGACGTATCTGATAGATTTAGAGCAATTTCATTTATTATTTCATTAATTTGAACTAAAATTAGACCAAATTCATTTATTATTTCATCAATTTCATTTGTTCTCTTAACAAATTTCGCGGAGAAATTATTTGATCATGAGCTTCACTAACGAGTGCGTTCTAATCAGGTGACAAGAGAAAAAACGGTAGTAATCAAGAGTAAACTGGTTAATCACTTGAGTAAGTCTCCTCGAATTAAACAATGGAAAATATCTATTCGCACAAATATGCAACTATAATTTCTCTTAGCTAAACTGCAACTTAAGGAACTGAGCAGAGTTCATTCCTGATAACGCTTCAACATACTAAAGACTGGAAATTCTCTCAATGTAAAACATCAACCTGATCCTCATCATCGTCAGTTTCAAATTGAGAGTTTTGGTTATCGGATTCGAGAGAGCGAGAGCCCAAATTGTCCGAGGCAACTTTCTGTGAACCTTTTCTTGAGTCACGCATCATCTGATTGCAGGCTCTTCTGAAAGTTTCGTACGCAAAAGTAGGGTTGCGAGGGTATTTTGATTTTACAACCCGTTTAAATTTTCCCTCAGTTTCAGCATCCAAAGGAGACCTTAAGCTCAATTTGTTCGACACCCTTCTTGGAGACAGCATTCTTGTTCCAAAAAATTTTTTCTCAATGAGTTTATCACCGAGGTCTCGTCCAAAACTACCAGCATCCTTACCTGCGTAGATTTTCATCAAATCAAAGTTATTATGCATAACCGACACCGCTTCTTTCGACAATTCTGGATAATCATCAATGCTTTGGAAACCCCCATTTTCAGAGATTAAGAGCTTCTCTCTGAGCATTTCCTCTTCTTTGGAAATTGAGGACAAAAGATGACTGTTTCTTTTCAACTGCTCTTGCTTCTTTTTTTCAAAAGCACTTAGCATCAGATCCACTGTTTTCTCGTGTTCCGCCAAATACTCGTCAAAATTTTTACAAGAGGTAGAGCAAGACTGCTGGGTCAAACTGACAGACTGATCTTCTTTTTCATCTGCCTCGTCGAAGTGTATCGGAGATACATTTGTGTTGCGAATAGATGAATCAGCACTTCTTCTACTCTCACCGAGCTCAATGATCGGCTCCGCGGTTTTAGTTTGAGCCTGAACGGTTTCCGTGTCGGCGCATTCCACATCGGAATTTCCAGCTAACTCTTCAGTTTCTCGAATCGTCATCGGTTTTGTCGAACCAATCACAGTTATCTCTAAAGCAGAACAGTCGGTTCCCGTATCAATAAGTTTCCAATAGTTCTCTTCAACACCCTTGAGATCTTTTTGGGGTCCCTTGCAGAGAAGTCGAGCTCTGAACTTAAAGTCTGAAAACATCAAATCAATATAACTGTCCTCTGGCAGGGTATACTTTTGCCGATAATCTGTATTTAACCACGCCTCACTGGTTGTTTTGAGAGTGAATACAGATAGATCGTCGCAAAAAATCCATTCGTAATTTTCCTTCAGGAGCATTTCTTTAACAGCATTTTCGCTTTCGACCTCCGAGTCTGACTCAAACTGGCGTTTCGATGGCTTCTCTCGCAGAGATCGGCCTTGCGAGCTCCGCTGTGACAACAATTTCTCGTTAGCTGCACAAAATCCTGATCTTAAATTTGACTGCGACATTGATTTCGTCTTAACTTTCGTTTTGCTTACGCTCAGTGTATACGATTTTTTATTCAGTGAACTCATGGTGCAACTGAAAAAATAATCAAATTTGACACTCTCGTCACTTTCTCGCTAAGACATTGCCACACCCGTAAACACTACTTTAAAACACACCAGACTAGGCAATCATGAATTTCTAGGTAACAAATCTGATGCAGGATTTCAATGTCAAACAATCAATAGGCTAAGGTTTTGCTATCAACTGCGAAAATAAAAACCAAATTAATTACGAATTGCTTTCAAACATGTCGTCTCATGTACTTCAAAATGAGCTCAGCTGTTTAAAAGCCAAAACGATAGAAACTCAAATCAAACGATAATGAAACAAACATCCGTTAAAAGGTCATCCAAAGTAAAAAAAAGTCAAGTTGACTAGTTTGAAAGCAATTTGAAAACGTTCAGGAAAGTAACTATAAGTATAGAAACAAATCCTTTCTACAAAACTATTTCACTGAATGTCTCATCAATATAGTACTACAACCGAAGAACATGTATCAAAAAAGAAAATGAGCGCATGGAGCAAAACAAATCCTTTCTACAAAACTATTTCACTGAATTGCTCATACCAAAATATGGGACTAAGCTTTAAATTAACTCTTCATGTGAGGTACTAGCACTTGAATGTTCAGAGTTATTTTGTTTCTTCTTGCTGTTATGTTTCCTATCAATACCTGCCTTGTTCGCTGCTTTTTTTGCTTCACTATAAGCATTTGGGAATTTGAGTGGATTGAACAGACGATCAACATTTGCTAAAAACACTCAGCTTAGATATCATTGAAGAATTAAATTGAGGAAAAAGAAAAAACAACCTTTAAACTTTTGGGCATCTTTCTTATTAACCGGACTTCTTTGCAACTCCTGCTGTTTTGAGGGAGAAATCATCTCATCAGACAGTCCATCTTTGCCGAAAATTTTTACACGAAGAATTTGACCAGCTTTTTTTGGGTCTGACGTAACAATGTCGTAAATTTCAGTTTCACTTTCTTCAGGGGAAGCAGAGGGGACATCCTTGGTAGAAAAATCAGATGTTGGTTTGTTCTAAGGCAAAGAGAACGAGGTGAATAAATAAAATGGACAAACCAACGACATTTTGTATCAAAGATGGAACATACCGCAGCTCTGATTTGCTTAAGCTTTGCCTCCAGTCTGGAATTCATTAACTGGATTTCATTTTCGTGAGATTTCAACAACCTAGCCATTTTTTCTTCCTGGTTTACTAGGGTTCGAGCCATTTTAACATGTGTTTCGCAGCACTGGAAATAAAAAACTTATGAAAATCTTTAAACCAAAGACTGCTTACAATTAGTTTACTCCACTTACAGTAATTTTTTGAACTTGTCTTTTGCGTGCAGTAGGAATTTCAAGCACGCTTTCAGTGTTTGACGGCTAAAAGAATTTGAACCTATTCGAACTTGAAAATCCAATTGTCCTACATTTACAAAAAACTTCAATGTTATTACCTGGCAACCTAATGACTCGCTTTGAGTAACGTTAGCATTTCCTGCGCTCGTTTCCTGCGCTTGCGATGTGCCTTCCTATAACAAAGACCAGTTAAAAACAGAAAAAAACCAAAAAAGGTAAATAATCAGCCAACCATATTTGTCTTTTTTTCAATCATCCCTTTCTTTTTTCTCTGGTCCCGTTCACTCAAGCATCTATGGTATTCCTTCAGCACTTCTGATTCTGGACCTTTCATTACCAGAAAATACGGCCTGAACACCATATCTATTTTTAAATTTACTTGCTCAAACTCGGTCAGTGTTCGCCGATAATTGAGAGTCGTTTCTTCTGACCAGCGATCATCATTGTTAAGATACAAAAACTGATATTTTTCTTTCTCGTTCATAAATAAAAAGGTAATTAGGTTGTCAAGAGGCATCAATCTAAAAATCCTATCAACCTTCCAGCAAAAATTAAAAAGTCTAAAGCAATAGAAACATCGAAAAATTGTATTACGTCAATTTAACATATTTAAAATGAGTACACTCCTACATAGATCCTCAAACGCATTTACGAGAATGAAAGCATTCATTTGTCTAAAGTTCCTTACAAACAAGTTCCTAAAGATGGTATTGGCCAATATTCATCTAACAAATTTCTCGGAGAAATTATTCGATCCGAAGAGCCTCACCTATAAGTGCCTTCTGACCAAATAATTTTTGGGCCTATCGTGAAGATTTGGATCAATGTCCTTTATTAGATTTTCTCTTAACAAAGTTCTCGGAGAAATTATTTGACCAGAAGAGCCTCACCTACGAGTGCCTTCTGACCAAATGATTTTGGGCGTATCGTGAAGATTTGGAGCAATGTCCTTTATTAGATGTTCTCTTAACAAAGTTCTCGGAGAAATTATTTGACCAGAAGAGCCTCACCTACGAGTGCTTTCTGACCAAATAATTTTTGACGTATTTGGTGGATTTAGTGCAATTTAATTCATTAGAAATTCTCAATACAAATGCTTTTTCAGAGTGAATTAGAAAAATAATCTTGGTAGTTCTATGAAATTGACTGACCCGACGAGCCTCACCTACGAATGACTTTCGGTCATGTCATTTCAAACGTCTTAGCGTAAACGGTGAATCTGATGAATACTAAGAGACTAAAACAACTTGTGGTTCACTTCAAGACAGTCAACTGGTTTACTTTTAGTTAAGTAATGACAATTGATGACAAAAATAAGTACTCAAAATTATGGCAACATCGTTAAGTAATGACAATTGAAGGCAACTTTAAGTAATGGCAATTTAAGAAATGACTTTTTGTCGCAAAATAGCGACAAACTCAGTTACATGAAATTTCGCAAAAGTTCCGCATCAACAACTTCTGGCATTGGCCTCGGACCATCTTTGATATCATTGAGCAAGTAACCGATAGTTTTATAACTATCGTCAGTGAGATGAACTCTGTCGCTGCGCCAATCCAGATCAAATCCCAATTGAATAAGATGGGGCTTAAACCGCAACAAGAGACGATCATTAAATTGGTTGATCCATTTTCGTGTTTCCGGGAATGAGTCACGAGGGATAACTTGAAGCAAAAGAAACTTTTTCTCTTTGAAGTTGAGATAATTTCGAAACGCTCTTAAGAATTCTGTGGCTTGGCCAATTGTCCTTAATGGGTCGTCTTCTGGTTTTTTCGGGTGTCTTGTTATATCGTTGCCACCCAACATAACAAGAACAACGTCAGCACAATTAATCTCTTCTTTCATGCGTTTCAAAAAGTCTAGTTTTGCCCCAGGAACTCCAATTGCATTAATTTCGGCTCGGAAGCGGAAAACGTCTTTTAAGCGCTTCAAATGAGAGTCGCCGACAATAAGAATTTTGTTGCACGGTGGGGTTGGAGGAGTTGGCGAAGGAATTCTTCGTAGGGTCAGCTTTGTTGACGTTTGATTTTGAGATCGGCTCTGGTTTCCAGGCATGGCAGAATTTCTGGTGGGAACCACCCACTTCAAGTTGGAATCAGCAACTAAACGAACTTTGTTAAGCGTTGGGGTTGGAGCAGTTGTTGAGGGAATTCTTTTTAGGGTCAAAATCTTTTGCTTGGCAGATCCACGACCCAATGATGATCCACTAACTGCTAGAATTCCTACTCGGCTTGTGCTTCCGAAGTCCGCTCGAACCATAGACGTTTGGTTTTCAGAATGGCTCTGGTTTCCAGGCATGGAAGAATTTCTGGTGGGAACCACCCACTTCAGGTCGGAATCACCAACTGAGCGAAATTCGTTGAGCTGTGGGGTTGGAGCAGTTGGTGAGGGAATTCTCTTTAGGGTCAACTTCCTTTGCTCGTCAGGTCCCTTTTCTTGGTTGGAATGTTGTTGACTCATTGTTAGAAAACGTAGAAAACAGACTTCTGAAATGTAAAGCACTATCGTTTTATTCATTCCACCATTTAATAGTTAAAAAATTAAACAATTTGGGCCACCTGTGAAAATAGTCAATAAATTAGCAGTCTTAAAATACGTAGCCCACTCGTACCCATCTGTTTTATATATATACATACACACGCATAACAAACATATACATGCATATACACATACATGCCCGAAAAAAGACCCAATAGAAAATACATTCTAAAAACTAATTTGGGCCACCTGTGAAAATAGTCAATAAATTAGCAGTCTTATAATACGTAGCCCACTCGTACCCATCTGTTATATATACATACACACGCATAACAAACATATACATGCATATACACATACATGCCCGACAAAAGACCCAATAGAAAATACATTCTAAAAACTAATTTGGGCCACCTGTGAAAAAAGTCAATAAATTAGCAGTCTTATAATACGTAGCCCACTCGTACCCATCTGTTATATATACATACACACGCATAACATACATATACATGCATATAAACATACGTGCCCGATAAAAGACCCCATAGACTAGGTTCAAAAGCGATTTATGTTGAAACACCATATAGCTAGTTTTTGAGCGCGAAATTTGACAACGTATAGAGTACTTTTTTCGTATACCACCTAGGTCAAAAATTCTTGACCCCTCAGACTGTACTCGGACAGTGCCACTCCTCCTTAGACCCTCAATTGATTTGAATAAGTCCTTGACTAGGTTCAAAAGCGATTTATGTTGAAACACCATATAGCTAGTTTTTGAGCGCGAAATTTGACAACGTATAGAGTACTTTTTTCGTATACCACCTAGGTCAAAAATTCTTTACCCCTCAGACTGTACTCGGACAGTGACACTCCTCCTTAGACCCTCAATTGATTTGAATAAGTCCTTGACTAGGTTCAAAAGCGATTTATGTTGAAACACCATATAGCTAGTTTTTGAGCGCAAAATTTGACAACGTATAGAGTACTTTTTTCGTATACCACCTAGGTCCAAAATTCTTTACCCCTCAGACTGTACTCGGACAGTGACACTCCTCCTTATACCCTCAGTTCATTTGAATAAGTCCTTGACTAGGTTCAAAAGCGATTTATGTTGAAACACCATATAGCTAGTTTTTGAGCGCGAAATTTGACAACGTATAGAGTACTTTTTTCGTATACCACCTAGGTCAAAAATTCTTTACCCCTCAGACTGTACTCGGACAGTGACACTCCTCCTTAGACCCTCAAATCATTTGAATAAGTCCTTGACTAGGTTCAAAAGCGATTTATGTTGAAACACCATATAGCTAGTTTTTGAGCGCGAAATTTGACAACGTATAGAGTACTTTTTTCGTATACCACCTAGGTCAAAAATTCTTGACCCCTCAGACTGTACTCGGACAGTGACACTCCTCCTTAGACCCTCAATTGATTTGAATAAGTCCTTGACTAGGTTCAAAAGCGATTTATGTTGAAACACCATATAGCTAGTTTTTGAGCGCGAAATTTGACAACGTATAGAGTACTTTTTTCGTATACCACCTAGGTCCAAAATTCTTTACCCCTCAGACTGTACTCGGACAGTGACACTCCTCCTTATACCCTCAATTCATTTGAATAAGTCCTTGACTAGGTTCAAAAGCGATTTATGTTGAAACACCATATAGCTAGTTTTTGAGCGCGAAATTTGACAACGTATAGAGTACTTTTTTCGTATACCACCTAGGTCAAAAATTCTTTACCCCTCAGACTGTACGCGGACAGTGACACTCCTCCTTAGACCCTCAAATCATTTGAATAAGTCCTTGACTAGGTTCAAAAGCGATTTATGTTGAAACACCATATAGCTAGTTTTTGAGCGCGAAATTTGACAACGTATAGAGTACTTTTTTCGTATACCACCTAGGTCAAAAATTCTTGACCCCTCAGACTGTACTCGGACAGTGACACTCCTCCTTAGACCCTCAATTGATTTGAATAAGTCCTTGACTAGGTTCAAAAGCGATTTATGTTGAAACACCATATAGCTAGTTTTTGAGCGCGAAATTTGACAACGTATAGAGTACTTTTTTCGTATACCACCTAGGTCAAAAATTCTTATATATATGGGGAGACTCCCGGCTACTTCCAGAATCTTAAACACTGCAATCTGTCCAATACAAATACCAAGTTTAATATCGTATTCATGGTAGTGCTTCTCTCCTCAGGAGGTCAAACCGGGTCAAGTTCCCTGGCCAATTTCTCGAAAACGACCGAACAAAAACAAACGCCCTTTATACCAATTGTAGCACTGCTTGAGTCACGCGTCATATTAAAAAATGAGCTCAATCGGTTCACTCTTCGAGGAGTTATAGCAAAAAATAGGTACCGTACCAAAGGACCTTAGAGGAGAGATGCAGCACCTACAGAGCTAAAATTGAACATCTAAACATCACTAAATGCTATATAAAGTATACATATTCTGAATCTGCGTTAGACGGGCTATTCAAAACACTAATTTGTTAAAATACAATTCAAAGCTTCAAGGTGCCAACGGTGCCAACGGTCACCAGCTGGTGTTAACCTCTTCTGGGGCTAAAACGAGGGCAAGTTTACTGGCCAATTTCTCAAAAACGGCTCAACAAAAACAGACGCCCTTTATACCATTTGTAGCACTGCTTGAGACACGCGTCATATTAAAAAATGAGCCCAATCGGTGCATTCTTCGAGGAGTTATAGCAAAAATAAGGTACCGTACCAAGTGACCCCAGAAGAGAGATACCCCACTTTCAGAGCTAAAATTGACCTTCTGAACTACGGAAAACGCCCTATAAAACATATATGAGGAGAATTCTGACTATCAGTGGAGTCTAAAGAACCAATTCGCGGGGCTAAATTCGTCTTTTTTGTTGGTCAAACATGTACATACCTGAAATGTACCCGGACACGAATAGGTCAAAATGGAGGTATGTGTCCTGGCCAATTTCTCGAAAACGGCTGAAAGAAACAAAACGCCATTTACAGAGATTCAAGTACGGCTCACGCTGAGTTCAAATCAACAAACAGATCAAAAATCGGTTCACTCTACGAGGAGATATTCCAACATAAAGGTACCGTACCAAATGACTAAATAGGACAAGTACGGCGCAGGTTTCGCTAAAATTGACCACCTGGACTACGTAAAACTACATACAAAATATATATGGGGAGACTCCCCACTAACTGAGGATTTCAAAACACCCAACTTTCATAATATAGTTCAAAGCTTCAAGGTGTCACTGGTGTCACCCGCTGGTGTCAACCGCTTCTGGGGCTAAAATCGAGGGCAAGTTTACTGGCCAATTTCTCTGAAACGACTGAACCAAAATAAATGCCCTTAGTACTGTTTGTAGCACTGCTTGAGATACGCATCATATTAAAAAATGAACACAATCGGGACAATCTTCAAGGAGTTATAGCAATTATAAGGTACCGTACCAAATGCCCAAAAAAGCGAGGTGACCGCTCTGCAGAGTCAAAATTGACCATGTCAACTACATAAAATACCATATAAAATATATATGGGGAGACTCCCCACTAACTGGGGATTCTAAATCACTAACACTTGTTGGGTAAATCGCGTGTTTTCTCGTACCGAAATTTGGGTCACCCATAATAGCCCGAAAATTCGACCTATTTCAACTTTGAACATTAATAACTTTTTGATTAGGCCGATTTGGGAAACCAATCAAACACTGCAAGCAAAAGGGGTTCAGTGCTAACAAAATGCGACCACTCCCGTTTAATTTGGTCCAGTACTTTAGCAGATATTAACAAAATACTGTTCTGTACCCCATTTTTTGGGGTAAAGTCGAAGCCCAAGATCTCGGGAACCGACGTAAAACAACGTGAAACAGCGTTCCCGGCGTATTTGTGGGTATGATTCTGGTCCACTTCCACGTTCTAGGTCATGGCAAACCTTCATGGTGAGGTGGGAAAAAATTTCCCACCTCACCATGAAGGTTGTGATGTTTTGTGTGCTTTCACATAAAACAACATCCACAAAAATTTGATGAAATCGTGAAAACAGAAAAATTGTTGAATTGTTGAAAACTATTGATTCAAATAGCTTCATAGACCCGACACTAGCGTAAAAAACACAATTTGCAAGTAACAACAACCCTCATTACACTAAAAACCACATAAATTC